>NC_052031.1:57928450-58234545 GCF_015832195.1 Motacilla alba alba
TAGGCTGGACTGGCTCAGCTGTGTCCATTTGTTTTCCCACTTTGCTTCATCTGTCTCTTGTCTTAAGGGAGATTGCAAGGTTAAACTTTGGGCCATTGATTTGTGTTTGGGCACAGTAAGACACCTGAAGAAATGCTGCCCATGTGCCAGCAAGGAGACCCAGGCTCATCTCCTCTTCTCTTAGGGCAGCCCCAGTGTTACACACCTGTGGTGAAATATGTGAAGGCTCACATGGCATTCTCCCTCCTACAGGTGGTAGAAGGGTAGAGTGAAAGCATGACATGATTTTTAGCAGCTTTAGACAGCACAGCCTTGCCCTGGGTAAATGTCAGCCTGCCCAGACACACTGCTGTGTTGGGGCAGGCCTCTGGGCACTATGGCCTGCGAGAGAAGAATCAGACTTGTGGAAGGTTTATCCTGTGGTCAGCTGGTAAAAATGCTGTAGTCTGGATGAGTTAACTCTTGTATGAACTGCAACAAAGCCAGAGTGCCAGCTTCTGCTCTGGAAAAGTTATTCCCTGCCTTCATCCCATCAGTGAGTTCAGCACCTGTAACTGAGTGGGTCCAGGAAAAGAAATGTGAAGGGATAAGTGGTATTTGGGGTACAACAGGTCCACTTTTGGCACTTCCCAACAAATGTGCACTTTTACCTATACTGATCTTTGCACAGGAAGGTGCTGAGCCTCTTCACCATCCCACAAACCTTTCCATGCTGCTCTTGTCTCCCTTGCCCCCCCCCAGAGACTTGGCAGCGGCGATGCCCTCAGTGTCCTGTGAGTGCTGCTCAGCATGCTGGATTGTCCCAGCCCATCTTTTTCCCGGGCTCCCTGCCCTCCATTGCAGCCCCACCTGCTGCCCCTCATTGTCCTGCTGCCTGTGTGGCCAGGCACACAATGGGAGCTTGGGCTGTGGTTTCCAGCCCCTCAGGGACAGAGCTCTCCAGGCAGTGTGGATGAAGTGTCATCCTAAGAGTGGGGTCTCATGCTGGGGACATGCTGCTTACCTTACCCTTATTGCAAATATGCTTTATCTGACACTGAGAATGAAGGAAAGGGTTCCTTAGAAGCTTTTTGATTTCTATTCCTACTAATTATGGCTTACTACTGTGGTGGAAGCATGGATGGGGTGTGAGTGAGGCGACGGAAGCGTACGAGACTTCAGGCACAGAAGAAGCAGAGCCAGAGAAGAAAAGTCAGAGGAACAAGAGGAAGCATTTTGTGGGGGGGAGAGTAAAATGTGTCAGTTGTGTAAAAAGTAGAGACCTGCAGGGAAAAGCAGGGCTTAAACTGTGCCTAGGGGGCTGTGCCAGCAGGAGCTAAGCTCCAGCAGTGGGGACTGATGGAAAATGACAGCTGCAGGTTAAGTCAGGGAGGCTTCAGGGCCATCTCCCATCACATTTTGACAGGCTGCAGCGTGGTACTGGCCCAGAGATACTGCACCATCTCTGCTGGCACAAGGGGGAATTAAGAAATCTGGCAGTAATCTGAGCAAACCCAGGAGCTGAGATGAAGGAACACAGTATCAGAGAGAACCCAACTGCTATAAAGGCTTTTAGCTAAAGACTTAAAGAAAACAATATGTCTTGGAGGGATTGCTCACACAGTGGCTTAATATTTTGCACTGAGGAATTATTAGTATCTATAAAAGCTTATTAATGGGGAAAGTACTTTGTAAACAATAGAAACAAATTTTTTTCCTCTAAAAACTAGCATGGGATTAGAAGGGATCACTCTCATCCCCAAGGCAAGTCTTCTGCAAATCGCAGACCACTGAGCAAAGGCACTGAGCTCAAAGGGGTTAATCCACCATTTATTTACAACAACCCATCAGAGCTCAGATGATTTTTCAGCACTCCATAAGAAAATCCTTCATGAAAACCCACACCCAATAAGGCATGGGAGAACTGTGTCATGGGAAAGTGGATAGATCAAGGACCTTGCTGAGATGGTCAGCTCCTGCTGACCTAACAGTGAGTTTTACTTCATTGCTGTTCCTTAAAAGTGGTTCTTCATCAAAAACTTCCCAACTTTCTGGTTTGTTGGTTTTGTTTGGTTATGTTTGTTGTTTTGTAGGTTTATTTTTTTCTCCCAAACAATTAACCCAGCAGAAATATTCAGAAAAAGGTGATGAATAAAGAGTTTTCACTGCCGAGCAGAGCTGGAAGGGAAGTTTCTGATGAGGTGGAAAGGCTGTTTGCAAGTCTTTTGGAATAGCAGTAGGAATAGTATGCACTGAGTATCAGAATATTCTGAGCTAGAAAGGACCCACAAGGATCATCAAAGTCCCATAAAGTACCACAGGAATTGCTGGCAAGAATAAAAAATGAGACTTTCTTGTACCAGGCATGCAGACAATTATATCAGTAATATCATATCAGTATTTGTTATATCACAAAGATAGAAGGGTGAATACAAGGAGAGAAGGACAGATCAGACAGTTTTCATTAGAAAATAGCAATCCTTTAAAATGCTGAGTTCTTTTGTAAGCTGGTCTCAGTTTCTCTGAAATCCTGTATAGGAAAACTCAGGAATAGGCACAGTATAATTTTTAAAATAAAATAGTGTCATTTTTCTCTTTGAAAAACTCTTTCAGTGATACTTTATATTGAGTCTGTGTGACCCCTCTGTCTAAGAAAATCTGAGCAGAAACTAAATGCTCAGGACTGTTCTGAAGAACTTTACCTTTGCTACTGTAATTTTTGTCTGTGGAGAAGCGTGGAATTTCCTGTCTCCTTTCTGCTTGAACCTGAGCTGAATTTGGGCGTCCAAAATACTTTTGTGTGAGTGGAATTCACAGACAGCTCCTGGATATGATTCCTTAAGAGCCTTTGGAGCATGCATGAGTCCAAAGTAGATCAAGGATGCATCGTGGGGGGAAGTTGTGGTGAGATGTGTGGAATTGATGGGCTCAGTCAAGGTGCTGAGCAATCCGGTCTCAGTTCAGCACAGCTTTTAACTGGCTTAGTTTCATTCTCAGTGACTCAGTAACAATTTACATGCCTGAAGTTAAGCACCTGCTCAGGGATTTTTCTGAATTGTACCCCTGGGACGAGGTCTGCTTTTAACTCACCACTTCAAGACCGTTGTCCTCCTCAGTTTCTCTGCTCTAATCCAGACCCCCACCTGATTCTTCTCCCATATTTTCCAGGTTCTGCCAGAAACTCCCAAATACCTCTGCCTTTTTTTTTTCTTTTTTAAATTCTACTTGTGTTTGTATTTATTCCCAATTTATTATAATCTGTAACTTTCATTCATGCACAGATCATTCATCCATTCTTGAATGCAATTTAATAACACCGGAACTAACACTGATCATTTTCACACCTCGGGAATGGAACTAACAAAGCCTTTCCAATGTGGTTCATTGTTTTTTGTCATTTCCCTTTGTTTCTGTTCTTCCAGCCTGTTTGCTGCCCACATGTTAGTTGTTTTGGTTTGGTTTTTTCTCAAGCCAAATTGGACAAATTTCTCCACTGTTGGTTTCATAGGACACAGGATCAAATATTTTGTTAAAATCCAAGCACATTGTATCTGCTTGTATTGCCTTCACCCCCTAATTGTGTAATCCATACACAAATAATCAAATTTATCTGGCAAAACCCAGTTTTCTGAACCTCTTGCTGCCTATTCCTCATGATTCACTTACCCTGGAGATATCTAAAGATGCACCACCCCCATCGTGCCACACCATCGTTGCTTCCATGCCGTATTTTGGATAGAAGCTGGACTTATGGCATGGTGGGGGGAAGGGGGGGGCACCCTGTGTTATGCTGGGCTGTCCTGGGAAGAAGGAATGCTGCTGGGAAGGGTGTGTTCCATGATGCACAACCAGATGAAACAGTTCCCTGCCAAATGAGCAATGACTGGGAGTGCTTTCACATGGTGTCATCCTTAGTCCAGGGTCCAAAGGGCACTTTGAAAAGAATGGCACCAACTCCTAGGCAGTCAGAGGAAAGGAAACAAAATCACATATTTCTTGGACATTTGTGTGTCTCACTAATGGTCTGAAATGACCCACCCATCAGTGTTGGATAGGCTGACAGTCTTCTGTTTAAACTCTTACACCTAAAAATACCTTGGAAAACCCTGGATATCTCATCCAAGCCTCCAGTACAGCAGGGGAGGGGGAGATTCTGCCCCTCTGCCCCACTCTGCTGAGACCCTGCTACAGGGCTGTGTCCAGCCCTGGGGCCCAACACAGGAAGGACAGGGAGCTGCTGGAGCCAGGCCAGAGGAGGCCACAAAGCTGATAAGGGGACTGAACATTTCCCCTATAGAAACAGGCTGAGAAAGTTCAGCCTGGAGATGAGAAGGTTTTGTGGAGACCTCCTAGAAACCTTCTGGTATCTGAAGGGACCTCTTCAGCAGGAACATTCACACTGATAGAGAGGAGGGTTAGATTGGATATTAGGAAGAAATTGTTCCCTGTGAGGTCATTCCATAATTCTTTGGAAGTAGTTATGTTGGAGCGACCAGGCTCTGAGTTACCCCTCACTTAAAAGGGCTTTTTAGGAAAAGTGCCATTGTAGTGGGAGGAGGGACATCCTTGTGAGCCCATAATGGAGATGCACGTGTTTGAATCAGAAGGGTGAATGTGTTGCATGTTCACAGTGCTGCAAGTGTTGAGGAACAGAAAAGATTGTATGGAAAGAGAGAATGAACTTTAACAAGGAGCTACCACATCAAAAAACAACCCAAGCAGTAAAATGAGAGTTTGAAAATAATAAATTTATTTTTTTAATAGCTAAGTTTTTGTTGCTTTTGAAATCAGGGTCAGGGGTGTGATATAAAACCATCTGGGAGAGAAAACAATGAAAACCAAAGCTGGATGATCATACATCTGGCATTTTGTACCATGAGTTTTCTCCATGTGTGTGGGTGCTCCAACAGAGCTACTTGCATTGCATACTTGAGAGCAATTCAGTGACCACAAAATATTTCTTTTATTCCAGGGGAGGGGGGAGAAGTCTTGCTGAGATTTTCAAAACTCTCTGAATCTTTCCAGCAGGCTTCCCAGCACTGCTGTGTTTCAGGTAAGTGTGATTTTGAGATGGCCCCAGATACTTTGACCAGCAGAGACTCCACATGAAACTGTGGAGCATGATTGCCTCCTGGGAAGCAGAGTTGCAGTCCTGAGGCTGGGATTTCTCCCAGATCCGGAGCCAACCATGTAGTGGAGTTTTCTCTTTAAACAAGGTGGCAGGAGAGCAGGTATAGGTGCCCTGTGGTGAGGAAGAAACTTGTGAGCTCCTCCACTGCCACTTCCCAGGAAGCGGAAGTGCATTCTGGCACCACTGAAAAGGGCTAATGGGTACTGACCCAGCTAAAAATGAAACATGCCTGGGTAATTTTTTTCTTACCAGCCCCTAAAAACCCCACACCTGGACAGATGCACTGTTGGCTGCTCAGTGAAAGCTGATACACAATCAATGTAGCCTATGTAGATACAAGATATTTTCTGGGAAAAGTCACTGCAGCAGGGCTATAAATAGAGCTATACTTCTCCATCTCGTTTTGGGGATACATGCTTCATAATCTTAGGAACTCATGGACGCTCACAGGTTTCTGTAGAAAATACATTTGTGGAATTATTACTGCACTTCCTCTAAATTTTGAACTAAATTGAGGCGTTTATGCAGCACAATCAGATTAGATACAGAACTAAAACGGTTCCCCCGTGACCCACTTCCACCTGGCTAAATCCATTTCACTCTTTTGAAGAGTCTTAGGTTTGCTTGTCTTCCTGAGGCTGCCTGGTTTCTCCAGGGGGGAATGGGACTAAACTGGGCTTAGGCTTTGTGTTTGCTTGTTGCGATAATGGGTGACGAAGGGACCCCAGGCAGGTGCAAAGGAGTGCTCTTTATTGCCAAAAACCTGGCCTTTCAAAGCAGTTAGCTGGTTATCAGTTTGTATAGTTATAAGGCACAACAAGCCCAAGTCAACCAATCACCATACACCATGATATGGACATGATGTGGACATATGGCAGTCATGCAGCATGTCTCCCACATCTCTCATGTCTCTCACATCTCTCTACCCCTATTCCAGCTGAGCCACTCTTCCATAGTTCCCTTCTACTTAGCCTAAGTAACAGGCCAGAGCCACGTTACAAAGCCTTCCCTTTATAAAGCCTTATCCATTAGTAACATTTGCTCTCTGCTCAAGGAAGAGCTTTGTTTGCTGCAGAAGATCCAATGCTCTCTTGTCAAAACTGGTTTCTTCTTCATCTGCAGTTTGGTGCATTAGCAAAGCAGAGTCTCCAAGGATAAACCACTGGATTTTCAGCATGACTTTCCACTGTTCTTTGCCATCACTAAGGCAAAGATATTTTAACCTTTGTCAGTTTTCTTTTTCCTTCTCAATGATCAACCAGCACCTGCAGGAATTTCAGAGAATACAAGACAACAATTTATCTGAAACTTTATGATTCTGCCTGACATTATGCTCTGCCTACAGACACCTGCAGCAGGTCACACAGGAGAGTGTCCAGGTGGGATTGGAATGGCCCCAGAGAGGGAGACTCCAGGCCCTCCCTGGGCAGCTGTTCCAGGGCTCTCACTCATTTCAGTGTACAGAAATGCTGCTTCATACTGAGGTGGAATTTCTTGTGTTTAGTTTATGTCCATTGCTCCTCATCCTGTCGCTGGGCACCACTGAAAAGAGCCTGTCTCCATCTCAAAACCCATATTCAAGATATTGCATGTATTGATGAGATGCCGTTTCAGTCTTCCCTGGTGCCAGTGGTAAAATTCCTGTGTCAGAAGGGGAGCCAGCACCAAGGCCTGACCCAGCAGGAAGCTGTTCAGTTGTGGCAGCTGCAAAATGGCAGCAGTTTAGGTCATGTGTGTCCTGTATCCCCCAAATTAGTTCCTTGGGAGGTCAGCTGAGCTCCAGAGCTTTTGGCACTCGGAACAGGGTGGGTAGGCCGAGGCCTTTCCCTGCCTCCAGGCTGTGCTAGTCCTGAGGGCCTTCCTGAGACAGGTTCATGAAGAACCTCTGCATGTGAGCTGTGAAATTACAGCCTTTAATAACCCCGGTGAATCCTTGAACAGCCCTGGTGCCCTGTGGAAAACCCCAGAGCATTTGGCTGATGTGTGTTTGCCTTGAGCTTGGAGCTGAAGGGAGAGGAAGGGCAGATCGGGTCTGCACATCTGAGGTAGGGCCTGCACTGCCCCTGCCTTTTGTGTCCTTTGGGGCTGTTGTTCACAGCCTGTTGTTCATTGCATTCCTCTTTGCTGCTTAACCCTGGATTCATTTCCTGTTGCACTTTGGCTCCTAAAGGCAACATACTGCTAGCATTAAAAATAAAAATAAATCCATGCATTCCTGCTGGTGTTTTACACCCAGGAAAATGCCTATGGGGCCAGACTGAGTGGCACGGAAACTGCACCGCAGCTGTGAGGAGAGGTGTGTCCTGCTGCCCTTTCCAAGCGCCCAGGGATAACAGGCACTTGAGCAGTCTGTGTGTGTGCTGCATGGCCCAGGGCAGTTTCCATGGCTCTTTGTGTGCAGTAGGTGTCATTAAAAACTCAACATTTGACACCCTGCCTTGGCTGGAGCACTTGGTGGCTACAGCTCCCATGTGCAGTGGGATCAGGAGTGGCCTGGTGTGATGAACTTAACTTTTCCTTCTGCTCCTTTCTGGAGCAGAAAGATTTGGAGGGCCATGTGGATTTCCTTTCTCTGGTTAGAGATGTTGGTCATGAAATGTGTCCATGCCGGCCTGACACATTAAATCTGATTGGAAAATGTTTTCTATGAATGCTTTATCCCAACCTCTACTTCTACCACCTTAATAGTGGGGATGGGGGGAGTGAAAGAATGGTAAAAGTACAACGATCTTACAGGGCAGGCTGGGCCAGCTAGCATTTCTTCCTTAATTTTTTCTTTAAAACATGACTTTTCCTACTGTCAGGTTACCTGCACGACCAGCAATCCCAAACCTGCTCAGTTTCTGTATAGGCTGACTCAGAAACGTGATAAAAAAACAGTGTGGCAGCAGCTACAAGTCTGAGTCAGAAAAATTGATTGAATCCAGTATTAAGTTGTAAACTGAGCAGTGCACATCTTCCTCCATATAACAGATATGAACTGTCTCTGAACAGCTGCAAATTCAGATGAGCCTGATCCTTTCCCCTCTTCATGGGGAGGGGAGGAGAGCAGTGTGCTGATCTCTTCTCTCTGGTGCAAGGGAATGGCTTAAAGCTGCATCAGGGGAGGTTCGGGCTGGATGTCAGGGAAATGTTCTTCCCTGAGAAGGTGATCTGGCAGTGAAAGCTGCCCAGGGAAGTGGCACCAAGCCTGATGGTGCGCAAGGAGGACTTGGACAACATTCTTTGATACACAGGTTAATTTTTAAGCTGTCCTGTGTGAAGTCAGGAGTTAGACTTGATGATCCTCATGGGCCCCTTCCAGCTCAGGATTTTCTGTGCAGTTGAGTCTACTTCGAATAACCAAACATTTCACCCAGAAAGAACTAAGGTGTGCAGTGGAGTTTGTTGTGGTTGACTCAAAAATTACTTGTCTCCACATAAACCCCAGCTGTTGGGATATCAAAGAGCAGGAAATGGGTCCACAGCATTCACTGCAGCTTTGCCATATTTCCTTGCACTGATAACTATCTTGTTTCAAGCTTGGATTAATTTGTCACCCATTCCTCCTACTGAGGGCATGGTGATTACAGAACCATATCCTCATTATTAATAATTACTACTAGATTCATAACTGGTAGAGATACAGAGAAAAATTCTCATTCTGAGCAACATACACATTAAGAGGACTAAAAGGATGAAATTTGAGTGACAAAGATTATAATTCTTGTTTTTCATGGGTGAGGCACAAGGCAACAAAATCAGTTGATTTCTCCCCTTCCCAAAATCCTATGGATAGTGGATTTTTTTATTATTATTATTAATACCTCTGGATGCCTAACCAGACTTCTGAAAGGGTTCTTAGTCCTTTGTCTGAAAGATGTGTTTTAAAGAATTTCCAACCTGATTTTTATAGTTCTCCATAGTTTTGGGGTTTTTTTTGTACTTCATTAACCACTGTGAAATGCTCAGGTGTAACAATATAAGTAAAGAAACCAAAATTGTCAATTTTTATTAAACATCAGAGCTCTCAAATATAGAAAGACTCCTAAAAGTCTGCAGGAAGTTGGAATACAGTTAGATGCCGGACACAATATCTGAGTTGCCACCTGGAAAAGCAATCAGGAATGTGGCTTTCTGTGGGCAAATCCAGCTCCCTCTGTTCAGGTACATGAAAGCAGCACCCTGAAATTACTCTGAAGCTATACTGATGTCATGAAAATGGAACATAAATTCCTTGGTTAATCTAGGTGGTCAATTGGTGTGAGATTTCATGTAAGCTTAGTTTTAATGCCCTTTGACATTTGTTTTGCAGTTTGGATTTTTTGAGGTTTTTTTCTTTCTTCTCTTAAGGGTCTTACAGAAAATCTTTGAAATCAGATGCTGTGTGAAATTCAACTCCTGGGTTTAAATTCATATGTGCATCTACATATGGATTTTTTTTTTTTTGGTGGACTACATCTATGTAAAATACATAGTCAGTAAAAAAGGTGATCATCCTGGATGCTGAATTTTTATGGTTTAACAGCTGATTTAAAACTGAAATTGGATTTCCTTCCACTTCCAGCCATTATCCATGGCGTAACTAAGCAACACCACACTTGTGTTATTGATGGGGCTGAGTGCACACAGCTCTTCTGACTGGGGTAGTAGGTATAACTGCACCCATCTTTAAGTGGTGAACCTTGGGTTTCACAGCAGGGATTTCCTGCTGGTGCTGTAAAGGCTGAAGCATTGATCTGGAACTCTTTGGAGGTGTGTTCTTCATTCTGATCTGTGCCTTTTCTGGCAAAGCCTCTCTTTTTTTCTCTTACATGTCTCTTCCTCAATCACCTGTTTCCAAAACAACATTTCTGAGTACAGTGTACTCCTGCAGCAGATGTAGCAGAGCTGGAGGAAGAAAACCAACCTAAGGTTTGCACATAGAATGGGGCAGAATTAAGGCTGATGTGGCTTGAATGTTTCTCAGCTGGGCAAAGAGCTGGTGAAGGATCTGGAACACAAATCTTATGAGAGGGAGCTGAGGGGGTGGCTGGGGGGGAGCTTCAGCCTGGAGAAAAGGAGGCTCAGGGGGGATTCTCTCACTTTCCACAACTCCCTGACATGAGGGTGCCGCCAGGTAGGGGTCAAGCTCTGCTCCCAGGCAACCAGTGACAGGACAGGAATAAATGACCCCAAGTTGCACCAGGGGAGGTTTAGATAGGATATTAAGAAAAAATTCTTTACTGAAAGGGTTGTTAGGCACTGGAACAAGCTGCCTGGGGAAGTGGTGGTATCACTGTCCCTAGAAGTGTTAAAAATGTGTGGATGTGGCACTTGAGGACATGGTTTAGTAGTGAACATGGTGGGTTTTGGGTTAATGTTTGGACTAGATGACCTTTTTGATTTTTTCCAACTTTAATGGTTCTGTGATTCTTTGGACCTCGGTGTTGACACAGTGGGAGCTGCCATGGATGTGGAGATGGCAGCAATAGCTCTAGACAAGGCATGTAGGGCTGTCTTGGGAGAGCTGGGAAGGTGGGAAGGGAATTAATTGATGCTTCCAAGCAAGTCATGGAGCACCACTGGTTTTCTGAGCAGGGCTCAGGTCCCCACAGCAGTGTGTGGGAGGTGTGTCATGTTGGTAGCTGTGGGAGGGGAGGAGAGAGTGTCCATGTGAATTGATGGCCCGAAGATGCATTTTCACTTGTGGATTTGGGCTGGAGCTGTTCTGCTCGACCTCAGGTTGCTTTAACAGAATGCTTGGCAGGCAGATTAAAAAAAATTAAAGACTGTTGAGGGATATCACTCAAAGGTGCTTAAGAAAAGCCACGTGCTGCTTCCTGAGAGTGAGGATAGATATCCAAAGGTGACCATGAAGCCTTGGCATTGCAAGGGTTTGAGGGCTGTGCCTCTCCCCCAGGAAAGAGCGTTTAGGGCAATTTAATTGTGTATCTGCTTGCACTGGAGTCAGTGGTGGCATTCCCAGGCTCAGCAGCTGCTTATGTATTGTGGAATGATATCCAAAATTCATCCTCAAGGACCTGCCTTAAAAGAGAGAAGGATGTAGACACTCTACTAAATACCAGTGGGATCCACAGAAGAGGTCAAGCTGAGACAAAACACATTCCCAGGATAAGGTCTATCTGTCTGAAATCCTGACCTGAGTTTTCTAAGCCCAGTAAATGGATACTAATGCAAAATTCCATGCTGGCTAAATGGATTTCAGTTAATTTTCTGCTATGAAAGCAATTTGATTTTAACAATAGCTGTCACTCCCAATATAATACAGAAATAGTTTGGTAATACAGGCCTTAAAACACTACTCTGATAAATATTTATATTACTTATTTTAAGTTAAAAGCCTGGTTATGAATTGTTTTCATTCCAGCAGTGTAAACATCCTTCTAGAGTCTGCACTGTAATGTTGAGATTGAAGTTGCTTTCCCTATTTGCCTTCTCTTATTTTATCAGTGCAAAAATATTCCTTAGTGGAGTCTGATAAAAGTATTTCACTGTACAAATGCCCTTCTTTTCTGTTCAGTACAGAAGGGAAAAATAATGTTTTCTGCAGTCAGCAAAAAAGCATCAGTTCTTTGTCAGATTTTAGTTTAGTTTAAACAGAAATTTGAATACGTGACCATAAAACACAGGCCTTCTATGCAAGGGGCATTTTCCTGGTGATAAATGGATTTTGGCCATTGTTTAGTTAATGTTTTATGCTTATTTGATAAAGGAAGGCTTTTTAAAATGAGAAACAAAAGCTATTTAAGGTGTGTGAGGTGAGGTACCCACACAAATAGCCTCAGCTCTAAATTGACAAGCAGTAATAGATAAATAACTGCATATAGTTTGAACTGGAATCCCAGCCATATTCTTGTGGTGAAAGGGAAGGATTTGAGTGATGGCAACAGAATGCAAGCCTCCCCAGTATCATCAGTCTGAAGTGGCTGTAGAAATTCAGGCAGTCATTTAATAAAAACACTTCTTTTACTATGGAAGCTGTAAATTATACAAGCCTGTCAAGTTACAGCTCTGCCTTTGTGCCCAGCATGATTGTAATGTTCTCAGTCCATAATTTAGAAAAGGATTAAAGTTCTCCAATGCTCTGCTGTTTTTACAATGTTTTGGTGATAATAAGATTACCTCAGCCTCCCTCTCTCATGTGAAAATGTCTCTAAAAAGACATACCATATTTGAAGGTGGGGTTTTCTCACACAGAGATGCATATATTTGAGAGGGAGAAAATACATGACAGTGGTGTCTGGCATCAAACTCTTATTGTGGGGCTGGAGATGCCTCATTACTCATGGATGCTGAAGGCATGCAGCTGATGTGTGGATTTGCTCTGTACAAGTGCTACTGTGTCTTTAAGGACATGTCAGCAAGGTTTCTGTTTATTAAAGAAAACGTTTCAAAAAGATTTTTTTAAAAAGCTTATGGAACAGCAGAGATTTTAGAGGACCCATTCCTTGGGAAGCCAATTTTCTTTAATTACCAGGGATAATTATTAGATAAACCTCAGGATGACAAAAACACTACCAGTGTTGTCTGTCAGAAAGTAAAAGCAAAATAGATTTTCTACCTGAATTAAATTGTGCTTTTAGAAGCCTGGTGTTGGTGGGTATTCTGGAGATGGCAGAAAATTACACAAACTCTGCTGGTGGTCTGGAAATTTCCTGTTTTCAACAACAGCAAGCTCTGACTTCTCTCATCATCTGCCTCAGCATGTCAGGTCTTCAGTTTGCCACTGGGCTTAGAACTTGGCTGCTGCACCTTTTAGGGTGAGAGGGTACCTTATTTTGGAAAAAAAAGAAAGGAAAAATATTCCCCTGACAAGTTTGTGGTTTGGGTTTTTTCCCAAAGATGGCACCATGAAGCCACCAAGATATTTGGCAGAGGTCCTGTGGAGGACAGATTTGACAGCAAAATGCTGGAGAGTCAGGCAACGATACATGGAAGACAAAATTTGTCATATGCTGCTTCAGTATTTCTCTGATTATCCCTTCCACATACCATACATACTTAGGTTTCAATTTCCTTGCAAAAACTCGTGTTCATAGCATTTGCTTGAATTATTTTAGAAAAGGAGAGGATTATAGAAGACATCAAAGTCCAAGTCCTCACCTACAGTCAGAGCTTACAGCCTCTACTCTAGAGGGAAAAAAGTACCACAAAAAAAGACATTAAATTCTTTGTCTTCTAAAATCCAGGACCAGGCAGCTCCTCTGAAGTCAGTCATTATTCCAGCTATGAATGACCTCAGGATGTCATTGTGTCAGGAAAGCCTGACTGTCACCAATGGACATCTTGATCTTGCCTCCCTTCCCTTTCACCCTGCTGCTGTGAGGAGGAACTGAACAACATGAACAAGCTGGCTGAGAGGAGGGTCAGGGTGGATATCAGGGAAAGGTTTTTCCCCCAGAGAGTGCTGGGGCACTGAACAGGCTCCTCAGGGAATGGTCATAGCCCCAAGGCTGCCAGAGCTCCAGGAGCATTTGGACAGCATTCTCAGGCACAGGGTGGGATTGTTGGGGTGTCCTGTGCAGGGCCAGGAGTTGGGTTTGACAATCCTTCCAACTCAGCATTCTGTAATTCTACGAACATGGTCACCTTTATTCCCCAGAACTCGCTCCATGCTGGATCATCTAGATAACGTGGTATCATGGGGCTGTCAGACATAACTTCATCCCCCAAGCCCCCAGTGGTCTCCTGTGGTGTGGAGTAGCCAGTTCTCAGAGCTGTGCAAATGCCCACTTCAGCTGTGCTCTCCTGGCTGTTCACTGCACTTTCTGTGCAGATGCTGAGGAAAACCTGAGGTCTTCAGTGGACCATGGCAGAATTGTACAAGCTGGAAACTGTGCCCACCACCTGGACAAATTATTGAATGAGCACTTCAGATACCTCATATGCTCAAAACACCAGTGTCTGCCTCTGGAGCTGGGAATCTCTGGTGGCTGTTGAGAGGCATGGAAAGGAAACAGGGATCATAGGATGGGTCAGGTTAGATGGGACCACAGAGAGTCATCTGGTCCCACCTCCCTGCTCCAGCAGTGCCATCCCAGAGCACAGAGCACAGGATTGTGTCCTGATGGTTCTGGAATATCCTCAGTGAGGAGACTCCACACCCTCTCTGGACAATCTGTTCAGTCCTCGGTCACTGTGCAGGACAGAAGTTTTGCCTCCTGCCCAGGTGGAACCTCCTGGGATCAGTCCCTGCCCGTTCCTCTGGTGCCATTGCTGGGCCCCTGGAGCAGAGCCCGGGCCCTGCTCAGAGCCCTCCCTGCAGACAGGGACACCCAGGGCTGAGGGCCCCTCTCAGCTGGGGCTCCTCTCGAGCCTGGACAGCCCCAGCTCCCTCAGCCTTTCCCTGCCAGAGATGCTCCAGGCCCTAAATCATCTCTGCAGCCTCCACTGGCCCCAGTCCAGGACCTCCCTGTCCCTCCTGTGCTGAGGAGCCCAGGACTGGACACAGCACTGCAGATGTGCCTCGCAGGGCTGGGCAGAGGGGCAGGATCACTCCCTGACCTGCTGGCAATGCTCTTCCCAGCGCACCCCAGGACACCATTGGCCTTCTTTTCTCCCAGGGCACCACTGGCTCATGGACAGCCTGTTGTCCACCAGGACCCCCAGGTCCTTCTCAGCAGAGCTGCTGGCCAGTAATCCTGTGCCACATGCTCTGGAATGGCGTTGCTTGAACAGAATTCTGGGGCCAGATGACTCCCTGTGGTCCCTTCCAACCTCAACCAGTCTGTGTTTCTGTATGAAGGGAGGCTAAGGGCACTGGGTTTGTTCTACCTGGGTAAGACTCAGGTGGTTGGTGCAGACTTCTGGCTAAAGGGGAAATTTAGAAAAGGCAGAACTGGAGTCTCCTCAGAAGTGCATGGAAAAGGGACCAGAGGCAAGTGGCACATGTTGCAACTAGAAAAACTCTGATTTTTGATCAGGAAAAATTCTTCCCTGTGTGAGTGGTGCAGCACAGAAGCAGGAGCCTAGGGAATATGAGGGATACTCATGCTTGGAAAATGTCCAAGCTTGACTGGATAAGGCCTTGTAGGATCTCATCTAGCTTTGGAATTAGCTCTGCTGTGAGCAAGGGGTTGGACTATGGACTTCCAGGGGTGCTTCACCACCTGAATTGTTCAGTCAAAACAGTGTTAAAGTCTCAAAGCCCACGCAGGCTGTTCCAGCTTCTCCAGAGCCACTTTCCACCCTGTGTTGCTGCTCCAGGGGTTGCTTGGTCAGTGTGTGCATCTCATGATATCATGATGAAAAGAAAACTTGCCTTAGTCCCCCTGGCTATTCCTGACTAAAAGGTTGTTTTTCCTAAACAGTAAACCAGGAAATTTAAAAAAACAGCTGAATTTTGTGTATTTTCTTGTCACCCTCCACCCCCTGCTTCCCTCACCCCAAGCTTCTTGAATATTTTGTTCAATCAGCCTCGTTTCCTAAAAGGACATTCTACCCTGAGTTAATATCATGTCTGTGAAAGTTCAGGCTCATTATTTTTCCTCTAGAGAAGGAGTCAAAATTAGGCTTATAATGGAGGTCTTGTTTCAAACAATGATGAAAGAATTTAGCATTTAGTGGGGTGGCACAGGCGTGGAGTCGCATGCAAGCGGGTGGGGGGAGCTGGGCTCTCCTCTGCTCCGCTGGTTTTGTGAAGGACTCTTTCACTGGTGGAGGTTTATCCAAACCCACCTAAACACATGTATAGATTTATTTACTAAAGCAAACCAGGCTGCAAATAGGATCAAAACCCGCATTTAAATGTCCCTACAAGCAGCGCCTCCACACGAAAATCTTTCTCCAGCCCTGCTTAAGAAAAAGCCTGGGAGAGTTTATTTTCCTCAGGCTTTACAACTCATTGTTTTCCATAAAAGCACCCCTCTGCTTTTCCAAGAGTAAGAATAATTCTGTGGCTAGAACATATGACTAGGACTTGGGGTTTTCTTCCCAGCTGTTGCACAGACTGCTTGTGAGTTCTTGAGTAAATCTGATTAATCTTGCTGCACATCTGTAAAATGGATGCACTGCTCTTTCTCCTCATTCACAGAAGGGTCTGTGAGCCTTTTAGCCCTTTACAAGTCAACTGAATAGAAATGGAAAGAAACAGACATTTTATGTACAAGTGCTTATCGAGGAAATAATGGATTTTTTTTTTTATGTATTTGACAGAGCTTATTAATTCTGCACAAAGTTGCATGCAACATTTGTATCTACAAAGTTTGAGGTTTAACTTCCAGTGTGAAAGGGATGTTTCTTTGAGTGAGCCTTATTTTTTTTTTTAATGAAAATGAGAACACCAAAGGTTACTTTTTTAAATGAAGAAGAAAAATGCTCAATTTGTCAGTATTATGTATTGTTTTTAAAGGGCAAAGTAGATCTTCACAGCCAGCTATAAGGCACAGGCTTTATGGAGAAAGCAATGCCATTGAGGCTGAGTGTAGGCACACTGAGGGCTGGGAAGTGACTGGAAACAGGAACTCAGACAGGAGAATCCATCTCCACCCCTGCATGCTGGTTCAGTGGACAGACAGACAGGATTTTCCCATGCAGTGGTGTAGTCCCCACCCCTGGAGGTGTTCAGGAAATGGCTGAAAGTGGCACTGAATGTTCCGGGCTGGGTGTCAAGGTGGTGAAAGAGGCCAAAGGTTGGAGCTGCTGATCTAGGAGGTCTTTTCCACCCCTTGTGGTCCTGTGATTTGTTTTATCCTCAGAGTCAGTGTGCAGCCCTGTAACTCACCATCAACATCTGAACCCTGCTGTGAGGAGAGACAGTTGCCACCTTCCTGTGGTTGTCTGTCACACTCACCATCCCTATCCCTTGAGTACTTCACAAATATTGATGGAAATACCTCTAGGAAAAGGCATCTACCACCACAGGCATTTTCTGCCTCAGAGCTGAAGTTATAAAGGTATCTCCAGATAGTGGTGTCCTTTTAGGGTTAAACCTGGCTTGAATTGGAAGGATGTACGTAAAAAAACCAATATAGAATCCATATATTCAACCTTCTGTACTTTAAAGAGTATAACAACAACAATTCATTATGAGCCAGAGTTTTTCAGGTGCTTGGTCAACCTCTGTGCCTCTCTTCCAGCTGTTCATAATGTAATACCTCAGAGGGACTTGGTTTTCTGTGTGCGGAATATTCACAGCTGAAACCCAATTCTTCTGAAAATGGGGCTCCTTTCAATTAATTCAAGATTAGGTTCTGAAAATAGCATGCAGAATTACTAGCTGAATTGAAATATCAATAAGGATTAAAAAAATCTGCAATCATCCTAGTTTTCAAAATTTTTCCCCTCAAATTCTTTAATAATAACTTTATCAGATGTCATGTGCCTATAAACCTTAGTAAACAATGGGAACAGCTCCACAGAATCATGAGGTTTTTTTAAAGTTTTTAAAATAATTTTTTAAAATTATTTTTTAGAATTATAAACCATTTACAAAACTGCAAGTCTTGAATATTGCATTTTTGTGATAATAAATTCCCATTAATTTTGTCAAACTGGGATCTGCACCCTGCACTTTAAAGCATAAGAAACATTGCCAGTGCCAAAAGTTCAGGCTGCAAGTATTTACGGGAGTGGCTGAAAAAATGAGATTTAGGAAGTAGTTCAAGTTCTGTTCACATTTTTCAGTTTTCATTCATCTCCTGTTACATTTCTAAGCTTTCTCATCAACAGCAAGCACAGATGATTCACTTAAAGAGCATGAGTGAGTTGCTTATGTCACCACATTTCTCCAAGAGCTGGAAATTTAAACAGAAGACTATCATGGTGTTATGATAAATCCCATGCATTGGCAAAGTTAATTCACTGCAATGTGTACCTGTCTCTGTTTTTAACAATTTGACTCAGTACTGTACAGAGATGATCCTGTTCCTGCTGACAGTGATTGCAGCATTGTGCAGGAGCAAGATGGGAACATGGAGAAAAGCATGAAGCTGTGTCAGGCAGGGTTTGGTTGGATATCAGGAAAAGGTTCTTCCCCCAGAGGGTGCTGGGGCACTGAACAGGCTCCTCAGGGATGGTCACGGCCCCAAGGCTGCCAGAGCTCCAGGAGTGTTTGGACAAAATTCCCAGGCACAGGGTGGGATTGTTGGGGTGCCTGTGCAGGGCCTGGAGGACTTGATGATCCTTGTAGGTCTTTTCCAACCCAGGATATTCTGTGATGCTATGATTTCAGGCATGGTTTTCTGAAAAAAATCCTGATTGAAATGTGTGTGTCATGGGTTGGATTCTGATTCCAGACTTGGGAGCTGGCTTGTGTGCTTTGCATTGCACAGGCTTCTTGTATGAGCCTGGGCTGTCAGCCCTCTCAGGTGGTACCTTCCTGCTTGGCCTAAGGTGACAGCCACCTCTGGTCTCACAGCAAGTTTTCAGGATGGTGGCAGCTTGATTCTGAACCATTCCTAGCTTTTTAATGTTCTCGGAATGAGCCCAAGCAATAGCCACACATCCTCCTGTCAGATGCTGACAGACACTGCTGATGTGTTGAGCCCAGATGTGCAAAGCTCACGACACCAGCAGATCCTCTGCTCAGGGGGAGCCCCAGGGAGCCCATCTGGGTGCTGTGACACTCCCAGGGCCTTCTTCCAGCATCAGAGGCTCACAACATTTTACACTTTTCCTTATTTTGACAGCCAGCAACTGCCAGGCCTGGAATCTGTTTCTTTATCGTGCAGGCTAATAAATCGTGCTGCACTGCTAAATCTGTCTTATTCAGCATCTTCTGATTATATCAGCCTGTCTTAATCCAGCCAAGTATATTTACATGAAATAATGGAATCAGTTTTGCAAATTCCCCCCCCCCTTTTTTTTATGTTTTAAGTGACTGTCTAGCCAAGTTCATTTCCTCTCCCGTCTGAGCTCCTCTCTGAAATATATTATCCCACTTATTAGAAGCCAATAGCACTGTGCTTTGCTTTTCTTCCACCCTCTCAGAAGAAGGAGCATGCAAGGGATGCTTGGATTAAGTGAGTGGGGCACCCCAGAGCTGGGATTCCTTATGAATGAGCTCACATCCTCTCTCCGTATGATAAGAGGAATGCCGTTTGCATCCCAGAGCTTGCTGCATAAACACACACACACTTGGATGGGGGAGCATTTAGCCTCAGCAGAAACTGGGATATCCAAAAGATCTCAGGGACAGGGCATCATCTGCCAGCCCTCTGCTCCGACACACCGCAGCCACTTCTTGGTGGCCATGGTCCCTGATTCCCGGTGAAATCCATCCCTCCCGGGAGGGGGAGGGTAGGAGGGGAGAGGAGATGACAGATCCCTGTTTGCATTCTTCAGAGGGAGCAGCTGCAATTGTCTTACTCCAGTATGTCAACATGAAATTGTGACAAATCAGGCCAGGATGGACCAGCAGATGAAAACAATAAGGAGGAAGCAGAGAAGAGGGAAGCTGGGAGGAATGAACGACACCTAAAACTCAAGAGGCCTTTACCATCCTGGTGGGAAATGCCTTTGGAAATATAATAGGACTGTAATAGGACTGAAGTCTGTGGATATGCCTGAGCATATGCTTAGTTTTCAGGTTTGTTTAAATCTGCCTCTAAAATACTTCTTTTTTTACATTCCATAGGAGGAACCCTTCAAAAATTAACCTGAGATCAGCTGGAAAAGGCTAGGCTGACACTTTTTCTTGTGAATGGGACACAGTCAGGATCCCCACAGTGCCAGGAAGCACCCAACACTCTTACACTCAATGTGATGCCAGGCTTTGACCTTGGCAAAGGTAAGGAAACCTCTCTGGCCCCACAGTTACACAGTTTCCTTCTATTTCTTTACTTTTTCATTTGAAGTAGAGCTGTTTGGTAGCAAAGGGAGAACTACCAAGAGCGAAGCTTCAGCTTCCTGTCTCCTTTCTATCTAATGGAAGTCCTTGAAATGGGATGCAATGAATGTTTCCTTTATTAAAAACTGAGCCTTCTCCAACCCACACAATTTCACAACACTTGATAGAATGCACATTTTCCCAGTTTCTTTTTTTTCTTTTTTTAACAATGTCCAACAATTAAAAATAAGTCACCAAAGGGGCCAGATTCAGTATTATTGTAATTGGGAGCAGTTCCCTCTGGTCCCAATAGGAGATGCATTTACTTTCACCAGAGCAGAATCTGCCAGCTTGTGGACACCTCAGATTTAGGACTGTCACCAATCTCTGCTAAGAGTGGCTTATAAACTTTCTCGGTTTGTGGATTTATCAACTTAGTTCTGTGCTGCTAAAGAAAAAAGAGAAAAGGCAGTGAACACAGGATTTTCCCCAAAAAGCTGGCTTTCTTTCCCTCCATCCAGTCAGTGCTGCCTCTCTGCCTGCTGCAGCTGGCTGGCACCTCTGAGGAGGCTGCCACGTCACACCTTGCTGGAGTCAGGGAGAATGTGGTGGGTTTGCTCTGGAGGGTGGAGGGTGCATGAAAATATTTTCTGTGGTTTCAGTTTGCATGTCTGCATGGAAAAGTCTAGGGAAATGTAATAGGTATGAATCCAGGAGGATCCACAGAAGTGTGTGAGGACAGATTTCAAGGAAATGAATGAAAAACCCCCAAAACCTTTTCAGGGGAATATATATTTCCAATAACCTTTCACAATCTGTAATAATTTTTTTTCCTCTTAAATTCCACAGGAGTTTTCCGTAGGTTTGCTTCAAACCTCCCCTTTCCTAAGCTCTAAGCCTTACATTTAAATTAAGTGAGAGAGCTTTGCTCAGTGCTCACTCATTGCATCTCTCATCAGTAGCACTTTTCTAAGTGCTCTGAAACACTTTTGTGCTTGCACTGCTCTACTTAGACAGTGGGAAGTCCCCAGGCTTGGAGTCTGAGCGAAACAGCTGTCTTTCCCCTTGTAATCTTAAGAACTTCAAGTAATGTGACAAACATATCCTGCGAGATCACATCCTTCCTGTTGGGTTTGCTCCCATCAGGCACAGTGCTCTGATGTAACTGTTCTGCAGATCCATGGTATCCATCTTCTCCTGGAGATCAGAACAGGAAGGACGGGGAGCTGCTGGAGCCAGAGCAGGGACAACAAGGGAATCAGAGGGATGGAGCAGCTCTGCTGGGAGGAAAGGCTGAGGGAATTGGGATTGCTCAGCCTGGAGAAGAGAAGGCTCCAGGGTGACTTCATTGTGGCTTTCCAGTGCCTGAAGGGAACCCACAGGAAAGATGGAGAGAGGCTCTTGACAAGGGCCTGAAGTGACAGGACAAGGGGCAATGGATTTAAACTGACAGAAGGGAGGTTCAGATTGGATATGAGGAAGAAATTGTTCCCTGTGATGGTGGTGAGGCCCAGGCACAGGCTGCCCAGAGAAGCTGTGGCTCCTCCATCCCTGGCAGTATCCAAGGCCAGGTTGGACAGGGTTTAGAGCAACCTGGGATAGTGGCAGCTGTCCCTGATCATGGAGGGGGTGGAATGAGATGACCTTGTAACATCTCTTCCACCCAAGACCATTCTATTATTCTTTCTCCCTGGTCTGAACGTGACAGAAGCAGAAATGTGTGCTAGGAAGCTCAGCTGAAACACTGGAAGAGTTGCAAGCAGGAGTTATGAAATGATCATATGCAGCCTATCTAGAAAGCACTTTGCAAAGAAGGATCCAGGTCAACATCACATTTAAAGGTCAAGTCTTGTTAGTTTGACCTCATGTCCTGCCTACCTGGCTATCACAAGGTACCAAAATCCAAAGTTTTTTTGCTTGTAACTTCCTCCCATGTGCTCTTGTTCCAGAATTGAGAATCTCCTTTGGTATGTGGGGCTCAGCACCAGCAGGCAGAGCCATGGTACTTTTGCCATGAATTTGTTCTGCACATGAGTGCACATGAGTGGTGAATCTGATGCTCCAGGGAAGTGCAGGAAAGGAGCAACTGCACGGTGTATGAGAGGCAGTGACAGGGCAGAGGCTTTATGTGCCCACCTGAACCCCCCTTGGTGCTGAATGAGGCACATGGGTGCTCACAAAGAATAGAAACCTAGCAGAATTGAAATCTCAAACCCAACCTCCAAAACACACCCTTGGCAAAGTCCTGAGCTGACGCTGAGTGTGAGATCAATCACTGTGGATCACCCCCTCCTGACTGTTTGGAACTGAAGCAGAGAAGCACTGAATGACTTGATCAAACACAGGAAACCTTGAGGACCCAGGGTCTGTCCCTATTATAGAAGTCTCTGTCTGGTGCTTTCCCATAAAACCAAGGCTCTTCTCAGAACAGTTTTCCCAGGGCCTTGCAGTATGTGTTGCTGACTTTTACTGTAACAAAGTTGGTTTAAAAATAATGACATTTTTCTCCTGAAAGTGTGACAGCAGCAGAGGGGAAGCCCTGCACATGTGTAGGTGAAGAAATGAGAATGTGCAAACAGAGAATAGGTGTTTATTCTCCCACACTTTCTGTTTTGCTTAACAGTACTAACCCCTCTTTACTTGCAAGCGCTGAGTGCATCAATGCCTTTTACTTTCAATTTGAATCACAAGTAATTTTAATCTGATTACGATCTCACAAGGCACCCACCGACTGCATTCCACACCTTTGTGAGCAAAATTCCTAGTTCCTAATGATCACAAAATCATAGAATATGCTGAGTTGGAGTACCCACAAGAATCATAAAGTCCAGCTCCTGGCCCTGGAACCAACCCCAATAATCCTACCCTGTGACTGAGAATGCTGTCCAAATACTCCTGGAGCTCTGGCAGCCTTATGGCTATGACCATTCCCTGGGGAACCTGTTCAGTGCCCCAGCACCCTCTGGGGGAAGAACCTTTTCCTGATATCCACCCTAACCCTCCCTTGACACAGCTCCAGCTGTCCCCTCAGGTCCTGTCCCTGGTCACCACACAGATCAGTGCCTGCCTGTTTCCCTTGGAAGTTGTAGCTTCATGCCAGTTTCAACGAAACACAGCTCCAGTGTTCTCTCTTTATTCCTCACTCTGTCCCCATAACTAACTGATTGACTTTTTGTTCCAGTCTTTATCTTGTCTGGTTCACTCCTGGTGCCTCTTTCTTGGTCTCCTGACCACTGCTCTGTTTCCCCCTGTGCTGCAGTGGCAGTCAGACCTCTGAGCTGCCCCTAGAAACAGACCTTGGTTTCCCTTGGTGTGGCTCAGGTTGGTCAGCAGGGACTGGGGAAAGCAGAGGTTTGTTCCTGTTTTCCTGGTGAGACTTGAAGAGGACCTTCTATTCTCTTTGTGTCCCAAGTTCCAGGTGAGGGCTTTGAGGATTTGAATTTGGACTTTGAAATGTCACATCAGAAGTCACCAAAGAGATACTTTTTTTCCAGGCATGGTTGGAACAATCTGCCTTTCCACCTCTTTGTTCTTATAATCAACTAAACTATTTTTTGCTAATGTCTAGGGAAAAACCAAACCAACAGTTTAACATCAGAATATTATTTTCTTCTATGAACAAAGGTCTTGCACAGGTAATACATCAACCTAATAATGTGGAAAAGTGATAATTTACTGAAAGAAAGGTCTTTTACAACAGTTACAACAAATCACTTTTCTGACTTCAGAGCAAGCGTGTGTCTTATTTCTGGCTAACCCCAGAGGCTCAGAGCACTTCTATGCCATCTTTCCATAGGGTGATATCTCTTCTGGTCACCTGTGGCAGCCTCCCATTCCCATCATGAGGGGACAGTGCCAGCATGCATCCAGGAGGGCTGAAAAAAGAAGGTATTGTACAATTACAGATTTGAGAAGATCAGTGTCTTCCATTTTGAATGTTTTTCATTTTTAATTCTTTCCAAGGTCTAAAAGCTTGATCAGGAACAGTGACATAATTTACACTCAGCTTCCAGTTCCTATTGTCCCTATGACCACCTGATTATTTGCTCTTTCTTGCTTGCAGCTGCATCTCTTCAACTTCTGGGGAGGAAACAGCTGCTACTTCTCTTTTCTTGGGCCAGGATGCTGGTACTTGGTGTCTCATTTGGTACATACTGAAATCAATTTGTTTGACACACCAAGGAGGGTCCATCACCTTTGAGAAGAGCAGAACTGAGCCAGCCCTCCTTCCTTTCCTTCCTTCCTTCCTTCCTTCCTCTTCCTTCCTTCCTTCCTTCCTTCCCTTCCTTCCTTCCTTCCTTCCTTCCTTCCTTCCTTCCTTCCTTCCTTCCTTCCTTCCTTCCTTCCTTCCTTCCTTCCTTCCTTCCTTCCTTCCTTCCTTCCTTCCTTCCTTCCTTCCTTTCCTTCCTTCCTTCCTTCCTTCCTTCCTTCCTTCCTTCCTTCCTTCCTTCCTTCCTTCCTTCCTTCCTTCCTTCCTTCCTTCCTTCCTTCCTTCCTTCCTCCCTCCCTCCCTCCCTCCCTTCCCTCTTCCGCCACTTCCTTCCTTCCTTCCGCCACTTCCTTCCGCCACTTCCACCACTTTTGCCACTTCCACCACTTCCTTGTGCCACTTCCTTGCTCCACTTCCTTCCTTTTGCCACTTCCTTCCTTCCTTCCTAGCAGGCTATGGCATTCCTACTACAAAGAGCAATAAACATAAAAAAAAAGGGAAATGTGGAAGGAATGTGCTTCAGTAAAAGAAAAGCAGAAAACTTCTTGTTTTCCCAAAAAGTGGCAAAAATACCTTGTTTCTTCAAAATCCTCCCATATCTGCCCCAGAGAGTCACAAACCCTATGTGCACTGCAGTGCACACACCGAGACTTTTGGGAGAAAGTATTTATTTTCTTTTTTTTTTTTTTTTCTCCCCTTCAACAGTGTTACATGATAGATGATAGATGGAGTCAGCTCCTTTGGGTTTTCCATGGCCTTCTTTCTAATCATAAGTCCTTTGAGAAATGTGGAGGAGGGGCCAGTCCCTTCTCTGAAGTTATGGGAAATGGAGACTGATTAAATCATAGGCTTTGCCCTGTCAGTAAAAATGTAAAAATGTCAAACATGAAAAAAAAAGTATTTCCATATTGGGTGATGTGTGGGATTTTTTCTCAGCTATAATTGCTCTAGCAGTATAAGAAAGCAACACAAGGTTTAGATTAGTCAAGCACATTTTTGCAGTGTGTATATAATAACAAAAACCCCAGACCTGCCAACCCACCCCCAGGCCTTGAATTTTTGGTAGACTTTCTAGTAAAGTTCCCTCTACAGTCCTTAGGGGAGTCTTCAAGGGTGAGCTGATGAAGATGTGCCTCTGGTACCATTTGCATTTTTACATCTTGAGCTTCACTGCCATCTCCTCTGTCTGAAATTTGTTCCATTAATGCTCCACTCAGTGGGAGCAAGGACAGCCCCCGTTACCCCTGCCCTGGAGCAGCCCAGCTCCCCTCTGTCATGGCAGCTTTTCTTGTTGGTGGAATGCCACAGCAGCAACCTGAGCCCACGGCCCTCCCTGCCACACAGCTCAAGGTGGTGTGCTTCTGATTGCAGAGTGGAACCAATCCCAGTTGCCTTCATGCATTGCTTCTTTACTTCCCCTGTCTCAAAGATCAGAGTAAGACCTTGAACAGGCAATGGCAATGTCTCTTCTCTGCCTTTGTTCTTCAAAAAATTCAAAATCAGCTCCTAACTAGTTGTTGAGGCAAGCTGATAGCCCAGTGTGAAAGATGGATGATGCACCATCCTCGAGCAGTCATTTGAGGCAGGTAGTAAGAATTCAGCTCTGGCAGGAGAGCTTTCATTTTTGTGGCCACAGAAGATGGCTAAACCCCCAATTTACATGGGTTATTTAGCTTTTAAAGAGGTAAAGATAGGAGAGATGAACCTTACTAACTGTGAGTTGGAAGGTGTCACACTTGCCGGGCTAAAGAGCCACTTCATAAGCACAAGGACGGCAGATTCAGGAGTGAGAGGAGGGGTGAGAGTGGGCTGGGCTGAAGAGGCTTCAACCAGCTAGAAGAGCATTTTCCATATGTCAGAGCAGAGGCTGCCAGCTTTGCTCCTGCTGAATGCTACCTTTCCCCATGATTAGTCCCATTGATTTTCTCAGCTCTGCTCACAGGGAGCTAGACCAGACCTTGTGCTTCAGCCCCAGGAAAGGAGCCATCCACTGCTGAGCTACCGCTGGGACAGACCTGTCTCCTTGCTGCTCTGGGAAGGGAGCAAAGCGTGACGGGTCTGGAGCTGGCACAGCACATGCTGCTTGCTGCCAGATGCTTTGGGAAAGGAAATGAAGGATCCATCAAGTTCTCCCTTCTTCCCGCTTGGGCTAAGGAAAGGGCATAGTCCGCACAAGGCTATTATTCTCCTGTGTGTGAGAAGCAAGACACAGGACACGTTATGGCCCCTTACTCCTTGCATTGACATGCTGGCCATGATCTGGCCCAAAGTGAGGTGCTACTCTGCATGAAAAAGGGGCAGTGCCTGGCTCTCAGTGGCCAGAAGGTTTTACATGGCCCAGAGCATGAGGTCAGTGCAAGCTCCTTGAAGAAAGGTGTAGCGACAATGCATCTAGTGCATTTACTGGTAAACACAAAAGCCATTTACAAGAAGAGGGAAAAAGAAAAAGAAAAAAAAAAAAAGAAGGAAAATAAAAAGGCATACATGCATTTATTCTCAGGGCAGAAAGAGTGTATGTGCCATCAAGCACCCACTGAAAGGCAAAGGGCTGCTATGCCACAATGCACCATTTGCTGGAGGTTTCAGCCCCACTATGATATTATGGCTGGTGCCACAGAGACCTTGCTTTGCCTACCAATGTAATTGGCAGGGCCTGGATGCTTTTGATAGGGTTTTAGCTGCTCCTCAGCAAATCTGCAGAATGATTCTGTGGGACCTGTGGGTGTGCAAAGCCCCCATATTCCTCACTGACCTGCCCCTCTGGCTTGCTTGTCATGCGATTTACACTAACTAGCACTGTCCCTTGTAATGCTAAGGTAAGAAGTGAAACCCCTTTCTTTTCCCCCTAATTGTTCCACTGATTTTACAGTTACCAAGCTGTAAAGCACCTCATCACTCTTGTTAATTCTTTCTTCCTTTTGAGCTGCCAGTTAGTAATCAATTATTACCCTTGTCATTCATGCTGCAGCACAGCAGCTGGTCACAAGAAGCCTCTGTTTCATTGGGCTGGAGCCAATCAAGTCTCTCCAGCTGTCCCTTGCTGCTCTGAATCATAATGTACAGTACTTGTTGCTTTACAACTTCCTTTACCAGACTGCTTAAAAAAAAAAAAAAGGTAAATGAAAAAAAAATTTTGCTCCCAATTCTACCCTCGTGGCACATCTGGCTGCTGGAGGTTAAACTAAACTCCCCAGCACTGTATTTTTATGAGGGGTGGGGGAAATACCCTGCTAACGCTAGCACAACAAATATTTTTGTCATATTCTCTGTTTTATGCAACAACTGCATTGATATAAAGACTGCTGATAGATCAAAGGTTTCACTGGTAAAACGATATGAAAGGCAGAGACATTAACATCCATCAAGGTCCTGTTAGGATTTGCAGAACAGGGGTTCTGGGCCTCCCAAGTGAAACCTAGCAGGAAGGTCTGCGAGCCTGCATAGCAAATGAAAAGAAAACAAGAGAGGGCACACAGAATATTGGAGGAGGTAGTGACCCACAAAATAGTAGCAATTCGAGCTGCAAGGCACCCTGATTGAATTGCAGTGGAGGCAAACACTCTCAGGCTTGCCGGTCTTGTTCTGAGGCGATGTGCTCTGAGCTATCAGCTGGGCTTTCAGAATGGCAAACAACAGTACCACCAGCTTGCCTGGCTGTCTTTGTTCCCAACTCCCACTGCTTGCTGTGGAGATAAGAAACCTTGTGAAAATAGCCAAGATGAGGAGTACTGGGGAGAAGCAGCTGTTTTCAGAGAATTGAGATTATGATCCTGTAACTTATCTTCCTTCTGTGCAATTTAATCAAAAGGAAGAAACCTATTTCACAAGTCTACTACTGATGTGGGTATTTTGATTGGCTTCAGCCAATAGTCACAGGAATAAAAGTTGGGGATACGTCTTTCCCAGTTACTTCTTCTCCTCTCTCATCTGTCCAAAGGAACTAGTTTCATGGGAGCAGTAAGCAACAAATTAAGGCATGGTCTAACCCCCACTAATTACCACCTGTTGCAAGATTTTGTCCTCCTTATGCTTAGAAACACAATTAGTGTTAACTATGCGATGTCCACCACTGGCATTATATAAAAGTGTGTATGTTTTATTGCTGCTGTAGCTGAAACCAATAAACTCCACTCTGTCAAAATGAGCACAAAAAGGGTTTAACAAAGGAGCTAGCTATGCAAATCATAGCAGTCAGTGAAGGTATGCCATGGGCTTGGTAAGCGTTTTCATCAAAATTCTGAGCTGTAGAGAGGTAAAAAGCAATGCAACGCAGTCACCTGTATTCCATGTGACAAGTCCTACTGCTTTGGCTCCCAGCTCTTTGTGCCAAAGTGCCTGGGTGGTGATGGTGCTGCAGTGCTCTTCATACTGACACAGGAGTCTTGGAAAGGCCAGCATCATGGGATGCAGTGCTGTGCAGGTGTATCACACAGAGATAAGAGAGCACAGGTGTCAGGCTAGGTGTAGATCCTAAGGAACCATAAAACACAATCACAGAATCATTTAGTTTGGAAAAGACCTTCAAGATCATAGAGTCCAACTGTCTGATCACCACTGTGTCAACCAGACCCGAGCACTCAGTGCTACAGCCTGTCATGTCTGGAACATCTCTAGAGATAGTAACTCCATCACCTCCCTGGGCAGCCCCTTCCAAAGTTTAACAACCATTTCAGTGAAGAAATTCTTTCTGATGTCCAACCTACACCACCTCGGGTGCAGCTTGAGGGCATTTCCCCTTTGTCCCATTGCTGGATTCGTGGAAGCAGAGCCTGACCCCCACCTGGCTGCACCCTCCTGTCAGGGAGTTGTGGAGAGTGAAGTCTTCCCTAAACCTCCTTTTTTTCTGCCCTAAACACCTCCAGCCCCCTCAGCTACTCCACATAAAACAAACTCTTTAGAAAAAGGGTAATTTCAGCCTCCCCTTCAGTTCTAGCTACTCTGCTCAGAGGAGCAAATGTCTCTGATGTGAAGGTTGTGATGGCCAAGCACTGTGACAGGTAGTCTGCTTTGGGACCACTGAGAGCCCCTCAGGCTGCTTTGATGGTGTCCATATGGCCCGGCCCAGCACTGTGTAGAAGGCCCTTTTGAAAGGCAGGGCGTTTTGTCATTGTGCACTCTCAGGGTGGGATTAGTTCTTGGTCAGGGGCCAGCACCCGGGTGTGCTCTGCTGGTGTCCTGGTTTGCCATCAGTGCCCTGCTTGGACACGGAGTCTGTTGGGGTGTGGTGCTGTCCAACACACTCACAGATTTGACTGGCTCTCGAGGAGAAGACAAGCTCAGGAGTCCTCTTCAAAGAGCAAAAGTTTTCAAAGAAAGGACATTTTTCAGAGAAAGTGGCCTTTTCCATGGGTATATTTGGGAATCTGATGCCATGAAATCCTGCAGGCACAGAGCTGACACAGACATGTCCTGATTGTCAACTCTGAGGGTTTTCCAAGTTTTCTGGCCTCCCAGCACATTCTCTAAGCTTCACCTAATAGAATTAGTCCTTAAAACCAGTGAGGAGAACCACATGATGAGAAAAGAGGGAGAGCTGTGTGGTTCTGGTGTTACATATTGTCCTGGAAGAACTGCTGGTCAGACTCCATAACCTCCATCACTGAGGACATGGCAAGATTGCACTGAATATTTGATTGATCTCCACGCTCTATAAAAGGAAGTATTTTGAAACAGACTAATCTTAAAAGTATATTTTGGAGTTATTTGAACTTTGAGGAATCAAAAAAAAAAATTTACTTTTTATATGCTTCTCTAAATCTCAAAAATAAAACCATTTTTAAAGAAAAAAATAGCATTTGTTCCAGTACAGAAGGTGTTTGATCTTATTAAAACACTCCAAGACTCCTTTTTTTTTTTTTGAGATCCATCACTTTCCCTTGCATTTAATATTCTCCCATTGCTGTGTGCTTGTGTCCATACATATTATTTAACAGTCACATGAAAGGAGCAGTCATAGTGAACCCCATCTTGCTACACAGCATAAACTTTCACAAGTGAAAAGTGAAAAGTATTTCATAAAAATAATAGAATATGCGTCTAAATATATCATAGGTACATTTGGAGTTACATTAACTGATATTAGCATGTCTTCTGGAATAAAAATACTAGATATTTCTTAGGTTGCAGAGAGGGAGAGAAGAAAAGGGATGGGGCACGTTTTACACTTCACCTCCTGCACAGACCTGATGGAGAAGACTGTAAATTTTCTTTGTCTTCTCTGTTCCAAAAAATGAGCTTCAGATTTAGTTCATAATCTTATTATTATGGGATCCAGAGCAGACTAGGACCACTGGATCAGGCATTTTTTCGTCTTTGGAATATCTCTACCCCAAGCTGCCTGGTACCAGCAGAGTCAGAGGTGGCAGAAAAACCATCCAGGAGCCAAGGAAGATGGGGCTATGGATGCCTTAAGGAAGTAGTGGAAATTACAGTGGTCTTGCCTGTCTTTATGCATCTTTATGAACTTGCAGTGTAGACTTCCCTTGGAGCCACCAAATCACAGAATCAGAGAGTGGTTTGAGTTGGAAAGGATTTTAAAGATCATCCCATTCCAATCTTCTGCCATGGGCAGAATTCAGGGGTCACCACTGAATGGACATAAACATAGACTCCTAGTTTGGGTGTTCTGATCTCTCTTAGATGTCTTGAACATCTTAGATGTCCTTGTTCTGAAAGGAAAAACTGTCTCCATTATTCAGCTCATCTGCAATTATGAATTTCTGGTTGTTGTTTAACACTACAATGAATCTTTGTTTAGGATTTGTGACATGAAATCCATCATATCACAACTATCCCTCCACAGGACACCAAGGTCAGTGTTGTGTCATCTCACCTTGTTGGTTCAAGCTGTTGAGACGTCAGTCCTGTGCCAGCAGGGTTTATGTTGTGTCAGGTGTTGTGCATTGCTGCTGTCCAGTTTTGTTTTAGATCATGCACCTGGCACGGCTACCCAGCAATACTCAAGGCAGGAAGCTTCTTAAAGCAGCGATGCCATCAGGAATGGCAACACTGAATCTGATCTCAGATTTTTGTTATTTTTTTTCAAGCAACTCTGTGGTTCTAATGTTACAGTTCAACTTTTGCTGCTTGTTTGGCTCTTACTTTGCAAGTACCAGCTGCATCTGCCTTGAAAGAAAAAGAGATTTTTGTGAGATTCCTGAATATAAACTTCCACACCCAGAGTTTTATTCTGTTCAGTGTGATTCCTGTAGCAATACCTTTTCCTTTCTTCAACTAATACTCACACCATTTTTCTTCTAAACCTTGATTTCTAGGAGTTTTTGCCCTCACCTCTCCCCCAGAATCAGAGGTTTGTGATTAATCGCTTCTGGATATACAGCCTGCCTTACACACTTAGCAAATTAAAGACAACATCCCACTGAAATAAAAATCAAGCCTAATAAAAACATAAAGGAAAATACAGAACAGGGCACTACCCAGATGTGAGATACTGGACTAATTTCTCATCTTCTCTGGACTTTGTGCTGTGGAAATGAGAGTGCTGGTGATCATGGGAAAAGTGCTACTGGCTTTTCTCGTCATAATAAGCTGGTCTTTTCAATATAGTCTGGTGGCTCATTCACTTTATAGCTACAGTTTTCTATTCAGTTTGATCAGCCACTTGGAATTCCCAAGTGTCAGCTGCACAGTATAAAAACTGCTTTCCAAAGGATAATTATGCAGACCTATTTTTAGATTCCTAAGTACCTGCTTTTAGAAGCAGAATTGTGTATTTAGGCACTCATCTTTGAAGTGTAGCCCACAGAATGCATTGCTACTCAGATTCCTGACTTGAGGGCTGAGCTAGGAGGATGGCACTGTGTGTTTGTCCTGTGTCAGTGTCTCTCCATGACTTGCCTATTGCCAAAGACTCTATACACTTCCATAAACAAATGTCTTCACAAGAACTGGAATGAGGCAATATCAGCTCTTAAATTGATGGCTGTAGTTTGGTGAGAAATTTACCCCACTGCCTTCAATTTTCCATCTTGCTTTGGGCTGTGGTCACCCAAGGATTTGTCCATATTTACTGGACAAGCCATACTAATTAGAAGTACTTTGGATTTACCAGATCCCCCTGCATTAGCTGCAAATGCCACCTACAAGGAACAGAGAGAAACCCATTGTAGGAAACCCACGTCAGGCATTTGATTAGAGCGTTGGAGCATTTTGAAACTCCTAGAAAAAAGACAAGATTCAAATTTCAGAGCATCCTTGACTCAGTTCATTACCACAGCTGTCCTCTAGGATTTTCTCCAGACTTCAGTGACCCATTTTCATTGGGCCACTTTGCAGAATGAGTTCTCACTGAGATTTTCCTCAGCTGCAGAAATCTCCCGGTCATCCACCCAGGGTCATGTCATATCTTAAAGGGTATCTTGCACAGTTAAGCTTTAGGTCTGCTGGACACAAGTGAGGCTCTCTGAAGCTACCTACACCTTTCCTGTACCCTACTTCATTCATTGGGGCATTTTTTCTCCCCCTTTATCCAGGCACCTACAATTGCCATTTCCAATTTGTGGTCATTCAGTGAGATTTCTAGAGGAAATCCTTCATTTCACTAGTGCTGGGGGCATCCTTGCCTATAATGCTTCCTTCAGGGGCATCCCTAAAGGGGTTGTTTGACTGGTCCCATTATAGAACCAGTAGCTGCCCAGGCAGTGTTCGGTTTGACAGACATTTAAAATCACCTAGCACTGCTGCCTAAAGAAACAGCCCCACTCTTGCTCTCTGTCTGCTGGCCACTCTTTCTCTGGTCTGGATTAGTAGGGAAAAACATTGACTTAAACACATTAAAGAAAAGTAGGGGTTTTTTTCAGTTCCCCAGGACATTTCACCTGGCTGCAGAAAGACCCATCCTAGCAGAAGGGAAGAGTGGGGAGTGGTACAGGAGATCAGATCTGCTGCTATCAGTGTTGTCAGCCTTAAGTAGTTGCAGAAGTGCAACTTAAAGGAAAATATTTGTATAAAGTACTGCAAAATACTGGGAAATTATTATTGTAAAATATTGCAAAATGGCTTTGCATCTCATGGCTATCCTAACTTTCTGCATGCATTGCTTTTTGTTGGGACACTTCCTTTGCTTTTCTGGACCATAAAGATATTTGTGGGTGTTAATCACATTGTTCTTATCTGCAAGATTGGAGGCAGCACAGATTTATGCTGTGAATAAGAGAAATTTATTTTGTGTTCAGTAATTTCTAGTGCAGATTTGAGGGGTTCCATACAAGAGTCTTGCAGCTGAAGAATCACACAAGGACAAGTAAGATTTTCCTTTCCTTCCAGACTGGAAATCTCTTCTCTCTGCAAACGTGTCTTGATATCTCAGCCATATAGCTCTTATTATTAATAAAGACCCATCAGAGATTTTAATCTAAACCCCAAACATACATCCTCATTTAGAAGAAATTCTTCCCTCTGAGGGTGGTGAGGCCCTGGCACAGGCTGCCTGGAGAAGTTGTGAATGTTCCATCCCAGGAAATGTCCAAGGCCAGGCTGGATGGGGCTCTGAGCAACCTGGGATAGTGGAAGGTGTCCCTGCCCATGGAAGGGGGTGGGTCTGGATGATCTTTAAGGTCCTTTGCAACCCAAACCGTTCAGTAATTCTGTGATTAGACCTCCATAGTGATGTTGCCTGACAGACCCATCCCTTCCCCTGGGCGACATTAACTCAATTCAGAAAAGGTGTGAAAGTCTTGTCCTCCAAACTGCAGCTGACACTCAGGTGACACCTATAACTGGATGATTTTTATTTTTTTAAATTTTTTTTTCATCATCGATTTGTGGGAAATTATAATGGTTGAAGATGTGGTCAAAACATCAATACAATTGTGGTGCTCTTTCTGTACTAGTGGAATTCCCAAGCTTATGGTTCCCTACTGGAAGAGTTTCTAAATGGCACAAATTCTCACACTGCCTTATTTAAAATTTGATCTTGCTTTGGAGTGTTTTTCCTATGGCATCCCTTAATTTGGACCCTGCAGAACCAGATGTTTCCTTTTATGTTGCTACCGATCACAGGAAAGAAAAAAACAAAACTAATGTGCAAAAAATTTGGCAAGTGACAGCTTGAGTGCAGAATTTTGTAATGCTGAGCCTGTGAGCCTCATACTAAACTAGTTCCAAAACAGGATGTTGCAGTGCATGTCTAATATCCCTTTTCTACCACACCCCAGAGCAATTTCTGTTGCTATCTGAGCTATGAATTACATTAAAAAGCAGCAATCAAATCTCACAAAGAAAGATTATATCTACTTCAACAAGCAGCAGGCACAGGTTTCATCTGTCTTGCTGGAAGAGATGAACACAAAGGTGTTGCACTTTGAGACACTGTGCAGTGAGAGCCCCCCTTCCCTCCCAATGCCCTGACAGTTGTGTTACTACAGCGACAGAAACAACCATCCTGTTTGTTAGTCATATCCAAAACTCAGACTTGCAGAGTAGAGTTATCCTTTCCCATTGCGACTCCCATCAGCTAAATAGAGCCAGGATAAAAATCAGATCTTAATCTGGTCAGTCATATGGCAATCCACGCCATCCTTGATTATCAGCTCTTGTTCCCCAGCAGCGAATATGCCGTAGTTCATTCCACAACAATCTCAATTGCAGGATATGGTTATTAGCAAAGTTTTGAGGGGTTTATTAACATTGTCTCTTGGTCTATGGGATGTCACAATTTGTGTAGCTTGGGGAAAAGCACTTAAAAAAACCTCCATAGTTTGCACTTTTTCTAAGAACAGGCTGCTATTTATTATTGGCAAGAACAGAGCACGGGCTTTAGAATTTAAGCAAAAAAGACCTCTGGCAATGAGGAAATGAGCCTAGACATTTTTCATGAATGGGTTAGAGCTGCTTAACTCTGACTGGCTTGTTTTCTTTTCTTCCTATTCACATCACTCAAGTCCCACCTTCCTGCCTTAAAAGGCATCTCGTTCCCTGGCAGCAAGACAAGTATCTGTTTGATGTCAGCACCCTTTTATTTGCTTAAAAGCATCTTTTTTTCAAGGCAGTAAATTGAAAATGACTACCGCGTCGAGAACTAGCCAATTTCCAGCACTCTCTGCAGAACTGCTCTGCTTTCACATTTGAGAGTTATCATTAATTTTCTAATGAATAATGAGATCAGAGAGCTTGCATGCTGTATTATGTGTAGGAAAATGCTTATGTAAATCAGTATGGCTGTGGTAGCTTCCCAGGGGAACTTTAAAGCTTATCATATCATTAAATCTGATAACAATTCATTTTTTTAAAATGTAATGCAAGAAAAAAAAAGGTCTATTCACTGCCTGTTTGTAATAATATGTGTATAATATGAAAGAAAAAGGAAAGCTACAAGATCATATATGAGAAAATGCAATGAAAAATTCCTTAGGCTTTGCAAGCTGCACCCTGTGTGGAGGAAAAAAGCACTCGCTGTATTTACATAGCTGAACCTTGTGAAATATGTTGATTGTAATGAGAACATTGTCATCATTCAATATGGATTTCACTTTTCCAGGCTCCCTGCAACAGATTCCAAACCTTTTCTAGCACTACATTTCCAGGGACATTAGAGGCACCATCCTCGTGTTCCCCTTCTTCTTCCTTCCCATGTGAATAATGAGCTCAATGAAATTTTAACCTGCTTTTGGCATCTTAGTGACAGGGGTATTTATGAGTCGTACCAGGGCTAAAGACATCAGGATACCATTTTTCCAGCAGACAGACAGCTGCTCCATGCATTCTAGTCATCATGTTTACCACCTAGAAAACTTTTAATTAGTCTTCCTGTTTCCTTCCTCCCCTGCTTTGTGCTGAATATAAACAGCATTTGATTTGCCAGGACTATGCAAGCTGCAGCGTGTATTGTGGAAGCATCATCAGTGCCCCCACAAAGTCAAAAGTCTCAGTGTCCCGTTCATTTCCTTGGGCTGAACTCAGACGGAAATGTGCCTATTCTCATGCCCAGGTGTAGAGTGAGTTTAGATTGGATATGAGGAAGAAATTGTTCCCTGTGAGGGTGCTGAGGCCCTAGCACAGGCTGCCCAGAGCAGCTGTGGCTGCCCCATTCTGGGAGTGTTCCAGGCCAGGTTGGAAGGGGCTTGGAGGAACCTGGGACAGTGTCCCTGCCCATGGTAGGGGGTTGGAGTTAGATGAGTTGGACCTGGATAAGGTCCCTTCCAACCCAGCCATTCTGTGATTCAATGATGAGTGAAGTTCCTGCATCTCCTCCCATCCCCTATTCCTAAGGCCATGTTTGAACCTTGGGAGGTGAGATATGTTCTTACCACTATGTCCATGTGGGGTAATCAGGCACAACTCATTGAATAATGACTAATAATATTTTGCTTTTTGGATCTCTTCCCACCCTGAGTCTTAAAGTTTTAAAAAACCCAAATTCCTGCTTCCTACTAATCCTACAGAGATGGATTTAGGAGAAGGTGTTCCCCATTAAGCCAGCCTGATGTGACACATCCTTTTGCTTCACAAGGTAGTGGATTACGACCTCCACCATCCATTGGCAAGAAGTGAGCACCACTGAGACTTGGGGGAACACAGATGTGCTGATAGGAAGACAGGAGCTTCCTCTTTTTAACCCAGAACGTCCCCTCTGCCATGTTAAATATTAGCTACAAGTTTTCCCACATTTGTCAGAAAGGGGGGAAAGAATGCATCTGTTCCTCAGGGATGATGAACTGAAATTGGCCCCAATTCAGTGAAAAAAGTCTATTCAGCACAGCACTTAAACTGAGACATAAGTGCCAGCCTGAATAGAGATGGAGTTAAGCCTCTGTTTAAATGCTCTCCTGAGCAGGGGTTATTAGCACCAGCTCTCTCCCTGCACAAAGTATCATTCCTCATGGAAGCAGCCAGCATTCAGATGGGCATCCAAACTTTGGCGGGGCTTGCTTTATCTCAACTGTTTTCTGCTGCTCCTCGCAGGCCAGTTGGCTGCTGCACACTTGGAAATACGAAGGGAAAGCTCCCAGCACTCTGCCAGGAGAGCCATTCAAGCCTCAAATGCTGGTTTGGAGGGCACTGACATGAGGTGGGGATTCCATGTGAGGCAGGTGAGACTCCCTTTGAACTCCTGGAGTAATGAATATCTTTTTCTGTTGGATACTTGCTCAAATTATTATGAAAATATTATTACCAAGAAAAATTGTGGAGTGACACAAACATTCTGGCAGATTTAAAAATAAATCTGATATTCTTCTGTGATCAGCGTAAATATTTGAATATTGCCAGTCAAACTGTGAATAAAATTGATTTATCTATAAAATCAGTTTTACCAAATATATGGATTAATTAAAAAATCTTTTCAAACACTTTCCCCCTTCTCAGTAGGCAATTTTTGATTCATTCTTCACACATGGAGCCTTCTTGAGTTCAGCCATTTGAACATCACCTGGATCCTTGGGAGTGAATTATGGCTGTAACTCACAGGGAGACTTTTTTGATTTCCAAATGTTCTTGGGAGGAGTTGTTATGAGTTTGAAAAATATTTTGGTTGTTGTTTTGTGCAAAAACAAAATACCCATAAGAACTGTTGGACTCAGCTGCTTCTCTGTCACACAAGGTGGAAGAAGGTTTGTAGTTATGTGACAGAAGGGCAGGAAGAACAGGCCTGCAAATGAAACATTTCTGAATTAAATTTAGATGTATGTTCTTTGTGCTAAAGCATTTAAATTGGGCAAAAGAAATACAGAATACATGAAGAAATTCAAGTGAAACGTTTTCTTGATACCTGGATTTTAGCTAGGTGTCAATTTTTACAGAATACAATACTCCATCACTAGGAATTAAGGTCATCTTATGACCATTAAGGGGATTTACCTTGGGGTCAGGGATGGTCACTTGTCAAGATAAGGTTTTATTGATGGATTTGACAAAGGTATTCAAAGTAATGACTGACATATAACCAGTTTGCATTTACATTGCAAATTAAAGTTTTCCAAGGACCTTGGAATAAGAGTTATTTTTACAGCAGTGAAAATAGAAAGAAAATTGAGCCCTGCATTGCAAACACCTGTAATGTGGTGTGATTGTACAACAGTTCTTCAAACTCTTCCCTCAGCCTCAGATTTCTGAATTTAACATTAAAGGTTACCTGAAGGCATCTGGTTCTGGACTTAAGCTTACATGGGCCAGTCCCCTTGATCTGCATACAGTCCCACTACACATCACCCTCTGGGGAAAGGTGTTCCTCTTTGTTGGAAGTATATTGCCGGCTTCTGTGGTGATTCATCAGTGCCAGTAAACTCCATCCTCTATGAGCTTACAAGACTATTCAGTTATGCAACATATAAAGCTCTGTCATAGGATTGTAAGAATGATTTTGTTTTGACGGCTGAAATGGGCCAATGCTGTAGAGTTATGATGGTGCTCTTTCTGACACACTCTTCTTATTTCAAGGAATGTCTACTTGTAAATCACCTTGCATTCCCAAGAAACAGTAATGAGTTTCACCCAAGCATTTGAATTAACTAAAAATGTTACATCCTTGACACTCCACTTCGATGGTGTTATGAACCAGCTGATATGTAAATGAAGGGTAGCTCTAATTGCTGGGAGATGATCAGAAAGGATTGGCATTTAACAAATGACAACAGTTTCAGTCAACTTCCGGTGAGTCAATCTATCAGTGACATTATTCATTTGAAAAGCTGGACAGTCACACTCAGGGACAAGGCTGAGAAATCCTCATGAGATCCCACCTACAGAGCTGCATCCAGACCGGGGGCCAGCACAGGAAGGACAGGGAGCTGCTGGAGCCAGGCCAGAGCAGGGACACCAAGGGAATCAGAGGGATGGAGCAGCTCTGCTGGGAGGAAAGGCTGAGGGAATTGGGATTGCTCAGCCTGGAGAAGAGAAGGCTTTGGGGTGACCTCATTGTGACCTTCCAGTGCCTGCTGGGAACCCAGAGGAAAGATGGAGAGAGACTCCTGACAAGGGCCTGGAGTGATAGGACAAGGACGAATGGCTTCCCACTGACACAGAGGAGATTCAGATTGGATATGAGGAAGAAATTGTTCCCTGTGATGGTGGTGAGGCACAGATTTTTCAGAGAAGCTGTGGCTGCTCCATCCCTGGCAGTGCCCAAGGCCAAGTTGGATGGGGCTCTGAGCAATCTGAGATAGTGGCAGGTGTCCCTGTACATGGCAGTGGGATTGGAACTGGATGAGCTTCCAACCCAAACCATTCTTTGATTTTGTGATTCTATGATCTATGAATGCGTGCATGGGGTGAAAAGGACTGATTTGGTATCTGTGATGTGGGCAGTTTTATAGGAAAGATGTGAAACTGCTTCACCCACATCCTGTGGGAATATCCCAGCAGCCCAGAACTGAATCTCTGCCAGTCTTCCTGCTCCAAATTGCTCCTGCTGTCCAATTCCCAACCATCTCCAGGTAGAAGGGGACCCAGTCAATGGGAACTGCAGAGGAGCAGGAGCAGTGGAATGGAGGTAGCAGCTGGCTCTGCATGAGAGCGGGAGAGCCGTGAGTTGGAGAATTGGGATCAGAAGACCCTGAGAAGGAGAGAGGCCCTCCCTGCAGCTGGCAGGGCACCAGCCATAGCTGTAACACAAGAACACACGGCACTGGCCTTCAGGCAAGACGCTGAGATGGAAGCATCCCAATAGGATGCCTCTTTTATTGCTCTTGCATGGGCTGCCCACAGGGGCTGGGCTAGGAAGGGTTGTTTTGTTCCTTCTCTGAAACCATCGCAAAAGTTGTGCCCAGAGTAGTTGCAGAGCTTTGTTCTGGCTTCTCTAGCAGAGTTACTGGTGATTGACTCATTGAAAGCTGCCAGTGCTGGTACAAACCTGGTGAGGGCTACAGTCTCTGAAGAGCTGATGAATCTCTTGGTGCACCTCAATTTCATATATCTCCCCACATTAGCACAGGGTGGCAAAGGGCTGCTGTGCCCCAATATGGGGGGTGAATATGAATGCATACAAGAGTGACAGAGGTTGCATGGACACTGCTTCCAGTTCCAAGGGTTTCCCAAATCCTGCACTGCCCAAATTTTGGGTTCTTACTTCTTTTTTTTTTTTACTCTTTTGCAGTAACAGTCTTCACTCAGCCTGTTTTCAAGCATTTCTCTGCAGCTGAGGGACAGAATATTACTATCTTGGAAATGAGAGCTGAGATTCACACTGGTTTACAGCAATCCAGGACCTCCAGATAAAAACCCAGTAACCACTACTCTGACTTACAAGTATGTGATGGGCAGCAGCAGTATTTCGTGTTTGGATATAAATCAAGGGCCTCTACATATAGGTATTATGTAGATTCCCTCCAGGAGGTATTCCTTTTCCTAGTCCTAAAGATTGATAGAAACTGAAGATAGCTGACTTTTCAACTGAAGAGAATGGTAATTGCCCATGCTGTCTCCTCCTGGGATTTTCCAGGCTCAGTGGGCAGGATGTATCCCAGTTGTTTGCCCCTGATACCACATTCAGAGCAACAGTCAAGCAGCTGTCTGGAGCTGGGAATTAAGAGACACTGGGATGCTGGAATGGGGGCTAGGAATAAAAGTCTAATTTTCCCTGTGTGAAAAACATGGGAATTATCTAATCCCAGCTCTGGCTGCCCCCACAGCAACTCCAGTGACACAAATAGATGTGGGGTATTGCATTACATCATCAGGACAAGTCCTAATGGGTTTATTTATGACCCAGGCAAAGCGAGACAGAGCGAGATTCTGATCTCTGCTTACCTGGTGTAAAGTGGGAGTAACTCCAGAGATAAACTGACAGAACAAAGATTAGAGCCTGGCCTCTTTGTCTGTAGCTGGTTTTAGAAGCAGCTGGCTTTTAGAAATTACGGATGTCACATAAATCACTGGTAACAAAGTGGTTCTGGACTCCAGCCTCCAGCAGCTTCTGACCATCTATCTCTGTAAAAGTGATGGTTCTCCATGTAGCTGGTTTGTGTCCAGAGGCTTTCAGCTGAGCAGAGTGGACAATCCTCCATCTCCCACAGCCTCAAGGAAGCAGTGAGATTTGTGTAGCACATGCAATCAGAAGGAGGCAGCTCATGAGATGCCATCTGATCAGAGATGGGGCTCCAATAACGGAAGTCTGCTGTGCACAGGGCAGTCATATCTCATCTGCTGAGCTCTGGAGGGAGAAGGGTGTTGGACAATAAGTAGTCCTGATAGCAAAGTAGATCTTCCAATGAGATATGGCCTGGTACTGACTGCTGGCACAGCTCTCTGAATATAGTCAAGGCAGAGGAGGTAAATAGGTGTGAATAAATACATCTCACCCTTCCTTAAGCACCTTGAGAGGAGGAATGTAGAGTGTTTGTTGTTCTCTTATATGAAATATGGCTTTCATTTTAGAAGACCCTGATATTCTACATACAAAATAACCTGAGGCTGCACTGATTTTGGGTTTACTCATCCCAGAATAATGATCATGGGGCTGTAGTCTCTGTTTTTTGGTTCTAGGGCTGTGAGGCAGTGTATTTGACTAAACAATTAGTTACCTGTCTGGGAAGACTAAGTTATGAGGGTATTTATACTCAGGTTGCACTAAGAAGGCCATTTTTGTGCCCTGAAGCTGCTGAAAATATCCAAGATATCACAGACTCATCCAAGGTAAATATAGGCTTCATTTTTAGTAGTATGTTTGAGAAGTAGCTTAACTAATAGAGGTTTTTTTTTTTTAATGTTAGAAGGGCTAAAAGATGATGTATACCTTGGGCCAGATCATTTTCAAACTATACAAATTGCTTTGGCCCCATCAGCAGTAGTTTGCACTGGCTGAAGTTCTCACACCATCACTGATCTTAGATTGCAGAAACTTCCAGGTAGCTGTTACTGAACTGCAGCTTTTGCCTCCTTTGATACATTTTTCACACGTAAATTTTGTCTTCTCCAGACTCTCACACAGGACTATCACCAGTGCAAACAATGTATTTAATGTGTCTTAATGAATGTTACAATTCCTGGTATCTGTTGCAATGTTTATACTTGAGAAGACGAAGTCTGATTTACTCAAAGGAAAGCTGAGACAATTTGGTTATATGTTCAGTGGCACCAAAGTGGGCAAAAGGTTCTGCCAGCCAAAAACCTCCTCCCCTAAAACATGCTATGGGCAGCTGAGCAGACAGTCTTATAAAGAAAAGTTAAGTTGATTACTTCACTATTTATTGGTGTTCCTGTTTCGAAATGGCCTCAATTTGAGCCAGGGGAGGCGCAGGCTGGACATGAGGAGGACTTCCTTCATGGAAAAGATGGCAGGCATAGGAACAGGCTGCCCAGGGAGGTGATGGAGTCAAAGCCCTTTGTTCAAAAAACAACTGGATGTGAGATTCAATGCCATTAGTCAAAGACTGGAATTGATCTCAGAGGTCTTTTCCAACCTAAATGATTCTGTAATTCTGTGTGGTCCTGTGAAGGTTTCAGCATTTGCAGAAATAAAGGCCTAACTTCTGCTTGTGTGAGGTTGTCAGCAGCCTGTATTTTTTAGGTTGCAGAGAGATTCTCTGTCAGGATGGACTAAAGACAGACTTGCAAAGAAACCTGCTCCACCTTCCTGATCTGCAACTACATTTCACTGCACTTGTCTGTTGTTTTTGGAAGTGTCTTTTTCAAATATTGGGATATCCTGGGATCACTCTATTCATTAACCAGCTAGAACTGAGCAGGAGGGGGGTGGCTGCTCTGCCTAAAGCACAGTTGGGGCTTTTTGTCATGTAGGAGTACCTGGCAGCTTTGCAAAGGACAACAAATGATTCCTTCCTAAAGTGAGAGCAGCAGGAGCCAGGCATGCTGGTGGAAGGCAGGGCCACTGCATCAGAGGGAAGAAGTTGCTGACATCCAAAGAAATGAGAGAGGGTGTGATAGGAAAGAAAAATATTTTGAAAAATTTTGTTTGCAAGTGGGGGCTGAATAGCTCTGAGAAAACCAGGGCATTAAACATTTTTCCTCTTCTCTAAAAAAAATAATTTCCAAAGGGTGGAGCTATAAAATACTACGATGTTATAGTTAATACTTCAGTAAAATATTGTTGTTAAGACAGAGGTCTCTGCACACGGAATCTCTCCTTACTCCTATACCTTGTGGAAATTCTCTCACTTCTCCATTAAAGGGATCAAAATTTGGCCTAGAGTAGGTGCCAGCCATAGCCTGAGCTTTTAAATGTTTCCAATTTCATGTGAGAGAGTTGCAATTTCTCTTAGAGGGGGAGTGACCACGAAATTCCCTGTGGAGAGCAGGAAGAGCATGTGAAGGTACCCTTCAAAGGTTGTTTTATGAAGGGTATGATGTCTGTCTGACATCACAGTTGCTTTCCTGGCTTTTCTGGCTGGTGCTGCTTTCCCCCTTTCTGAGAAACTGGGCATGGTGGTCAGGATGCTCCAAGATGATGGGCAGAAAGCTCCCAGCAGGAAGGCACTAAGAGGGAAAAGGCAATGTCTGGGAAAAGAGGCTTCTGTTTGGGAGAGGGATGTATGAGGGGTATGGCAGCCCAAAGCAGGCTTCTGTGCTGAGCTTTTGCTTCTGCAGTCTCAGCTCTCCACAGATCCCTGTCTGCAAACAGCCTGGTGGGATGGGGAGCTCTTTAAGGCAGGAGATGTGTCCCACTATGCATCTGGCACCAGGAAACCCTTAATTTCTAGGCATCATTGTAAGGCAGGTAGTAACTAAGGGCTGATTATGTTTGACAGTGGCAGCTTGGCAGACTGCAGAATGAAGTACAGATAAAGTGACCTTGTGATTTTGAAAGCGAGACCCATTATTTGTTTTGAAACATATTGCCTCAGTGACCCTGCAAGTTCTGCAGACATGTCCTGTCTGGAAATGCCATAACAGGTTGTTCACTATATTTTCAACTGAGTTAAGGTTTTGTTGAAATAAGGAGTATCAATCAAAGGCCAGAAGGCCACATTCCTTTAGTGTTGTTGATTGCACCAGTATCTTTTGTCTGAAAGCCTGTGCTGACAGGGCATCAGGGGAGAACTCCTGGGGTGAGTGGGGATGAGTGCGGGCAGCCACATGGATCTGCATCCCTGTCAAATTTGTGTCAGCAGAGGTCAAGTTCTCAAGCTCCAGAGAGGACCCTCCAGCACCCAGGGATTAGTCAAGGGGAGAGCCAGACACCCTCCACAGCACATAATCAACATTATCTAGAGCGTGACAGGGGCAAGTGGAATATAATACATGGGGGTGTGCAAGGGAGGTACTGTTCACATCTCCAGAAAATGGCAGGGACACAACTCTCTCCCTGCCCTGAATCCTCTCCTTTTTTTACAGGAAATGCTCAAAATGGGATTTGTGTGTAGGGACAGTCAGACCATGGTGCTGAGGTCAAGTGTATGTGTTGGTCTTGTTCTTTGCAGCTTTTTTTCCCAGGCTAGGATTTGAGTTCACATGAAACACAGCTCACCTACATGTAGTGAGACAGAGCTGAGTGATTTTTCTTTCCTCGTGGTGGCAAACGGGAATTTTGCTGAGAAAAATGCTGGTCTCATTGTCTAGAAACTGTTCACAAATTTGGTATTTGTTGAAAAGTTTTTTGGATAAAAAATGTATTAAGGTACACTGACAAAACCAAAGGAAAAAATCATATGTCCCTTTTCATCTCTTAGCATCAAGGATGTGGGATAGACAAGTTCCATCCTCACTTTTTCCTAAGGTGACATGATCTTAACTTTCCATCATGTCTGGGCTATTTCGGTTGGTGAGGTTCATGGCTGCTCCTAAGGGAGCCATCCAGTTCTTCATGGAATACTCAAATATTTACCAAGCAGGAGCAGGGAGGGAGGGCTGAGAATGAGGAAAAGTGATGGCTACTCTGTCCACAAGACATTTACCAAAGAGAGGGAGCATCTGAGTCACAGGATCTGATCTCTGGCATATTTGTTCAGACAAAGAAGACTCAGGTCAGCCAAGGGATTGAGAGCAGCTTTGACTCCTCCTCTTCTGGTGAAAGCATTGAGATGGTGAAGTCACTTCCCTGAGGGGAGTCCCCTAAGGCAAAAGGAGTCGTTTAAATGAGCCCCACCACTCAGAACTGGGAGAGAGGGGACACAGCTACCTTCTCTCTGTGATCAGTGGTTTTCACTAATAATTTTATCTATTTTTGTCTTTGATTGTTTTTTTGGTTTCTTTGTGTTTTTTTTCTGGGTTGGAGTTTTGGGTTTTTTGGGGGGGAGGCGAGGGAGGTTTTTTGTTAGGTTTGGTTTGGTTTGAACTGCAAAGAGAGAACCTCCTGTTTCAAGCCTGGAACACTTTATTCAATGCAAGTTGAAATTATTAGTTTTGAAGTAAGAAAAAAGCAACTACCAATCATTCCCTGTACTAAAATTGGTTCCACTTCTTAATTTGCTTAGGATTAATAGCAGAAACTTAAAGTCACCATTTGTCAAGAGGGTCACCTGGCTTCCTCAGTCTGCAGATACCTGTGGAGGTGCTTCAGCTGAAAGTTGAGAGGGAAGTGGGTGGCTCAGGAGAAGAGGTACTGCCAGGAAAAGGTGGGATTTCATGGCTCCCTGGGAGGGGAGAAGGACAGAACAAGAGCTCTTCCAACTCTGGAAGAGCTTGGGTCTGTCTTGCTGCAATGGGCCCCATCCAGAACCTTAGAAACCATTAACCATTCCCAAGGTTTTGTCATAACTTGCCTTATGTCATAACATGCCTTATGTCATAACATAAGGCATTTCCATAAAAGATATTGGGTTTAGAGTATTGGTAATTATGATAATTTTGTGTAAAATAAATCCTTAGCAGTGTTATCACTCCTGAGTGGTGGAGGTGATGGCAGAGTCACCATCCCTGGAGATATTAAAGGAATGATGGGATGTGGCATTCAGTGCTCTGATCTGGATGGCAACATGGCCATTGATCAAATGTCGGACTTGCTGATCTTGGAGGTCTTCTCCAACCTAATTTTCACACTTCTAATTTTAAAATATTAACTGAGGGGAGAATTTTAAAAAGTTCTTCCTCATGTCCAGGTGGAACGTCATGCACATAAGTTCCTGCCCATTCCTCTTGTCCTAGTCATTGGCACCACCAAGAAAAGCCTGGATTTGAGGAGCTGACAAAAGGATTTTTGCTTTTCATTGCTGAAATGCATCCACACCTGTGCATGATGTATTGGCTAAGGCTGGAAACAGCAGTCCCAGCAGATCCCTGGAGGTGAGTTCCACAGGGCTAGAGGGATCCAGCCCAAGGATCAGACTGGGAGGGGAGAGCACACACATGTGGCAGTCACTGCTGCTTGATGACTTATGGCTGTTTTCTGCTCAGTGGTGTCTGTGTGCACACCCAGCCCATGGTAGGAGTGAGGAAAACCAGGTTATTTGAAACTTTAGAAGAAAGTAGCAGAAGTAATGGACTTTTCATCTCATGCTGGCTGGGCAGTAAGAGGACATGCACCTACCAAGTTCCTTGGTTCAGCTGGGGTGCTTTAATCTGGTGTTGTTGGAGCCCTTCAGTCCCATCCTTGAATTTTGTGAAGGAAGCAACAACATGTAACAAGTGCTGGCAGTCATACTGGGTTTGTGTGAACATCAAGGTTAGGATTTCCAAAGCATGCAGGTGACTTTTGAAACCAAATTCAATTTACAGTTAGACTTTGTGGCTCCAAAGTGCCTTCAGTATTTTGAGAAATTAGATTTTGGGCCAGATCTAAAAAGAAATAAATCAATCAGAATTGCTAACAATGGGACACAAGTTCCTGAGTTACTTGGGTAGCTTTGAAAGCATTACTCGCTTATTTGCTTCTCTGAAGGAACTGAAACAGTGACAAATCTGTTTTCCAGAGAAAAAGAGTTTCAATTGCAGGACACAATTTAAGGTGCAAATTATAGTGAAAGATGGGATAACACAGAGATAGCTATCAAGAGGATAGCCAACAACACACGTTGTTGAGGTGCAGTCTCCCGGTCAGCCCTCCCTCCTTCATGCAGTGCTCTTAGGAAGTCAGGCAGTGCCTCAGAGGAGGAGAGCGCCTTCTTCAGAGGCACTGAAACCCTTGAGCCGGGCTCCTGCTGGCCCTCTGCCCCTGCTGGTACTTTGTGCCACGTGGGTGGGGCTGCAAGGTTTAAAAGCGCTCAGCTTCTCGGAGATGGAAACAGCACAGGTAGGGCACGATAATCAAGAAGATAATCTGGAAGGCTATTTACAAGGACCATAATAGAAACAGGTTTCCATGACCTCCTCCTCCTTTATTGCCGTGTCTTTGGCTTCACCCGGCTCAGGTCTCCCACCGCTGCATTGCTGGGAACATCGTGCTCAGCTTGGCAGGGAGCCCGGGGCTTCCAGAGGAGGGGGAAGGTTTTGGCTACTGCTTGTAGTGGCAAATCAGCTGCAGAAGAGGGAGCCCATGTCTTCTCCAGCCTGGCACCTCCAGTTTCCTCTTTTCTCTACAGTCTGGAGGAAACTGAGAAGGAGGTGAGAAAAAATGGACTGGGTTAAGGAACACAATTGTCGACCTCACTGCCTAGCCCGGACACCTCCCACCGCCTCCCCACGTGGCCAGACCCCTCACCTCCAAAGGCCAGAGGCTGCAAGAGGAGGAAAGGTCCCTTTGGGCAACCACAAGAGGTACCAGTTGAAAGTCTTGTGACTGCCAACCACACAGGTGCTTGTACTCCAGGCATGCTCCTCACAGGGTGTCAGAATGACAGGAATGTTTCCTCTGCGGCACACAGACGTGAACTGGCTTGCATGGGACACGGTTCAGCAGGAGGCGCCTCAAACAGCCGTAACACCAAAACAAGCAATACCAGGCAGAACCCCTCTGATTATGCCTTTCACCCACACACTTCATAACCATCACCCCTTTTACTTCCCACTCCAGTTCATCCTGACCAAAACAAAAGGCAAGGGAGATACCATTAATGAGGTGCAGGGGGATGGACGCTATCACACTTCGCACATCTGTGACGAGTGGGTTTAGAAGAGCTCCCAAAGAAAACATAAGGGGCTGCATTAGCCAGATTCAGAAAATGCCTGACCTTCCAAAAAAAAAAAGCATTATTCCCTGTGAATACTATGGTATATATTGCCCCTCCACCCTGCACCAGGAAGGGATCTGTGGCACAGATATACTTCAAGGAGACTGTGGTTTATATTACAGCTGCTAAGATAACTGGGAGCTTTCAAAAGGAATCCCAGCTAGTGCAGCTTGTTTTACAATACCAGACTCCAAGCGGGGGGAGTGGAAAGTAAGTTTGTTTTCCACGCTGCCCCTTTATCTTGATGTCAAATATATCCCCTGGGAAAGGAAAACATTTAAGCAGCAGATCCCATGGACACACACACACACACACACACACACTCATGCGCCTTTCCCTCCATCAAGCTGCAGCCATGTCCAGAGCATGGCACTGTTCAGTGCATGGGTGCTGCTGGACAGCTGGAGTTTTGGCAGGGAAAGCCCAGGAAGAAGGTGCTTCAGGTGTGATAATCAACAGTCACAGGTGCTGGTGCCAGCGTGCGATCTGGGCTAGTCAAACCCACAAGCCACCTGCTGCAGGTGGAGTTGTGATCTCTTAGAGAGCACCTCCTTGTGAGGGGATAATTACAGCTGGACAGGAACCACTTATTTGTGCGGACAAAAGCATAACAAAATCCAGTCATAAAGCTCCCCAGATAGCTCATGTCTGAAATAAGAGCACATTTTTAACAAGGAGGGGCAGGAACTGTTGGCATGGCTTCTCAGGGGAGCATTGAAGGGGGTCTTCATTGCCTCTTTGGAATACTGTAAGTGTTTTGATCTAACTCAATCAGAGTTAGATCTGGCCTTAATAGTGACAGTACTGCCTGGATTCTGAAGTCTTAGATGATCATAATGGAACTTCCTGGTCCGAAAATCTGTTACAAGGCACTGCTATGTGTAAGAAGCATACATGGATGCAAGCCCTTCCATCACTATTATTATTATTATTATTATTATTATTATTATTATTATTATTAGTATTAGTAGTAGTAGTAGTAGTAGTAGTAGTAGTAGTAGTAATATAATTGTTATTCCTGGAGAAGGTATCTTCATCTGGAACTGTCATGAGAAGGGCTTCAAGCAGAAAGAGAGTAGGTTAAGATAAGATATTAAGATAAGATTATTAAGATAAGATCCCACCCTGTGAGGGGGAGAAGACACTGGAACAGGTTCTCCAGAGAAGCTGTGACTGCATCATCCCTGGAAGTGTCCAAGGCCAGGTTGGATGGGGCGCTGAGCACCCTGGGATAGTGGAAGATGTCCCTGCCCATGGTAGGAGAATGGAATGAAATGGTTTTTAAGGCCCTGTCCTACCCAAATCATTCCATGATTCTATGATTATTCCCCAGCCTGACTGATGAAGATCTGTGTGTCCAGAGCTCTGGATCACAACTCTGCTGGTGGCCATGGTGTTTGTACCAGAAACACGGTACAAATGCAAAGGGAATGTCATACTTTGGGCTGAATTCGTAAAAAGACAACCACAGGATAAGAATAAATGTTGCAGCTGCAATGTGGAAGGCAAATTTCCTTGCTGGCAGGTGAGGGAGGACTAAACCAGTGATCCTAAAGAATATGAGGATGCTTGGAGACACTCTTTCTCACACACAAAAATAAATTAATAAACTGGGATTCTTCTTAAAACAGAAACAGAGAAGCAGCCAAGGTATTTACATAAACATATACCCCTTTCCAGTTCTAGTTAGCTAGACAATAATACCAAAATGAAGTAGAGAGCTCACTGAACTCTGGAGAAACAGCAAGTTCAAACCTATATTTGGGCTTCACAGAAGGTTGCTGCTTTGTTATAAGGTTGAAGCACATTTCCAGTGTGAAATTTCTTCACTCATGCTTTGTTCTACATCAATGTGTGACTCTGTCATCAGCCCCTGTGGCTTGGGGCTACCACAGCTCACACCACATCTTACTGCTGAGCCTCTGCAGCTGTCCTATTTTCTGAGTGCAAAGACTGAACCTAAGAAGTCTGGTTTCTCTCTTGCTTGGCACATGCTTTACACTGGTGATGCTCCTTGCCTTTCTAACAGCAGGAAGAAAATCTTGGCAACAGCTCAAGGAATGGGAAGGAATGTTCTTTTGAGAGTCCTAATTGCTCAAACTGCAGTAATGTCAATAGGTACAGGTCCCTGGTGTCACTACAGGGAGCTGAAAGCTGGGCCACCAAGCACGGGGTCTTTCGACCCTTGCCTCTATGTCTTCTGCACCCACCATGAAGTTTATGGCGTAGGTATTCTCCTCAGAGGAGGCCTCCTCTGGGAGACCTCCTAGTTTTCTGTTCCTTCACAAGAGCTTTCAGTGTGTGGGTCTGGGAGGTGTGGTTGTCAGGGATTGTCACCTGAGGATGCCATTCCCAGCAACAGGGCTAAAAGTCTTGTGGTCATGATGCAAGGCCAGAAGATACTATTGTGATCATCTGTATGGTGTGCTGTAATATAATCTGTCAAAATAAACTGTGGAAAGGGCTTGATTGAAGAAAACATGTTTCTAAACAAAGTTATTTTATTTCCTATCTGTTTTCAACAGCACTGCCTCTTTTGACTATTTCCCTCTCTCCTCAGTTATTCACCTGTCCTTCTCCTAGTGTGGAGAGACTCACAACTCATATTGCAGCACCAGTTTTCCTCCTCTGCCTCCTTGGGCACTCCTGAAATGCAACCAAACCCAAATCAACCCATTAGACTCCTCCCACTCTGAGCATTTTGCTATTTTTTTGAACACCTTCTAGAAATGGAGCTGGTACCTCAGAAGATGTAAATCAGCATCAGGGTTTGGTTTTTTTTGTGTAGCCAAAAAGATTAAAATTACAGCAAGGTAAATAAATCTCAACAGATTTCACTGGGTTTTCTTTCTAGTCAAAATCATTCAATTTTCAGCAAAATTGAAGATTTGATTGATTGATCGACTGATTTTTTTTTAATTATTATTTCACTGGATAAGCACATGACAGACTAAAATCCAGAGACATATCCTGCAACTTCTCATCCTCTAATTTTGAAATGTTCCCTGGCTACTTGCCATCTGAAGTGCAGGGTGTCACTATGCTCCGTGTGTCAGCTGAGGCTTGGGATGACTATGGCCAGCACCAGATGTTTCTTGCATGTTCACAAGTGCCAGGAGGTCTCTTTCCTGCCATTTACCAACAGTTTATATTCACAGGATACTCGGTCCTTCTCGGAGAACTCCAGCTTATTGTCCTGATGATACATTTTGAAAAGGAGTTCATTGTTGCTCTTTTGAACTTCCTCTTTCTTGTCCTCATTTGTTAATGGATTTCATTCCTCCCCAGCAGTTATTCATCCCCGAATGCTTGAATTAGCCGGAAAGGTTTTTTCTATAACTGGTGGTCATTGAGAATCTTTGTCAATGAGCATTAATAGACAGGAATGTATTGAGAAAGACATGAAAATCATCTCTGTGGGGATTATCACATTTTACCTCTCTGATTTGATATCTTTGAAAGTGGTTGGTCAAGCACTTTATAATGAAGAACCATTGTACTTGTGAAGGAACCTTCTTCCTTGCCCCAGCTATCTGATATATTTTATGTTTGGTTTTTAAAATATTATAAGATTTTTAGTATTTTTAACCTCTAATTGTTCATTCACATCTGTATCTAAGGATGCATCATCAGCTTTCAGAAAACCTCTTTTTCAACAGACCTTAATTTTGACATTAGTACCTTTATTTTGGAAAATAGTTGCTAAGTGAGAACTATATTTAAAAAACTTCTGTAATAGGATTTAAACATTTTATCCATGCATTAACATAGGCAGCTTAAAAATTATATTCTTATGATTTACTTTGGCAAAATATCTATCTGGAGTCACTGGTCTTGTGGTGATTGATCTACTTTCACTGTTCGTACTGGATTTAAAAGGGAGTGCCTCATTCTTAAACTAATTGCCTGTCATTTATTCCAGGGGAAATACTTTTATAAGGATAAGGGGCTTAAGGCCAACTTTTCAAAGGCATGTAGGTAGGTACCTTAGGATGAAGACAGGCACTAGGAAAGCACCGAGGCAGCTGAGGTGTTCCTGAGAAATTCTGTGGGTGTTTGGCTGTGCCTCTAGTGCCCACAATACCTTTAATCTGTTCCTAAGACTTTTTTCTCTCCTTGGCCAGAAGAGAGGTTTCCAGAGCAGCTGTTACACAGAGGATCTCTGAGACAGGCACAGAGAGCACAGAAGGTGCTCCCCTTTCTCTTATCCCAGGATGTGATTAAACTGAGTTGGGTGCGAAATGCAAGGGAGCCTCAGAAATGTCATTTGTAGGAAATACAACTTGAATCCTGGGCTTTAAATGATGTCACAGCACAGCCACTGTGCTAAGAATTACTCTCTGAGGGGCTGGATGGTATCACATCTACGTGGAACACACAGCACTGCAATAAGAGGTGCAGTGAACATCCAAGGCTTGCAGGCTGACCCTGCCCCACCTGGAGACACTTTTCCTTGGAGGTTCTGTGATGGTTCCAGAGAGCTCCTCACTGCACCTGAGCTGGTGAACGGGTGTTTCTACCCCCACCAGTGGGATGTGAGGCTCGAGGCTCCCCACCAAGTGCAAAGCCATTGCCTGCAGTGAAATTCAAATGCTTGTTGGAGGGAACAATGGGAAAATGTGTCCCACATCCTGTCTCACTTGTACATACATCCTGTCTCACTTGTTCCCTGCCTTCCTGCTCAGTCACACAGCACTGCTCTAAGAAAGGTTTCTTGTCCTGGTCACATTCCTCTTTGCTTTCTCTCTTGTTTCTGTGTGGATTCCCTTCTTTTCTTGTAAGGACTTCTTTCCTTGTATCATCATATGTCCTCTTCTGGTCCTCCTTTCCTTCTTCTCCTTCAGTAAATAGCTTCAATCTGTGTGCTGCTCCTGCACAATGTCTTAACTTTTCTCACTTCATCCTTCATCCTGTTTCTCACTTCTATAGTTCTCTTGTGCTCCTTCCCCTCTCCCCTCCCCAACTTTCCTCAGGTTCTTCCAGATTTTTAGCTCCTTTTTTTTTTTTCTTCCTACCCTCTGTCTCTCTTTAAAAATTTAATTGGCATGCTTTCTTCAAGCTGTCTTAGAAAACCTTATTTTTTTTCCTTCTCTCTTTTCAGCTTCTTTCCTGAATTGCAGTCCCACCAGTTATGCTTTCCTGACTGCAGAGTCACAGCAGCTGTGGTGCAGCAGAGCATCTGAAAAGAAAATGCTAATGGGGTTTTTATAGAGTACAGTAAAAGGCTCTGATTAAAAAAAAAAAAATAATAATGCTACACCTCAATGCTACCTCTAACCCAGACTATTGATTCTTGAGAGTTTCTTTCTAGAGTCTTCAGTAGCAAAGCAGAATCCATAACCTCATGTGCCACCTCCCTGCCTGTCATAACCATAGGCAAAGCTGGGTTAGTAATTTTCTTTTGAGGGAAGCAAAGAAGATGTATCTGTGTAATGGCATCTCCCCTGTGCCTGATAACAAGATCATAAAGAATGTGGAAGGCAGTTTTATGGATGTCCTGCCAGTATGTCAAGTACTGAATGTACATGGAAGCATCTCATCAGAGACTTTCAGATCAAACTGGTTCTGCAAACATTTCTCCATGAGAATTCATTAAAATCCATACTGGAATTTGCTCCAGCCATACTAATGCATGACCCTCAGGTCAGCTTTCTGTGAGCATTCAGAGTTTATTTATCACCAACAACTGGCCTATACACATTTCAGCCTTGGATGGGTCAGTATTTCCACATATGGATACTGGAATTCATGGTCATCCAGCTCAGGACAAGGAACACGTCATAGGCTCAGTAACACCAAAGCAAATTATTTCCTCTAGAAAAGAGAAATCTGTTTAAAACAATGCAATATTACGTAAATTATGAAAAAATCTCCTCAGTGCTGGATATTTTTGTAAAGTAGTGAGAATCTGAACATTTCCTGGCAGATATTCTCTAAGAGGTAAAATACATTAAAATAAATGGTTTCTCTCAAATTACTTATCCATAGAGCTACTTAAAAAGAAATCTTTGTAACCTAAGACAATCCTCAAGGCTTAGCCCATAATTTCCTCTGTTTTGATCCCTGTTAAAGAGGAGTCCTAGTGGAGTCTTCTAGGACACCACTGAGCTTCCATCTGCTGCCAGCCCTATCCCACCCCAATGTCTCTCATGTCCACAGCAATTTTAACCTGCTCTCCTCTCACGCTCGGAGCTCCCTGAGTTGAGGAGGATTTGGTGGGCTGTGACAAGAGGAAAATGGGAGCCAAGCCACAGAAATAGAGGGTCAGTGACTGAACTGGTGGGACGTGAACGATGGGAAGTGATCTGGGCTGGCCTGCTCCGTCCCATGGACTGAATGCGAGAACACCACCTTCCTTTGTGCCGTGCTCTGGGAGGCCAAGGTGGAAAAGGCTCTAATGGAATTCCTGCAGGGACAGTTTTCCCTGGCTCTGTGGGAGCTGTTTGCACACAGACGCCACGGAGTAAGCTGCTAGGTGTTTATTAACTCAGCTTGCAAGAGGAGGGGAAGGGCAGAGGGAAACCGCTGAGGGGAAAATGCCGGTTAGAAAGACAGACCACCACCCCCTGCTGTCCACCGGAGCTGAGGGAGCCGCGGCTGAGTGAGGTCCTTGTAACCTGTCTGGTAAGTTTTAAAGGATGTTTTCCCTCTCTCTAACTGGCGGGTGCGTATGTGTGTTACGAAACAGCAATTAAAATATTCAGCCAAGGGCTTAACCCTCGACTGTTTCTGTGTTTCACCGCTCACTTAGTGACAGGCTCGGCGCCGGGGGCTCCGGGGGCACCGTGGGGGGCAGTGTGGGGCCTGCCGGACACCTCGCCCGCCCTGAGGTGCGGCCTTCCCTCTGTGGCGTTCAGTGGCACGCATGGCGAGAGATCCTTTGGGATGAATAGGGCGCTTGGCCTGTCGTTTAGGCCATGCAGCCGCTCTGTGTTCTTTGTCAGGGCCAAACAAGCTCCATATCATTACGCTGGCATTCGCTTGCCCGGTCTCATTATTAGGTGCATTAGCTGTGGGAACTAAATCCATGACAAAAAAAAAAAAAAAAAAAAAAAAAAAAAAGAGGGGGTGGAATTGGCTCACTCAAAAAAAAAAGGCTTTCCCAGCTCAGGCTAACAACTTGTGCCTATTAACTAAAAACAATCATTAGAAAATTCCCTGCAGACTTAAAGCTTCAGGAGAAGCTCGTTTCACGTATGCACTTGCCTTGTTACATGAACACACAACCAGCCTTAAAGAAACATACCCTCCCACACTTGGATCGGGATTGGGAAAGGGTCTTCCAGGCAGGCACTGCACTGCCTTTAAAATAAATCTTTCTCTCTGCTTCTTTCAGTAATACTGCTTAAAAAATACTGTGCCAGTAGGAGGTAATAAATCTATAGCCTTAAAAGGGGAAGGATATTAAAGAACAACCATGTCATGTTGGAGTGGTCACTGAAAAAAGAAAACAAGTGGTTGCATGTGAAAGGAGAGGTGAGCTAATGTCTTCACAAACAATTCCATGGGTGAAGGTATGAGTGTTAACGTCTTTGAAATGGGTCTTAATGTCTCTACCAACTTCAAGCGGCAGGTTTGTTACAGAACCCAGACAGTTTTACTCCTGAAGCAGACAAATGGGGCCACAAAAGCCTGAGTTCCTGAACTTTGGGCTAAAATGACAGGTTCAAGGGGGGATATGTTGCAGGTGGTTTGGGAAGGCTGTAGTACCTCAGCCAGTGGGGAAAGTACCTCAGCCTAGTACCTCAACCAGTGGGGAAAGGAAGAGGGCAACATGCAGCCGGGAGCTCAGGGTAAAAGGAGGCTGCGCCCTCCAAAACCGAGAGAGAGAAAACCCCGTGGGTGTGTCCCGGTGGACTCTCTCCCTTTATTCCAATAAAGTTGCAGGATTCTTCTGTCTTCTTTATGTACACTGGCTTTTCATAGTGTGATTTTCCATACACATGGAACTTTATTCTTTTTATATTATAGTGACCTTTTATGTGCGTCAAACCACGGAAGAAATCATTGGAGATCAGGTCTCCATGAATTACATGAAGATAGCTCTCTATGAACAGCAAACTGTCTTTGTGGACAATCATGGAATCTTCCTTAGCAGCTTTACTGTAATTGCAACAAACCATGAGGCAACAGGCAGATCCATGGGGATCCCCAGGCTGCTCATGAGCCATGGGGAGTTTTCCATTGGGTGGGAATGTACAGACATGTCAACTCAGGTGTCCTGGTTACTCTGGCTTTTGGTGGTCTTTGTGCTTTTGGCACTGGGGAAGCTGGTCCCTGGAACATGTTGGTTGGTTGGTTTCTCTGGGATTTTTGTGGTCCCACTTCCAGTGGTCCATGGTTTTAAAGGCAAAAAAATATTTCCCAGCTAAGCATAGAATCTCTTACTTGGTCAGCGGCTCAATTCACAGGCTTCCGATTGAAAGTTTTTCCTCCCAGAAATTTTTTTTCTTAGTATTTCCTAATGCTAAGAATGTTTTAGGTTGTATGATAGTCTTTCTAGGAAATGATGAATTTTCCGGTTTTTAAGTCATGTGAGGATAAGCGGGACACATCTCTGGAGATTATGGGGGTAATATTTTCCTGACAGTAAAAACAAATGCACAAGCCTTTCCCACCCGTAATGAATGCACAGTGGTTCTCTTCTGGTTACCAAGCATCAGAAACAGCTCCCTAAATTCAGTGATAAATTTAAAGCAGTGATAAATAACCATGGTTTAGCTATTCCCTCTCCTGAGTGCTCACCATTTACTGGTGTGATGGAGCAGGAAGCTACAGCTGGGAGTTGAATGATGCTCCCCATGGAGAGGTAATCTGGGAACCAATGGAGTGGGCAGGGTGGTGTCTCACCAACCAGGGTGCAGCCCTGCAGCACCTGAATGAAAAAGTATCACAGGACCTGAGTGTCAGTGAGCAGGAGCAGCCATCTGGTCAGTGATGGCCAGAAAAATTTGGAGGAATGAGGCAAGACCCTGGTGTGCATCAGTGAGGTGCATGGCCAGGCACAGGCACAGCTGCTTTGTAGTTCATGCAAACACCAAAGCTGAGGGTCTTAAGGGTGGCTCCCAAGGGAAGAGGAGAGTCTCCCAGTGAGTCTTTTCCCAACTCTTTCCCAGCAGCCAGATCCAAGGTCACACAGCTGCACCACAGCTGGGCTGGGCTGGGGCACAGGCAGCTGAACCCCAGGAGTGTGCATTTGCCTCTGGCAAGCAGCTGGTGGGGGCAGAGGTGACATTGTTCTGCTGCTCCCACAACCCTTCACTGGAAATGGTGGAATGGACACAAGGAACCCATTCTGTCTCCCAGGCAGCTTCAGGCATGCTTTGCTTGCCCAGGGTTTGTCCTCTTGGGCCAAGGATGGAAGCAGCCACCTCTGAAGACACTCTGGGCTGAGCAAGCCCTTGGCTTCCTGCGCTGGCATTCTTTCCTGGTGCTCCATTTGCCCACCCAGGCTGTGAAAAATCTACCTCACAAGGATGCCCCATCCATATGGCAGCCTAAGGTCATGCTCATGTGTGGCTGTGCAACCAAAATGCGGGGATGCCAAAAGCAGACTCTGTGATCTGCTTCCCTTTGGCTCATCCCTACCCCCTGTGGAGACCAATCATGGCATGCACCTGGAATAGATGCAGATTTAGAGAACTACTTGACCAACGGTCTTGCATAGGTCTCATTCAAAACACATCAGCAGTTTTTGCTCTAATCCCACTTCTCTTCAGTGCTTCTGAATGATGGCCACGATGCCAGCAAGCACAGTCTTAGCAGAAGGTTTATCTCCTGCCATTTTCCCCTTGAGGGCACTTTTCTCCCAGATGAAAGTATCTTTGGATCTGTCAGGCTGAAAGAACTCCATAGTGCTCTGAATCCTCACTTAACAGATGGCAGGGAATGAGCAGCCTCGGTGCCCATTCAACACATTAGAGGCTGGGATATTTAAGCAACTCCTCTGCTGCTTCCATATGAGATATCAGATCACAAACTACACATTCTTGTCTCTCCCAGCAGACCAGCAGAGACAAACTCCTGCTCAGAGCAGTGCTCAGCTTTGAGAGAAATTAATGAGCAAGTTTTTGAGCATTTTGGGTTTCTCACTGTCCCTGGACTCCAGCACAGAGGTATTTGGTAGGTTAAGGACCACATGGGTTAATTTCAATCAAACTGATAAACAGAAATGTCTGGCACTGACAAAACAAAATAACATCCAAAACTGACCAGAACTTAAGAGTCCAAGTGACATGGACAGAACCCAATCAGCCTGCTCACCTTCCTCTTCCTCCTCACACCAGCAGCTCATTCTTCCTGAAAAAGAAATATAATATTTTGAAAAAAAGTAGCAGGAGCTAGGATATGTGTGCCATAAGGCCTTTCTCAGATGCCAAAGCAAGCAACTTGTGGAAATTCAAAAAAGAAAAAAAGTGTGCTGTAATAAACCTTCATTGCACAGTTCTTTCATCCTGATTGTCGCAAGCATCTTTTGGGTCTGCTGACATTAAAAATTACGATCTGTCAAAACATATTTATTTCAGATGCTTACAGCTTTTCAAAACACCTTTCTTTCTGAGAAGGATATTTTCCCATCTTAGTCTGGGAAAAAGTTAATTTCTAGAAGTTTCAATCCCAAACATGTAATTTTGTAAGAAGCTTTTGCATTACAAAAATATTCCTTCTTTAATGAAAAAGACAGGATGAGCTGTTTTTGCTGTGGGAATAACAAAAACTACCCAAGATGCATAGTATTTCACTATACAGACATTTTCAGGTATATTACCTTCTTTTTACAGACTAGCACATTGTTTACACACAGATCTTCCTGCAGGACTTGTTTTTGATGGAGCACAGGATGATCTGAAAAGTCCTGCTGTCTGTCCTTGGCGAAAAGTTTTCCCTTCTCAGCATCAGTGCCTGAGGAAAATGAAAGGTGTTCTTATTTTTGTCAAGTTTCTCCAGTTCTAACAGGTCCCAGACAGTAATTTGGGAGTTCCTCAGAATTTTACTGCATCAAGTTCTTTATATGATGGCCCAATGTATCAGTGAATGAAATCAGAGCTAGAGAGTGAGTTTACATGGGTTTATTGTAGATCTTATAAAAAGCTTTAGGCATCCCTCCCCCTGAGCACTTGCTCATACATGAGGTACTCCCAAACCATGGAATGCCCTTGATGCCAAATCCTTTTGGATGCTGCTTTGATCTCAGGGTGCAAAAGGTTTGTGGAGTTTCTAGATCCAGCTGTTTTGACCATTTCTTTGGGTTTTTGGTTGTTTGGGGTTATTCTGTCTGAGCGAACTAGAAAATTAAATAATTGTTTGCTTTTAAAATTTTCTTTTCAAAGAAAAAGAATGTTTTCTGTATTATTCTGCATTATTACAGAAAATAGACTGTAGGAATCATTTCTTGAGCTACCTCTCTTCATGTTCTGAGCTCAAGAGAGATCTGCTGAAAGAGGCAGGTGTTTCAGATGGAGAAAACTTCTTCCGGAATGGAATTAAAAAGCATAATTTGAGTGTTATATCCAGTAAGATTAACTGAGATAAAAGAAGTAATTTAATTTATGAACCTTCATTCAATTGACTTGCAAATGGTGATCATGGAACTTCATGAAATTTCAGCTTTTGTTGAGTAATACTTTTCTCAGTGGTGTCAGTTTTTTCTTAGGTGTGGAATGGAATCCTTGTTTCCTGACTAGCCCTGGAAGTTATCTCATCACTGTTGTGATCCATACATATCTCAGTGGTCAACAGAAATATTTTGCTGCAAATATTTGAACTTCCAGCCAGTTTACTGGAAAAAATGTCATCAGAGCTAATGTCCCTGTTCCCTGAGGAATGTAAATCCTGCAGTTAGGTTTCTAAAGCAAATCACAAATGTTCATTCCAGCTGCTTCACGGAACTGTTCTGCAGGATTTGGGTAGAATTTACCCTGAAGCAGAAAAGCTTTGCCATAAAAAGCTCACAGAGCTGTTTGCTGTGAAGACCAAGCATGAGCAAGATGGAGAAGTGGGACTGATGTGCTGGAAATGGTGAATAAGAATTTGCTGAAAAAATACCACAATTTTCTTGAAACCACAGATACCATGGAATCATCGAATGGTTTTGGTTGGAAGGGACCTTAAGGATCATCCAGTTCCAACCCCCTGCCATGGGCAGGGACACCTGCCACTATCCCAGGTTGCTCAGAACCCCATTCAACCTGGCCTTGGACAATTCCAGGGATAGAGCAGCCACAACTTCTTGGGAATTGATTCCCAAATGGCAATTGCAATAGGCATTGATCAATAAATAACAGTGACATTAATTGCTGTTAATATTAGTCTAACTAATATAATTACACAGATTTTGATATTCTTTTTTATATATATATTCTGTTCTCTTTTTTTTTGTTCATTGTTTTTCATGATGTGAGACACTGATTTTGTCTCCAGTTCAAAACTTGATCTAATTCCAGGAATGCCTGAAGACATTAACTATATCTTTTCTGCTGGGAAAAAAAAAAAATCTCTCAACTTACTCTTAGCTCTCTGCTCCAAAAATAAAATGTACAGTACGTAACAAATTTGGTCTGACAGCATTTTCCCAGCTGTAAGGATGTAACTTCTTAATTGGTGTATAAATAAATAGTGGTTCGATCCTGCTCTTAAATATATATTTAAAAAAAGAATTTTGGCCTTGCTTCTAGTATGCATAGGAACAGATCTTCCTTTCTAACAGAAACAGTAACAGAAAAGGACCGTTCACTGAGCCAAATTTAAAAGCTAAATCCAAAGTCTAAACACACCAAAATAAATTTAAGTCCTGCTGCTGCTGTTGAGGAAGACCTGTGAGGCTCCCTGTATCTCTTGACATACGGTTTCCATACCACTTTAGTTCATAAATCATAATTTTTAATTGCTTTAAAGTTTGACATGAGAACCTCAAGTGTTGTTGAATCATCAAATAAATAGCTGCTTAGCAAGAAGATGCTCCTATGACTTGAGGTTTACCTTGTGTTTTCAGAGTAAATGAGGTGATAATTTAGATGGGGAGTTCACCCAGAATAATTGTGTGGTTTTCACTTTTGCTACCTGACAATAAATTGAAACTAAATGCAGACACCAATCTGCAAATCCAGAAACTAGAAGAGGGACGAGCACATTGGTCCAAACCCATAAAATGTGTTTATTTGGGCCTCGAGTGCAACACAAGGCACCATGAGGCTCTGAAATACTCATTTCTGGTGCCCCTGAACACTCCAGGTGCATTGGTTTTTTTAAGTTACCTTTGCACTGGAGTTTTTACAGTAGGACACATGCAGCAAACACCCACATCTTGAAGCTTCTCATCCCAGCTCCTGTCACCTCTGAGTTCAAAGCAGAAGGATCCTCAGAAGCCCAAGAGCCTGACCTTCCTGGGATGTGTCTTCTTTTTCCTCATGGCCCAATAATTAATAATTCACCTTGAGAAAGGAGAAGGTCTGTTTGGGGAAAAGTGGGAGAAATCCATAACACATCTCCTAGCTCCTGAAAAAGGACAGCCCCACCAAAACCAGCCAGTAAACATTTTGTTTCCTGGCCCCATCTGTGTGCAGCACACAGACCATAGGCTTTGAAAAGCTCTCCCTGCCAGAATATGAGATAAACGTGTCATTAGGGAACTCCCTTTTTCTGTTTCTGGGGTGCTGGCACACCTTTGATTAAAATACTTCAGTTTAAAGCACAGTGCACCAGTCTGGGCGTGTAATATTTGTATGGAGCTTAAGATGGTCCTGCCATAACACTTCTGTCTCCCCCATTGTGCAAAGTTGGACCAGAAATCTCATGAGAATGAGCTTACTCATGAGATATCTGCTAATTCTGGCTTTGAGTTATGCTGTAAATAGTATGAGAACTGCCTTTCTAGCAGTTTTAGGGAATTTGGCTCTCAGCCATTGCTAGAAAAGCCCAAGCTGTGACCTAAGTGAAAAGCAAGGGGGAAAGAAAAATGCTCCAGATTTCCAGAAATCTCTTTATTAGTGCCAGAAGCTTGGCACTAATATCCTCTGTGTTCTTCTACTCAGGTGGAATGGCCTCTGTTTGCAAGGACATGCTTTTGTGAGATCAGGGACCTTGCAGAAGGCACAGTGCCCTGTATTCAGGTACTTTGATGGCTGGATACAGCTGTTCTGTGGAGATTTTGAGTAATAGAAAACTATGTCAAAAGCTGCATGGCAAGCTCAGGATTCTGTCTACAGCTCTTCAGCAATTGAGACTCCTGATGCCATTGCTGCTTTCTCCTCTGCCTCTTTCAGAGCTGCTGGGATAGTGCCATTTTCCCTACCCCGTGATTTCCTGTCCTGCCAGCTATTTGCCTGCCTCCCAGGTCTCATTTTCACAACTGGGTCCAGGAACCCAAGGCTCTGCCTCGTAGCAAAGCCCTTGGGCTTTGTTCTGTGTGCAAACAGTGTCTCAAAAAAAACTGGGCTTTGGCAGACAGGTGGCTTTTTTAGTTTTCCCTCTATGCAAACAATCCAGGTACCCCAGAAGGCAATCTCTGCTTTCAAAACTGAAGGCAAAAGTCATGTGCTCTACAGGCCTAAACTTGAGTACTGGATTCTATCTCATATGCAAATTATTCTTAGCCTTGGTATCAAAAGTACTAGTAAGCATGTACCTATAAACACTCATTAGCTTTAATTACACAGAGCACGCCTGTGAGGGGGCTTGAGTTACCTTAGTGCACTACTCAGAGTTTCTAATGCTGACAATGTCACACAGAAATTATTATATGTATCAGAGATGAAATGTGGCATCATAGAATCGTAGAATACTCTGAGTTGGCAGGGACACACCAGGATCATGCAGTCCAACCCCTGGCCCTGCACAGACACCCAACAATCCCACCCTGTGCATCCCTGAGAGCGCTGTCCAAACACTCCTGGAGCTCTGGCAGCCTTGGGGCCATGACCATCCCTGGGGAGCCTGTTCAGTGCCCCAGCACCCTCTGGGGTGCTTTTCCTGATATCCACCCTGACCCTCCCGTGACACAGCTCCAGCCATTCCCTCGGGTCCTGTCCCTTGTCACAGATCAGGGCCTGCCCCACCTCTTCCCCTCGTGAGGAAGCTGCAGTACTGCCATGAGCTCTGACCTCAGTCTGCTCTTCCCCTGATGAGCAGTACCTGTAACACAGCCTTGTTTGCAGTATTAGTAGCCACATTATTGTGTTTTCATAATGGCACTATGGTCCCATCCAAGTATTTTCCAACAGATATTGAAAGCACAACAGGTGATTTAAAATTGCCAGGAAGAGATGTGTCCCTTCAGTAATTAATTAGGTAAGCAATGATTATCACAGAAAACACCTTGTCTAAAGCCTGCATCCCATTTAAAAGATGGTTGCTTCTCTGGGCAACCTGTGCCAGGGCCTCACCAACCTCACAGGGAACAATTTCTTCCTCATAGCCAATCTTTACCTACTTTCTGTCACTTTGGAGCCATTGCCCCTTGTCCTGTCACTCCAGGCCCTTGTCAAGAGTCTCTCTCCATCTTTCCTCTGCGTTCCCTTCAGGCACTGGAAGGAAGGGCACAATGAGGTCACCCCAAAGCCTGCTCTTCTCCAGGCTGAGCAATCCCAATTCCCTCAGCCTTTCCTCCCAGCAGAGCTGCTCCATCCCTCTGATCCCCTTGGTGCTTCTCCTCTGCACTCTCTTCAGCAGCTTCCTGTCCTTCCTCTGCATGGCCCAGGGCTGTATGCAGCCCTGCAGGGGGGGTCTCAGCAGAGCATGACAGAGGGGCAGAATCCCTTACCCTTGTTCTAAAACTGTATCTGATTCAAACGTCATTTATTAGTGTGGGGGTTTTGCCTCTGCTGGTTTGCAAATTAATTTATTCCCAATTCTAGAGTAAAACCATGTCAGCTGTCATTGTAATTTACTGTTTGTGAATGTGAATATTGTGCCCCCTTCCACCTGATACAATGTCCAAACCCTCAACTCTTTAGAGTGTTTATGTGCCTAATTGTCAGTATTTTCAATGGGGTTTAGATGTCTGTGCACTTTAGAACTGATTCAGTCGTCTTCTAAAATTTGGTAATGAAATAAATACCCTGATTGGCCTCATGCAACTGTGAGGGTCTGAGCACATGGGACTTGACCATGGTTGTACAGGAGCCTTTGTAAAACAAGGACTTTCAATCAAGTTTATAGGGAGCACCTGTAGAAACCTCTGTGTACATGACACACAACCTCCAAAAAATTTTCCAGTGACTTGTGTTGAGGAATGTTATGTACTGATATTTACTTTTCAAGTTCTTCATGTTGCAGCAAGTAACACACACACATACTCTCACAAGGTCTGTGCAAACATCTGTGGGGACACCAAATATGCAAATTGTAGCCAGAACGAATTCTTTGTAAACAGCCAGGAAGCTGAAACAGGTTTTCATAAAACCTTTGTTAAATGGTGAGAATATCAGCAGTCACTGAAGCTTTTAGTCAGCATGTATCCCCAGAGGGGCTGCATCATACGGAGAGTTTCAGTGCCCACCAGGACATCCTCTACAGGACCAGAGGCTCCTCCTCCTTCTTTGTAAGACTCTTGTGAACAAAAAGTGTGGCAGAATTGAGTAATGTGTAGTTATTTGCACGGACAGCCATCAGACATTGGGCACATTCAGGAATGTTTATGAATTCCATTGCTGCAGTGTCCAAGCATCTCCCAGCTGTTTATGCATTGCTTCTTCCTTAAGCTCCATGTAACAGGAATCTATCCATCCCATTTTCCAGGTCCAGCACCTGAGCACAGCTGGGACAGTTCATAATGCCAACACTCTGCAAGAGCATAAAGGGGCAGAGGGACATCTAGTGGGATCTCTACTCTCTCTGCCTCTCTGCATTTGCAAGCCACCAGAAATCTCCTCACAGGGTTCACCTCACCTGTGACACATCTTCAGAGCAGCATCCAGATCCTTCACTTCCTGAGGATGCTGGGGCTGGACTGTGATTCAGGCTATGGATCTTGTGTTTATACTTTTTGAAGATTCACAGCCTGTTGTGAGTAAAGGCAAGAGCAGTGACTAATCTGATTTCTGTCAGAGAGCTCACCTTGACAGACTTTCATCAGCAGTGAGGTTAAGGCATTTTGAAGGTTATCTTCACAAAAAAAGGACTGGCAACTTACACTGGAAAAAACCAAAAGTGTGATTAGAAACTTCTTTCTTGACACTGCTGATGGCTGAGTGATTACAATGCACTGTATTGCCCTTCTCAGCTGGTGTAGAACAACAGTTTCATCCACTGAAGGCAAAAGGCTACGAGAATTTACATTAGCCAGGGGTCTGTGACTAAACTACTGTGGCCATGCATCCAGTTTGCAAGCTCTTCATTTCCTGCAATTTTCCTCAAGTTCTTTGTGCCAGAAGAGCAGGATTTCTCACTGGCCAACATATGAACCCCTTCTAGTCACTGCACTTGTCTTTGAGACATCATGAAACCTGGCTTTTTTGGGGAAGCAATACCTGAACCAGAGGAGAATTCAGCCAGGTTGCAGGTACAATGTAGCAGTGTGTGTGTGTGTGTGTGTGTGTGTGTGTGTGTGTGTGTGTGTGTGTGTGTGTTATGGAATTGCAGAATCGTGGATTGGGTTGGAAGTGATCTTAAAGCTCACCCAGTTCCAACCCCCTACCATGGGCAGGGACACCTGTCACTCTCCCAACTTGCTCAGAGCCCTGTCCAACCTGGCCTTGAACACTTCCATAGATGGGACAGCCACAACTTCTCTGGGCAACCTGTGCCAGGGCCTCAGCACCCTCACAGGAAGAATTTCTTCCTAATATCCCATCTAAGCCTACTCTCTGTCAGTTTAAATCCATTCCCCCTTGCTCTGTCACTCCATGCCCATGGAAAAAGTCTCTTCACACCTTTCTTGCAGAATCCCTTCAGGTACAGGAAGGAGAAAGACCTGCATTTGGAAGGAGGCAGACCTGCATTCTGCAATCTTATTAATGCTGCACATTATTGGCAGTGGGTTCAACTGACAGAGGCCTGACTGTCACAGCCATGTGGCAACAAAATGACACAAAGATTTCTAGTGCCCCTGCTCAGTTTTGGCTGAACAGCTCTTCCACAGCAGTGGGGCAGTGGAGGTTTCTGGATGCTCCTCACGCAGAGACACAGAAGGGGACTGGAAGATGTTCTGCCCTGCTTTTGCCCTGATCCTGCTGCCACTTCTTGAGTGACTGAATAACCTGACAAGACACAGGGTAACCAAACTAATAAATGTTTGCAGGATTAGCTCTTTACTTTCTCCAGGCATCACAACTGGAACTTACACTTTTTACCTGAATCTATTTCATCGGTATTTGCACATAGGACATTTGGTGTGGTCAAAGATGACGTAGAATCCAGAGATAGGGTAGAGTATTTCTGCATGTTCCTTATAGAGGGCTTTCCTCATTAAAAGTGGCCTGCAAAAAAACTGAGCATCCCTTGCTTTGCACTGTGTTTAGTCAAAGACCTGACCAAAATATGCTAAAATTTAGATATATTTTCCTTTCAGTCAGATTATCCTTTGAAACTGTGAGCAAACCCTGCCTGACAACACAAAGGAATTTTCCCATGGATCAACTAAAGCTGACTCACATGAAAGGCTTGCCCAAAGTGGTCATGCCCTCTGAGCAAATACCACAGGCATGAGGATCTCTGCTCTTGGCCTAACAGCACTGTTAGGATTCCAGGGACCCAGCCTCGGAAGGCAGCTTTTATTGGAGGAGGGGAGGTCTCCTACCTGTGACCCAGCCAGTCTACTCTGCTATTTATCTATGTTGCTAACTTGCAGTGGAGTGAATGTTTTGCTCTGTCACTGCACCGTTGCGAGAAATTTCCTGCCTGGCCCATGAAGTTCACCAAATAGCACTGGCTGTTTGCTTAAGCAGGTACAGCACACAGCAAAAGGCACTGCTGTGACTCAAAGGAAGAAAGAAACAAAATCATTTGATCATGAAAGCTTTCAGCACCAGGTTTTAGTGCTGGAGTGAAAACCTAACGGAAGCTGTGCACCCTTCTAAGATAAATATTTCCTCTGCTGAAGTTGCTGAGTCTATCACAGATCAACAACCAGGAAGGCTTTGCTTACTCATCCCTGCCACGTGTTTCTGGAGTGGTTTTCTGCTCTTTTAATATTACCAAGGAGTGCATCCTCTCGCTGCCCTTGCTTGTTAGAAAGGCAAGCATGTGCTGAGCAAAGTTCCAGAACAACCCACAAAGCACTGATGGAAATAGAGACAGAATTTTGCACCACTCAGAGAGACACAGAGAGAGTTAAAGCTTCAGGCCAATATGTTGCTGAAATTTTAAAGCTAAAAGGATTTTGAACTAACCTTTGCATTTTCTCCCTGAACTTTTTGTTTACTCTCTGCTCTTTTGCTCAGTGAAAGTAAAGCAGGCAAGACAACATCACTTGCTGTTTCCAACTGGTGTCTGCTCTGTTTCTAATACTCCTCTGAAAGAGTTCTGTTGTAAGACATTTTATTAATTTGGTATCTGTCCCTCACTTTCCATTTTCTTATCACTGGTTGCCCTCAAATAATATTTGGGCTTCAGTTATTTGTCATTTTCCCTTTGTATTTAATCTGGTCCATTTCTGTGTTTGAATTTGGGTTTTCAGTAAGCTCACATGTGATGTATGCCAAAGTAGAGGCAAAGTCTCTTCTCACATTCCTAAAATATGTGGCACTAGGATTACAATCTCAAAATTATGTGGCAGCTTCTTTTAAACAGGAAAACTCCAGTTTTTTATATACACTCAGCTGTTTATAAAAGCCAGTAGTACACTTGGTGGTAGTCCCTGTGTTATTTGCTTTAAATTATGTTCCATTTCATACTCTCTCCACATTCTCTGTTTCCAATATCCAGCAGATTTTTGTATTGACAAATGTGTGACTTTTACAGGAAGCTGTTGTGAAGAAAACCTGTGGTTCTGTATTGGCTGAGCATAGTTGTGGCTTCTGACCCTCGGGGGAGCTGCTTGAGTTTGGGATTATCCTATTAGATGGATGCTTCTAATAAAACTCCCAGCAGCCAGATAGCTTATCTGTGTTACTACCACACAGCTCCAGAGCCAACATTCCCCTCAGCACAAAGGGGGTGAATCCTGAGTGTCATTATTTGTTTTGAGTGTGCTGTGGCCGCAGGTTGTAGCTGAACTTCCACAATGACTGCAGGTGATCTGAACCAGGGCTGCCTTACCCATTCTCACTCCTTTCCTGTAATCCACAAGGTAAATTCATTCTGCTAAACCTGCAGCAAACCTGTCTAAAAAGCAATCAAAGAATGTTTTCTCATCTTAACAAGATGTTCTATGTGGTTTCTTATGGTTCCAGGAGAAACTACTGATAAGAGTGGCCAGATAACAGAAACTATGCCAGAGAACTGTGACAGAGTTTGAATAAGGGAGCACTGTTTCTTGGAAACTGCTGGAAACACTCATCTCCCCTTCCTTTAGGCTGAAACTGTGAGTGTCCTGCTGCCCTCGCTCTGCATCTCCTCTTTGTTTTCCCCTTGTTGTGATTTATTGGGTTGGGTTCTCTAGCTGCTTCTTGGCTGAGTGCAGCTAAGGTATGTAAATTGCTTTTTAACAGCTAATAGGCACCCACACTCCTGAAAAGGAAAAAAAAATATTGTCAGCAGTGAGTTATAGGAGATCAGAAAAGCATCCAGAGGTGAAAGTCTGGCTGGCTGGCCAAGTCCTGAATACTGTCACAGCTGTATTCAGAATAATCCAAGTGGAGAGCAAATTTGGTAGCTTCAAATTAGGATTTTAAAGGAAAGGACTGCCTCTGTGGCTGCAATACATACTGTGTGAACTGGACTTCTCTGAACCAAACATATTTTCTTTTTATAGAAATTTCAAAACCTAAATACAGGGTTTCATCCTCCAGTGACCTCTCACTACTTGTCCTGACTTGGTCCACTTTAAATAAAGGACAATGAACACAGCTCTGAGGAGACCCCCCTGCAGGGCTGCCTCCAGCCCAGGGGCCAGCACAGGAAGGACAGGGAGCTGCTGAAGAGAGTGCAGAGGAGAAGCACCAAGGGGATCAGAGGGATGGAGCAGCTCTGCTGGGAGGAAAGGCTGAGGGAATTGGGATTGCTCAGCCTGGAGAAAAGAAGGCTTTGGGGTGACCTCATTGTGCCCTTCCAGTGCCTGAAGGGAGCCCTCAGGAAAGATGGAGAGAGACTCCTGACAAGGGCCCGGAGTGACAGGACAAGGGGCAATGGCTTCACACTGACAGAGAGCAGGTTTAGATTGGCTATGAGGAAGAAATTGTTCCCTGTGAGGGTGATGAGGCCTTGACACAGGTTGCCCAGAGAAGCTGTGGCTGTCTCATCCCTGGAAGTGTTCAAGGCCAGGTTGGACAGGGTTTAGAGCAACCTGGGATAGTGGAAGATGTTCTTACCCATGGTAGGTGGGTTGGAATGAGATGATCTTTAAAGTCCCTTCCAACCCACACCATTCCATGATTCTGTGATATCTACAACCTTCTGGAAAGCCATAGCTAATGGGGTCATTTTTATTCTTTTTTTCAGAGCTTTTCTTATGGCTTTTCCACACCATGTGGCTCTTGATGGAGAATGAAAGTTGCCCAGGGCTGGGACTGCATCCTCCAGCATGTCTGTGAAAGCCCCAGGGTGTTTTTATGGTTTCTAAGACATTACAAATAAATACAGTGAGTGAGCCCCATCTTGCCATTCAGACTGTGAGCTGCAGAAAGCCACCAACTTCCCTAAAGCTCTTCTGATAAAGGAATGTCAAGTCAAAAGCAAACAAATATGGATAATCATTCTGCTGGCTGAGATGTGTTACAAGAATACCAAGAAATGACAAACCACAGACTGATGTGATTCATCCAGGCACCCAAAAAGCACTTACAAGAAACCACCTGACTAATCATGCTGGAGCTCAGGGACAGTCCTGTACAATCAACCCATGTAATTATACATGTCACAAAAACCAACCCTTGCACTCACAAGGTAAATAATATCTGCTGTGCTAAAGGTAGTATTGAGCTAATGGTATTAATTGCTTGGAATAACATTCTCCTTCTTGGGCTCTTTCTCCTATTCATGTATTCTTTTCCCAACAACTGGCAAAATAATTACACAAGCAACAACAACAACAAAAAAAAAAACAAAACAAAACAAAACAAAACCAAAACACAACAAAAAAAAAAAAAAAAACCCAAAAAAAAAACAAAACAAAAAAAAAAACCCAACCAAAAAAAAAACCCCACCCAAACAGCTCAAACCAAAAAGTGAAAGGCCCAAATTGCCACCTGCCCATGATGATTTTTGTGTGGTGGCATTTCATGTGGGGGGTTTCATCCATGCTACACACACAAAGGCAAAAGCAGACCCTGTCTTTTAAGCTGAAATTTAGTAATACAACCCAGGTTAGTGGCTTGGGAATCTGAGCAGAGGAGGCTGATGAGCCTCCGTGGAGTTGTAAGTGATGTCCCTGGAAGGGAGGTGAAAGGCTGTGACCTATCCCTCACAGTGAGGATGTGCTTCTCCTGTCAGCTGAAATATGGCTTTGAGGGCACCAAGATGCTTCCACTTTGGCCGGGAGAAAATCATGTGTAAATTTGAATGTGCTTGATGATACTATAAGATACATAAAGCTACAAGGTACTTATTACAGGAAACTCCTATTTCAGTTATTTCAGCAAAATTTCAGCACCTCTGTACATTTGAAGGCCTGGAACAAAGCAACTGGGTTTCGACTTTCACAGTTTACCTAACATGGCATTGATGGTGAACCGTATGGTGATGTAAAGGACAGAGCTGTATTTGTTTAAGGGACCTTCAGGCCGAATTTCCAGCTTTGTGAGTGCTGAGAGAGAGGAAGGAGGGAAGTTCAGAGGAAAACAAATGCTTCCTGAACTTTGAGTTTCTTTGCTTTTATATATCACCAGATTTTTCTGTGATGTGACCAGCCGTCCTTTATAAACTTTGCTTTATCTCTGTGACATTTTGCGTCTAGGAAATGATTAAGCTGTCATATTTGGGGACTGAAAAGAGCAAAGGGCTGCAAGAGTTTGTTCTACCTGTCAAGTTACCCAGTTACAGCTGAGTCCCTTTGCAGACATGCATTTCCACTAGCCTACACACACACACACACAATGAGCTGGCCCTCGCCTGCTCCTCACACTGTGGGAGCTGTAGATATCCAAAAAATGTATATACATTTATATGGATGAAAAATGTACCACCTGATGAGGAGGCTCATGGGACTCAGCAAAGCTCCCTATTACTTATTAGCTAGCTAGTGGTCTGGCCTATGTGTCCCTGTCCTTGGCAATAAAATGAAGATGAAAGGTAGCCGCTGACTTGGAGCCTCGCCTGAAAGTACAGTAGCTATCTCAGCCCTCGCCTTATCAAAGGCTGGGACAGCAATAACTGTGCTGAGGGAGCAGCAAGGACGTGGTAGGCTGGGCTGATAAACAGTTACACCTCGTGGGCAAACAACAGTTTCACATCCCCACAGGCATCCAAACAGCACTGGCAGCTGAGGAGACGCTGCAGCAGATGGTGCTCAACCATGGTGCCAGCCCCTTCTCCAGGACAGGCTGGGCAGGGCAGTGCCTCTCCAGCTAGGGAACGTGCCCGGGAGCTACCTGGTGAAGGCTCCTAGGCAGAACGTGTGCCTCAGGCCACCAGAAGAAGCTCAGCTGTCACCAACCTAGCTCTACCAGACTGGAAGATCATTTTGAGATCAAGAATCTCACAGATCAGCCCCCACTTAGCCAAAACTGAATGGCAGTGAGGACAGTCCTCTTTTTGGGTGTTAAAACAGTCGTCTCTAGTGGTGACAGAAAGGTGGGACTTGGAACAGTCACATTTGTGTTTTAGCAGAGGTGACCTTTTAAAACTTCAAGCTTCCTCAAGCACAATGTTGAAGCCATAGGGTTTCCAGATACTCCCACACAGAATTGACTTGAATCAATAACTTGGACAAAGAAACAGGGCCTCTCTTGAGAAGAAACAGAGGTATTGAATCACTGCAGCTTTTATTGGCTGCATGAAGTAGGTTTTCTCCAGCTCACCAAATTTGTCCATACATGTCTCCAAAGCACTAGGGCTACGCATACCTGACAAATTGTCTTACACAATACAGCAAACATGGCTTCAGATCGTGCTCTGTCATGGAATTACTCAGTGAAGGCGAGAAAGACAATATTATTTTGGGTAGGTAAGTCAACCAAATCCTTGGAGCTGGGAGTGCAGTGTTAGTGGTGGAGGTCCTCTCCACAGATCAGGTTTTCAGTTAGAGGAAGGAAGAAATCCACAAAGAAGATGCTGAAGATACAACATACACAACAGAAGATATTGAACTGGCAATAGTAGCATAAAAATATATTTTCCTTGGGTCACAAAGAGAGGATGCAAGATCCCACATGGTCCTAAATACCAAGTTCTGTGGCAAACTTACTTTTCCACTACAAAGTAATGATGATGTGCTGGATAAATGTATATAGGAAGGACATAGAATGCTGGAGCACATCCAGAGGAGGCCACAAAATTGATAAAGGGACTGGAGCACCCTCCCTATGGAGAGATAAGCTTAGAGACTTGGGGCTGTTCAGCTTGGAGAGGAGAAGGTTGTATGGAGACCTCAGAGCACCTTCTCTAGGGTCTATCGGGAAGTTGGAGAGGGACTTTTCATCAGGAACTGTAGTGACAGGACAAGGGGGAATGGATTTTAACTGACAGAAGGGAGGTTCAGATTGGATATCAGAAATAAATTCTTCCCTGTGAGAGTGGGGGAGCCCTGGCACAGGTTGCTCAGAGAAGCTGTGGCTGCCCCTGGATCCCTCGAAGTGTCTAAGGCCAGGGCTCTGAGCAAGTTGGGATAGTGGCAGGTGTCCCTGCCCATGGTAGGAGGTTGCAACAAGGTGATCTTTAAAGTCCCTTCCAACCCAGACTATTCTGTAATTCTATGCAAAAAGTAGCTTGACAAGTTTTAAGGAACTTTTAATAGAGTAACTAAATATAAAATTCCTGGTGAACAATTTTCCAAGTCTGTGAGTGAAGCTTGAGGTAGCAAAAACTGGGAGTAGCAGGTTGCAAGACACGTCTCAGAAAAAAAAGTACTTTAAATGCATTTTCTAAATGTGTTTCTGTCTCACCTAATACAGCCCATCTGTATTACACAGCTGGTATTTCTGGCAGCCTTAAGAGTTGCTGGATCCAGGCTCCACAGAATTATGTAATTTGCTTCATTGTAATCCTGATAAGAAAATTCTTGGAAGTCACTTTAAAAAACAGTAACTATGGTGCTGATCTGTTTCATTTTGCTGCGATGAAACAGAGTCCTGAAGGCAACCAATATGATGGGAGAGCTGATGCCCAGGAGAGATCCTTCCTGTGTGTTTTTCCGTTCCTTAGGGTAAACTAAGTTTGGAAAACTCAAGCTTGGAGCATTCTTTTTAGTCATATCTGTCATGCTAGTGGTCAGGATTAATATTAAAGACTAAAGTTTTAAATCACATGTTTAACCTAAAGTCATATACCTGCTGAGAATTTTTTTCCTTAAGTTAAAAAAAAAAAAAAGCTAAATAAGCCACTTTCTGTTGTTTTTTTAGTGTGAGATCACTTGTTTCATTTGTCTTAATTTCCTTTGATAGAGCTGACTCATTTCAGTTTTTGAAAATTATCATCATGAGATAGTTGAAACTTTTAGGAACCTACTTCTTTTTAACAATTTTGAACATTTTGCTAATTTTTCTCCTGTCCTTTGCAGCCACTCCTTGTATACCTTCATTGAAATCCTTTTTGCAGCTCCTCTAGTCTGGGTTGACTACTGGACTTGAGTGACCTGATCTGCATGCAGCATGCAAGAGTGCCTGCTATGGAAAATATTATCCCTTATTTACAACCAGTGACCTACCAGTTTAATATAAATAATCTCTAAAGGCATGGCCACAGACTTCACACTGAATTAGTGCATCATTTAGTGCAGCAAATGGAGAAAGGATAGGAGCAACACAAGCTGGGCCTATGTTAGCATCATCTTCTCTGGGTAAAATTAAAACAGAGCTGCTTGACTGTGTTTCCCATGGATCAATGGCGAGTGTATTTCTATTTCTGAAACCAGTTTTGCCCCTAGTGAACACCCTAAAACAAACTAAATTAAAATGTCCTCCAAGACTGTCTTTTCTCTCTCTTCAGCAGCAGAAAGACAGAGAGCTCTCTTGCTGGAGTGGCAGGAGCTGCTGGTTAAAACTGAGAGTGGAGCCCAGCCACCAGTCCCTCATCGTGACTTAGACGGATAATTAGTCAGGTAACAATTCCACTGTTGAAAAGCCTGTGAGGCTGGGATCAAACCAAATCAGCACTGCAGGCAACTGTCATGAGATAAAAAGATAAGATAAATGAGTTTGTATTGCACTTGGAATGCACAGAGCCCAATATAGATGTAAAATATTATTACTAAATGTGCTGAGGGCTCTATCATAAGGACACTTCCTGCAAAAGCAACTGAGACCTGGACGGGTCACAGAGATAAATCTTGTCAGCAAAGCAGTACTGGTTCCTGGGCTGCACCCTGCCCTCCTGTAACAATGTCTCCTGGGCAAGGTTTATACCTGTGTGCCGTGGCCATAGCAACACCGGTGATGACAAATACAAGAGCTCCCTTGTGCCAGGTCGGTGAAGCTCAGAGAAGCAGTTTCTGGGTTTCCGTCACAGCAAGGTGCTGGGTTATGATCTTCTGGCAGTGCCAGAGAGCTTGGGGGCTGCCCAGTGGAGAGGTTCAGGGTAGTCAGTGGGGTGAATGAGATGTTGGACCCATCATGACTCTGGACACTCAACCACATGGCAGAAGAAGATACATGTGTCCACCAAAACATTCCAGAGCCCTTCGGTGGCTCATTTCTTGCATGGTGCCCTCCTGCCTCTCAGAGGGCTGCTTTGCTCTGGTCACCAAGGTGAAGCAGGGCTGGAGCGGATCCATGGATCCAGGATCCAACCTGCTCCAAGGCTAAACACCCACTCGTGGGCAGCGTGCTACGCCCAGCACTTTGCTGGCTGAGTTGCTGTGTGTACAAACTTTCCCAGGATCATCTGGACAGCTTTTCTCATCCCCTCAAGCACAAAGCTTGTAAGTGGGAACAATGCCACTAGGACAAATTTCTGTTCGGGTGACTTATTCACATTTAGCACTGCAGTTGTCTGTTCTGACAGAGCCACTACAGGTTCTCTCCCAGAGCAAGTTTAGCTGATGATTCAGACATGTAAAGGCAGAGGCAAAAGGATTACTTACAGATGATGCAGGGATCAATCACATATCCAAAGTGCAATTCAGAATTCAGCTTTGTTAAGGAATGAGTCCAGAGCAGGGACACCAAGGGGATCAGAGGGATGGAGCAGCTCTGCTGGCAGGAAAGGCTGAGGGAACTGGGATTGTTCAGTCTCGGGGTGACCCAGCTGTGGCTTTCCGGTACCTGAAGTGAACCTACTGGAAAGATGGGGAGAGACTCTTTCAAAGGGCCTGGAGTGACAGGACAGGGGGGAATGGCTTCATATTGACAAAGAGGAGGTTTAGCTTGGATATGAGGAAGAAATTGTTCCCTGTGAAGGTGGGGAGGCCCTGGCACAGGTTGCTCAGAGAAGCTGTGGCTGCCCCATTCTTGGAAGTGTCCAAGGCTGGGTTGGATGGGGCTTGGAGAAGACTGGGATAGTGGAAGGTGTCCCTGTCCTTGGCAGGGGGCTGGAACTGATTGATCCTTTAAGGTCCCTTCCAATCCAGCCCACTCCATGATGCTATAATTCTTTTACATTGTACTTTTAGAGTTCACTTTCTTTCACATCATGATCCTGTGCCATGAGAAGTTCTCACCAGAATATCTGACACCTCATACTTCTCTTCTGAGATGCAGAGACAAAAGGAAAGACTGCCTGGCAGCTACCATAAAGTCACTGGGGTGGGATTTTAATGCCAGGCAGGCTCCTTTGTAACCCTGTGACACACCCTGTTGCTGTGGTGCTGCAAATCAGTACCAGGCTAATTGAGAACACAGGCCTAAAAATAGATGTGTCTGGGAAGTGATGATTTTCCCACAAAAACATCAGGTTTTCATAAAAAAACTCTAAAAACATGGAATTTTAAAGTGTAATGCAGAAAGGTTTTGGGTTACCAAGCTTAGGTTTTATGTACTTCTTTTTGAGCATCGCTGAAGATTTTTGTTGGGATTTCTTTTTAGCAAAATATATTGGTTCCTCAAAGAAAACCACAGCTACTGACAAAATAATTTTTAAAAAAATCATTAGGATGTTAGACTGAGTTTACTTTTTTTCCCCCTGTTAATCTGCTTTTCTGCTTCTTTCATTTTTCTGTTTTCTGCCCTCTCCTTTTCATGTGCAGCCCACTGCACTGTAACCAGTCCTACTTAGGGAAACCAGTGCTTTCGTCTTCATCAGTTCTTCCCTCACTGTTTTTTTCCTTTGTCCTTGTTTGTTACTGTTCTTTTTCTGTCCATTAATCTTTATGAGAAGTTATCTTTCCTTTATGTTTTCCATATTATATTCATCCCCTCCCTTTTTCGTCCAGCAGTTATATATCTCTAATCATCTTTGTTCCTTCCTGCTTCCATCTTTAATTCTTTCTGGCACCATTAATACCTGTGCTTTCATTTCTTTGTCTTCTCTCTGGATATTAATGTATGTTGGCAATCTTTCCCACCTGTATCTCTGAATAGCACATACTCCATAGGGCTTTAAAAAGAATAAAGAATTTTTAATCACAATACTACAAGAGCTCAAAAAATAAACATAATTCCATTAATTTTATATGTGGGAAAAACTAAAGGCAGAAATATTGATTAATTCTTCAATAGATCTGATGTTTCTTTCATCCTCTCCTATGGTCAAGACTTCTGGAGGCTTCAACCCTGTTTTATTCTTCATCTTCCATCACTTGAAACTTGTTCCACAAACTCTTTCATGTGGAGATCACCAGGCAGCAGCAGCAGAAGCATTGGGCCTGAGGGGAGTTGAGTAAGAAAGCACCACTTGCAGCATCTGAGGTCTCTGCTCTTGGCCATACAATGAGAAATACCGAAAAAATAGTTGTGAAAATCAAGGAAACTTCATTCCACAGAACCATAGATTTACAGGATGGGTCAGGTTAGATGGGACCACAGAGAGTCATCTGGTCTCATCTCCCTGTTCCAGCAGTGCCATCCCAGACCACAGGGCACAGGATTGTGTCCCGATGGTTCTGGAATATCCCCGGGGAGAAGACTCCACACCCTCTCCGGACTCAGTCACTGCACAGGACAGAAGTTCTGCCTCCTGCCCAGGTGGAACCTCCTGGGATCAGTCCCTGCCCGTTCCTCTGGTGCCATTGCTGGGCCACTGGAGCAGAGCCCGGGCCCTGCTCGGAGCCCTCCCTGCAGACAGGGACACCCAGGGCTGAGGGCCCCTCTCAGCTGGGGCTCCTCTCGAGCCTGGACAGCCCCAGCTCCCTCAGCCTTTCCCTGCCAGAGATGCTCCAGGCCCTAAATCATCTCTGCAGCCTCCACTGGCCCCAGTCCAGGAGCTCCCTGTCCCTCCCGTGCTGAGGAGCCCAGGACTGGACACAGCACTGCAGATGTGCCTCACAGGGCTGGGCAGAGGGGCAGGATCACTCCCTGACCCGCTGGCAATGCTCTTCCCAGTGCACCCCAGGACACCATTGGCCTTCTTTTCTCCCAGGGCACCGCTGGCTCATGGACAGCCTGTTGTCCACCAGGACCCCCAGGTCCTTCTCAGCAGAGCTGCTGGCCAGCAGATCACCCCCAACCTGTGCTGGTGCTTGGGGTTATTTCTCCTCAGGTGCAGAATGCTGCATTTGCTCTTGTTGAACTTCAGATACATGCCTCCTGGGAGACATGGAAAGATACAGGTTATCCAGGTTCAAGTGTGCAGGTCATGTACCTGCAGAAAACTTCATAAATGGCAGAGTGAGCTGGGCTATTGGGAGAATAAGCAACCTGCCCCTGAGACGAGAAAACAAGAATGGGTTAACAGACACACCGCATTTTCATTTGGGTTGCTGAATAGTTGGAGGCTGAGTTTCGGATTCACTAACCTGGGTGTTTTTCACATGAGTTTGTGTTTCAGAATGAAAGCTGGCATAATGGTAGCAGGCCTGTGAGAAGAGAGGAGGAATTTGCCCTTGCTTCAGGGTGGGAAGGGTTAGTACTTGAAGACTTGAAATTACTTACATGTGCATGATGTGTGTCAGTGGAGGATTTTTTTAATCATAAAACTAAAGTGTGTATTTGAGTCCAGTCTGTTGGGCTTGCAAGTATAACAGATCTAGGAAATTCTGTTTCTGCAGATGAGAGAAATCTGATAAAACTTGTAATGTACTTCCAAGCAAAGTTTACTAACTTTGAGAGGCCTCTGCAGTTCTATTTTTTGTTCGGACCATGTGTTAATTATAGATCTTCTATTTCTAGTCCAAGCTCCCTTCTCACCGCCCCAAAATGAGTTCAGTATAGTTTCAAGGGAAAGAGATAGGCTAAGCACAGTCCAGATCAAGCATAGTGTGGGTTTTGTGCTTTTTCTCATCTTTTCTGGGAAGCTCAGACATTTCCAGAGGAGGTGGGTGGGAGACGGTAACATTCCTCTGGCTCAGTCCTGCCCTTGCAGGGCACGAGCTTGGGCTCAGCAGTCTATCCAATGCACCCAAGCCATGTTTGTGGAGGCCCCAGAGAGCAGAGTGAACATCCAGAGTGAGCTCTCCTTGACGTGAACATGGTGCCCATCCCATAAATTCCACAGCAGACCCCCTAAACACGGTTATCCTGTGGGTCATCTGGACATGTTGGCACTGCCAAGGCTTTGTTCTGTGCCACCCATCCTGCCTGGGGCTCAGCCCTGTCAGCTTCCATCTGCTGTCAGGTTTGGGCTTGAGTGGATCACCAGGAGAAGAAGAAGAAGGCAGAGCTGGAGGAGGCTGGGCTGGTGACTCAGTGGGCACAATTCTTCCCTTTGAGTCAGAGCTGAGTCAAGGGGTGCTAAGAGGGACTGCGCTGCTCCAGCTGCTTAGTTTGGGACACAACTGAGAAACCAAACTCCCAACCACTGATTTCTTCAGGAACATCAATGGTCCTTCCTCAGCAGCAGTGGCATTTACCCACTATGTTGACCACATTCTAGTCTGGAAAATGTATTTCATTCACCCCCAGCTCCCTCTGTTACCCCAGTGAAACACTTCATTCTTCACTACTTCAGCACAATGCATCAGTGAGGATATATGGCCTTTTGGTTTTAACAGTGGCCAAAATGGCTTGCACACACATTGCAAAACTTTTTTTCCATATGTCTCTTTTACGTGTATCAAGGGATATCCTGATCATCCTGCTCACAAATGCACAGTACTTCCACAACTGTTAATTAGGCATCTGTACAAGTAAAGAGAGCATCATGTCTCACAGCCCAGTTTGTCTCAGGGCAAATAAAACAAGGGTGTAGCTATTGATTTAATAATGCAAAGTCCTTTTACACGATCAGTTGACAGTGAAGTGCAAGTATTATTGTCACTGAGGCAACAGCCTTCAGCACAGCTAGCTTCTCTCGGTCTCAGAAGGTCCAAGCTCTTCACCATGTCCTCTTGCTATTCCATCCACAGCAACAGTGATTTTTGAAGGCAACCACCTCTGCAAAGGTGTGCTTGAGCTCACTTTGGAACCACAGAATACACATAACAAGAAGGAACTCACAAGGATCATGCAGTCCAACCCCTGGCCCTGCACAGACACCCAACAATCCCACCCTGTGCATCCCTGAGAGCGCTGTCCAAACACTCCTGGAGCTCTGGCAGCCTTGGAGCCATGACCATCCCTGGGGAGCCTGTTCAGTGCCCCAGCATCCTCTGGGGTGCTTTTCCTGATATCCACCCTAACCCTCCCGTGACACAGCTCCAGCCATGCCCTCGGGTCCTGTCCCTTGTCACAGATCAGGGCCTGCCCCTCCTCTTCCCCTCGTGAGGAAGCTGCAGTACTGCCATGAGCTCTGACCTCAGTCTGCTCTTCTCCAGCTGAACAGACCAAGTGCCCTCAGCATCTTTGTAGCCCTCTCTTGGACACTCTCTAATAACTTTATATTTTTCTTATATTGAGGTGCCCCAAACTGCCCCAGGACTCACTTTGTCCACACTGTGCTCACTTGCCATGGCTGACATGCCTCCGTTCATGCCTCCCAGCGATGGAGGCTGTGTGCCAGCATTGAGACACACATGCTGTCCGATACTTGCTTCATTTGATATGTGATGACAGCTCTTTATAGGTGTCTGAGAAAAACAAATGAATGAAGAAGCAGTTCCTGGTGGCCTCTGCCAGCTGTTGACAATACCAAATTATTTGCTTTTCCTGAAACAGACCTGATGCCTCTTGTGGATGATGTGGCGCGTAGGTGTCGTGTCAATCAATAAAAATTAAAAGTTGCTGAAGGGCAGGAACAGCAGCTGTGAGATTTCTTACTGCTTTTCATTCACAGGGAAGTGGTGTCGGACTTTGCTTAGTGGCTTGTGTGATTTACTGTCACATTTATCTCACGTGCTTCAGCAAGGACTTGCACAAGCAGATTGATTTTAGACCCTTGCTTTTAGAGGTGGAATACAAAATAGTTCATAGAAACTTATTTTTGGAATCTTATTTAGCATCTAAGGTTTTTCTAGAGCAGCTGGTATGAACCCCTTTACATTCAGGAAGCAGCGCACACCAACCATGTGATGCCCCAGGTGCCTCTATAGAAACAGGTCTTGGAAAACACCTCTGGTGCTAAGTAAGCAAGGAGAGAGTAAAGGAACATTGCCCAACTTCAGTGTTCCTGTGTCAGACACATTAACAATGCCCTTGTGCCTGAAAACAACCAAATAGATATAATTAGGTATTACCAGAATTTAAAAAAAAAAAAAAAAAAAAAAAAGATAGTTTCTTTTTGGTTTGAAATATCTTTACCATAAGGCCTGATTAAAATGTTTCTATTGAAATTGTTCTTCAGCAGGAAAAGCTGTTTCAGACAGAACAGATCTCACAGAAGAGTGGATTCACTGAGGAAGATTTACCTGCTACAGAATGTTTAGACTTTTCACTGGAAAGCAGAAATGCCTCTGACAAAAGGATAGATGCTGTGCCATGTGTTAACCCAATGCTACACACAAGAAATTCTGCTGGAGAGCCCTGGAAGTGACAACCCAATGTGTCTGGCGTTGCCCTGTTGCTTTATCTTTACAATAAGTTCTCTTAAGCCTCCTTGTGTTGCCAGCCTAATGAGAATCCACAACCAGCACTGGGTGGAGGACGGGCACATAAGATACCCAGAATTACACTCATATAATGTGGCATATCCATTTTGTTCCTTATTTCATTTATTGGGCAATGTAGTTGAGGTTTTCGCTTTCAGTCAAAAACAAGGATTTTTCCAAAAAGAGATATTGGATGAGGAATTAAAGAAACTCCATTTAGTGACCAAAACACCTTCCAAGCACCATTTTCCACTATTCATATTTGGAAGAATTAAATGCGGTATTAGTGCAAGGAATGACTGTATGCTAGCCCTAGGGTTATGAACTGGATAAGCTATTAGGAATTTTCCATTTCTGACTGACTGTGATCTCACATCAGTGTAACTCTGCTCACTTTAGTGGAATTTCTTCAGAATTGTTCTGATGGGAAAGCAGAACGAGGTCCTGTGATTCTATAACTATTTCTACTAAGCTGTTTGCATATGCCTGAGAGAAGCAGCTTTTAAGAAAATATAGTGGAATTTAGAGCCCGTTTTTCATCAGTTCAGTTAATCAGTTTACTTTGGTCTACTGATCACTTCTGCTGCTTTGCATGTGATTGTCCTTATAAGTGAGGTCAGTTTTATAGGGAAGGAAAACACCCTTTATAAATCCAGATGGTATCTTTAGAAGAAACAGACAAGTTGGGCACCTCTAAAGTTTTTTTATTTTCATCTTTCTGAAGACAAATTTTAACAGTAATTAAGGATTTATTGTTCTATGTTATAGTCTATGAGAAATTACAGGTTGTTGTTGTAAAACCCTAAGATCTTGATCTCTTTTGCTTCTGTCAATAGGAAGTTACTGCTGACCTGTCAGGTTCTTGAAGGTTTGTAGAAACACTGCAAGATCCTAATTTACAAAATGACATATGGTTCCCATCCAACTAGAATCATAGAAATATAGAATATCCTGAATTGGAAGGGGATCACAAGGATCATAGAGTCCAACTCCAGGAGAATAAGAATAGCAACATGCCAGTGTTTTATGAAGGAGCACCTTGAGCTCCCTGTCCTGGAACAGGATCACAAAATGCAGAGCTGTTCAACAGGGAAGTAGATTTCAGTGCTTACTAGGCTACACTGTGAGTCCGAGGAGACTGGGCAGAAAGGGTGGGAAGGGCAGAAGGTCCTTCTCACCGCCTCCTTCTCGCGTGGAATATTCAGCATATACATGAATAGCAGGATCTGAGCCATAAATTGAGGTCCACAGACATCTGTGAAGTCCTAAGCCCCACTTAGAGACAAGCTAATTTCTGTCTTAAACAGGATCTTCTTTAGCTAAGTTCTGAATATCCCAATATTGATATGTATTAATATGTCTATTTCAAACTGATAGAGAGTAGGTTTAAATTGGATATTAGGAAGAAATTGTTCCCTGTGAGGGTGGTGAGGCCCTGGCACAGGTTGCCCAGAGAAGCTGTGGCTGCCCCTGGATCCCTGGAAGTGACAAGGCCAGGTTGGACAGGGCTCTGAGCAAGTTGAGATAGTTGAAGGTGTCCCTGCCCATGGCAGTGGGGTGGGAACTGGATGAGCTTTAAGGTCCCTTCCAACCCAGGCTATTCTGGGATTCTGCAATAGCCTGAAGGCACAGGACCAGTCATCTATAATGTATCAAAATAGAGATGGGTTTGAGGGCTGGGATCAGATGTATTTAGGGCTGGAATAAGACTTCAAGTGGATTTAAGCTTCATGGATTTTTGAGAGGAATAGTTTAACCAACCTAATTCCAGAGGGCTGAATCCAGCAGTTATCAATATCCCCAGAGGAAAAGAAGTAACTACTGCAGTCTTTTGATTAACTGAGCATAAAATGAGCCTTCCTCCCCTTACTGTTTTAATTAGATATGAATGAACCAGTTCAAACCACATTAAAATTGACTCCTGACTCCTCTGCATGTAAATTAACCACTAGGTCACAGTTTTATTTTTTTCCCTGAGAAAACCAGTTTTCCCAGAAGGGGGGATGGCATTTAGAAATACTCCAACTGTATCTTCCTTCATGCCAAAGCTTTCTTACACAGGGCTGTTCAAGTGACAGGAGGACTAAAGCTAGGTTAGATGGTGCTCTGAGCAACTTAGTCTAGTGGAAGGTGTCTATGCCCATGGCAGGGGGTTGGAATGAAATGACCTTTAAGGTCCCTTCCAAACTAGGCCATCCCAAGATGCTGTAATTGAACAACCAGGAGCCATGACCCCAGCTGGTTGGTCAGCAAGTGCTGGCAGATGTCGACGCTTGGGTGGTCGAGATTACTGCTGCAAAGGGAAGGAGAGCAGGTTTACACGTGTGGGCTGTTTGCCAGCCTAGAGGCAATGCAGGGTGGTTTTTGGAGGGGGTTAGTGTGGGGGAAAGCCGCGGGTCGGGCGGCTGCGGTAGCGCGGGCACCGCTGCCCTCTGCTGGGTACCGTCCCGCTGGGCACTGCCTCCTTCAGCATCTTCAAGAACTTCAGGGACGGCACCGTCCCTGCTCCCTGAGCTCTGCCAGAGCACCCTCTTATCCCAGAGCACCCTCTGGGATGGCAGCAGAGTTTTGCTTCTTCCTCATGGAGTGAAGAAGGTGTGGGTGTGTGTATTTGCTGGGGAGGTGCAGTTGCACTGCAAGCTTGTCCATCCCATGGCTATCCATCCTATTCATCCTGTCTCGGATGAAAGTGAACTGGGGGTTCTCAACAACAGTGGCTGAACGTGAGCTAGCTGTGCACAGGTGGCCAAAAGGCCAATGGCACCTGGCCTGGAACAGCAATGGTGTGGCCAGCAGAGACAGGGCAATGACTGTACCCCTGTCGTGGGCACTGGGGAGGCCACATTCCAAATCCTGTCTCCTGTTTTGGGCCCCTCATGACAAGGATATTGAGGGGCTGGAGGGTGTCCAGAAGAGGGAATGGATCTGGAGAAGGGTCTGGAGAGTCAGTCATATGAGGAGTGGCTGAGGGAGCTGGGGCGGGGGGGGGGCTCAGCCTGGACAAAAGGAGGCTCAGGGGGGACCTTCTGGCTCTCCACAACTCCCTGACAGGAGGGTGCAGCTGGGGGGAATTGGGCTCTGCTCCCAGGGAACAAGTTGCAGGAGAAGCGGAAATGGTTTCAAGCTGTGTCAGGGGAGGTTCAGGCTGGATATCAGGAAAAATTTTTTCACTGAAAGGGTTGTCAAGCATTGGAACAGGCTGCCCAAGGAGGTGGTGGAGTCACCATCCCTGGAGGCGTTCAAGACTCAGAGCTCTGATCTGGTTGGCACAGGTGATTGGTCACAGATTGTTCTCAACGATCTTGGGAGATCTTTTCCAGCCTTAATGATTCTGTGATTCTGGGAACACTATCTCTGTCTTGCTGCCTCTTGCAGTGAGAATATGTACCCATAAAACCAGCCCCTCTGCACTTTGGCTAGCTGTAGAAAACTCTTGTGTGGGCCTATTTCTCCTTTGACAAATCCCAAAGAAAGCCTCACCCGTGAGCTTTAAATTAATGTAAAACCCATAATCTAAGGACATTTTTCATAGCCTCAGCCTTTTGATAAACCTGTCCAAGCCTGTTCATCTAATTAATGAACAAAGATGCAGAAGATGCAGAGCTTTGAAATGAAATGTGAAAACTAAATTCAGCCTAGCTGGGAAGTCAGATATGTAGAGGGAACTGAAAGCTGCTGTGCAAGGGGTAGTTCTGAGAGTGTACAGTAGTCTAAAATAGGTCAGAGTTGCTGTTAATATTGGTTTTATCTGTATCTGTAACAACGTGGGGGGGGATAAAAGAGTACTGCAAGGCTCTTATGGTACAGAATGGAAATAGAGGGACAAATTGAGCTGCTGAAACTTCTGCAAGGAGTTGCTAGCTTACATGAGTAAGAAGATCAAAATGTTGGCTTATTATACAACAGCACAGTGGGGATGGACAGACAGTACAGAGGGAACTGAAAATACTGTTAGGCAAAAAAAAAGATTCTCAAATATCTGAGAGAAAATATTCAGAAATTGAACAACTCAGCAGGAGGGTGGAATTTGGAAAGCATTCAATGCTGAGAGACTCCAGGGTGATAAGGGCAAAATAGACACAGAGTCATAGAATGGTTTGAGTTGGAAGTAACCTTAAAGATTGCCCAGTTCCATCCGCCTGCCATGGGCAAGGACACCTGCCACTATCCCAGGTTGCTCAGAGCCCCATCCAGCCTGACCTTGGACATTTCCAGGGATGGCATAGCCACAACTTCTCTGGGCAGCCTGTGCCAGGGCCTCACCACCCTCACAGGGAGCAATTTCTTCTTTATATCGAAAGTAAACCTACTTTGAATTAAGCCATTCCCCCTTGTCCTGTCACTCCAGGCCCTTGTCAAGAGTCTCTCTCCATCCTTCCTGTAGGCTCCCTTCTGGTACTGAAGGCCACAATAAAGTCATCCCAAAGCCTTCTCCTATCCAGGCTGAACAATCCAAATCCTCTCAGCCTTTCCTCCCAGCAGAGCTGCTGCATCCCTCATGTGGGTCTTTCATAGCCATAGGATGGCAGCCAGCTTATGTATGGATCCGTTGCAGCCTTCAGAGGCATCTGAAGGCCTGCCCTGGTATTACACCAAAAAATATGGGATACTATGGTGTCAGGTCAAGTGAGAGCTCTGGGTGAAGCTCTTCCCACACATGGGACACTTGTAGGGCCTCTCCCTGATGTGGATGCTGTCGGTGCATGATGAGGGTGGATTTGTGGTTGAAACCCTTCCTGCAGTCAGGGCAGCGGAAGGGCCTCTCCTCTGTGAGAATCCGCTGGTGCTTGAGGAGATTGGAGCTGCTCCGAAACCTCTTCCCACACTCAGGACACTCGTGGGGCCTCTCCCCCATGTGGATTCATTTGGTGGATGATCAGATTGGACCTCTAGCTGAAGGTCATCCCACATTCCCTACACTTGTATGGCCTTTCCCCAGTGTGGATCCTCTGGTGACAGATCAAGTGGGATCTGCAGCTGAAGCTCATTCCACATTCCCCACACTAGCAGGGCCTCTCCCCAGTCCAGAGGGAAAATAAGGCATGGAAAGGTTAAGTGACTTGCTTTGTGTTGCGCAACCAGGAATGGAAATAGCTCTCAGATCTTTTATTCTTAGCAGCCAGCTGAGGGAACCTCCGCTGGATCTCAAGGGATTCCTTCCTCCTGGGAAGACTTTCATTCCAGTAAAAGCAGGAAGGTTGGGTGGGAACAAGCCGAGAGATGCCATGCATTGTTCACGTGCTTGCAGCAGTGTGGAATGTGAAGGCTGAGGAGCAGGAGGCAGCAGTGCCTGGCCAGGAGAGCAGGAGTAGTTCAGGTGCCCCTGGCAGGGATCCACACAGCAAGCCAAGGGTGACTCAACAATCAGGGGGGACTCAGCCAGGCTGTGCTGGACCTTGCAGACAACTAGTGGAGAGCAGTGTGGCTGACTAAAGAGCAGACATGGCTGCTTAAATCCTAAACTCCCCCAAATTCATGGCCAGAAACCTGAAACCCAGCTCAGCAAACCAGTGACTTTTGCGCATAGGGCAAGCCCTGTATCAACTGCATATGAACTACAGTTTGGGGCTCAGCCACACTAAAGACATGGGGGCAGAAAGGATAATGAAGATGTTTAACTAAGGTGATGCTTGGTGAGTTTTGGGAACAAATTTAAGGACATGTTTTCTGGGATTTCAATGAGCAAACTTAAGTGTCCAAGAGATCCCTATATGTCTTAAGTACTGTGGTCTACAGCCATCATTTAACCCTACTCAGTGTCACTTTTCTTAACTACAAAATGTGAAAAATGAACCTTTTAGATACTATTTCGAGTGGTGAAAGGCAAAACTAGGTGTGGGCCAAGGAATTAAGCAGTGGAACTGTCAAGGAAAGGATCAGGAAGTTTTTCCTAGCAGTGAGGTCTGGAAGTGTAGCTGGATCTCAAGGGAGACATGAACCCCATGTCACTTGGGTGAGTGGGGAGTGCATGGTCCTTTCCTGCCTTCTTCCCAAGGGAGTGGGGCTTGTCTCCTCAATCTAAAGAAGCCTTTCCATCTCTAATTTCCCCTTCCTTTGTTTGAATAGGTTATCTGATATAATTACACAACATTCAAGTGCAGGAGTGCAGGAAGAAGTGATAAAATCAAGAACAGCTTTAATGAGGCCAGAAAAGGAAGAAAAACTGAATCAACTCAGGGGAACTTCAAGGTTCTTTTGGTGCTATTCAAGCAAAGAAATGGGAATACTGCTAAAACAGAAGAAGCTGGGTGGAGTCAGAAGGTTGATTTGGAACTAGCAGAGCATTCAGTGGTTTCAGCAGGGAGCCCTAAAGTTAGATGGTGTCAGGAACACACCGAGGTAAGCAAACATCCCATTGAGCAGACGTGCACCTCTGCCTCCTGTCAGTGATGTGTCTGTTGCAGGGTGAGGGATTGAGGGGAGTGACACAGATAAGGAAGGATGGATGGCCACAGAGGAACAGCCACATACACATAGAGGTCTGGCCAAGACTGATGCTGGCTGTGATGGGAAGGGGGGGCTGCTGAGGAGCACACATTTACACAGAAAGCATCTATTTGCTTCATTCACTTATATTAACTTATCATTTAAAATTAAACCTGATACAAAGATGGGAAAGAAGGGGAATTTCATCTCCTATGAAGAGTGTATGTTAATATCCAATTATTCCAGAGGAAGGTAAGGATGCCATTGTATGCTAGACAGAAATTTTGATTTACACAGTAGTTCAAGGGCACTGGACACAGCAATTCAATTTCCAACAAAAGGTAATGCAATCAGGCCCACTCAAGATATCCCCAAGCCTAATGGGAAAACAGCACAACCAAACATTGTCACCACAGCTCCTAAATTAATGGGGAGATAATTCATGTTCTCAGGTGTTCATGTGGGCTGGGCTGGGGTGTCTAACACCAATGGATGTTCTTGTAATCTATTTATGACATCATTTACTAAGAGTATATGTGTGGTGTATCACAGATGTATTCATAGCCGGGTATTATTCTGACACAAATGTCTCCCTGAAGCCTAGATGTATTTAGGAAGCCTAGACCTTTCCTACAGAGATAAGTGCTGCAATTCCATTCTGGATGTTCCCATTGCTCTATTCCTGCCTCACACTTTTACCTGACTTTACCAGGATAAGTAACAAGAGCAGCAGGTTAGGAGTCAGTACCAGCACCAGGATCTGAATTCTGGCTCCACAACTCACTTCTTGAAGTGAAATCACTTCCTTTTTCCTTTTTTATCTCCCTAGCTAAAACAGGAATAATTTTTGCATGAGGCTACAAAGGTCATGGTCCTTCCTGTATTTTTCTCAGCTATTTCTATTAATCTAAATTATTGTTGCAGCTTAGACCTCACAGGTGAGTTACTGTTATCTCCAGCCAGAATAAACAAAAATAGGGAAAAAAGAAAATAAAGACATATAACTTTTACCTCTATAGAATATCAGGGCAAGCATCTGCTTCCAAAACAAGGACAGTGTTTAATTTCTAGTGAGCATGTGGACATCAGAGTGCTTCCTAACTACTATCAAAATAGATGTTAAACAAAGATTTTCCTCCCCAATATTTTCCCTGTGACTAGAAAATAAGTAAAGGATAATATCCATGGAATAAACCACAGTTATCACAGTTGTACAGTTTTCCTCTATTCAGCATCTACAATATTTTTGCTCAGATTTTTTCTGTTCCCATTAAAAAGATTTACAGCTGTTCTGCTACAAACCTAAGAAAGGTCTGACTAAGCCACTGCCATTCCCTGCTATCCTTCATAACAGGCTAGGTGTAAACTTCTTTATTAGTATTTTGGTTCTGGAACTAACTTTGCAAAAAAGTGGCCAAAGTTCTTAGAAATATTATCAAAGCTTGGGGAAAAAGGAAAGCATTTGGCTCACATCGCTGGTTAGTGACAATAATCAATGCCCAGACAAGCACAGCTTCAAAAAATGTGTCAAGAACTCACTTTATATTTTAAACAGACCATGAAGACATTCAAATTCTTCATCTGGAAGAGAAAAAAGAGGAGGGGGAGATGGTGGGAGGGAGAGATTTCCTTCCACCAGGCAGCAAGAGATCACTTCACGCTTCCCTTTGGTAGGTTAGAGGGGAATTGTAAAGCCATCGCATGTGAACAGATGGAGGCAAAGGATCTCAGCTTTCATGGGAGCGGGTTAAAGATCCGACGCCTGGGACGGTGGGCGAGACAGGGCCCAGCAGCAGGGGCTTTCTGCCCCCTGACAGTCAGACGTCTCCAGGGCCCGCTGGGGTGGCAGCAATCCTTGGGGAGCACCTCAGCAGGTTCTCAGCAGCACGGCACCAGCTAAGCCCCAGACTTGTATAGGCACTTCACATTTAGGAGCGTGTCTAATCCAATCAGGGGCAGATTGGAAGCTATCCGTGTACCTCCCAGATAGCATATTCTTGTCGGCTTGAAAGCAACCCTCTCCTCCTTAGCCTTCCCCCCTGTCTCCCTATCAGTCTGTGCAAGCAGCAGCCTCCCCCCTTGGGCACACAGATCTAATCCTATTTACTCAGCCTATCAATTTAACAGCTTTAATATTCGCATGGGTTCGATGGATGCAGCTGAAAGGTTTGCAGCAGCCAGGGAGGAGGGAGAGGCTGTGGTGAGCAGTGGGAGGCAGCCTTCCCATGCTGGCCAAAGCAGAAAAAAGTCATTCAAGACCATGAAGGCTGAAGCATGTCTCATGCCCACTCACACAAACACACAAAGCAGACAACACATGTGCAGCCCATTACACACCCCAGCAGTATCACTTTTGCACACCACAGCCCCAGGTTCTGCTGCCTGGTCATTTCCCTGCTCCCTTTCGCAGTGCTGGTGCTGGGTTGCCAGGACTGATGTGGTCTGATGGGATTGAGCCTGTGTCAGCATGACATCTCTCTCTTCCTTAAACTGGAAGGTGTGCATGGAAGGATGGACACAGGAACAAACACAGGGGGTGCCAAGCACCCCCTAATTAGAGTGGTGACTCTGAGAGCCTCCTGCTCACACTCAGGCAGTTGTAGAGGAGCTCAGTCTGATTCTGCTTGATGCTTAACTGTTTCTCAACTCTCTGTTTATAAATTCCTGAACTGAAATTTTTCCCTTTATCTGTCCTGAGCATCCTTTAGCACCCTTTAGCTCTACCTCCTGTGCTCTGGCTATAGATTAGAGCAATCCTGAGGAGGCAAGTCTTTTTAGGAGAATTCAAGAATGTAATCAGGAAGCTGTTCAGTGCTCCCAGCCTCTTGTCACTGCTCCAAGTGATTGTGGACTTCAGAAAGAACCAGCACCCACCTCTGAAACCCCTGCGGAGTCTGTGTGCCCCTCCTCCAGCATTTGGGTCTTTACTAATCACTTTATTCCAAATGTGGAACAGCTCTTGGTTTGTGGTTTAACTCACCTGCATGAGTCACACCTGAATTCCTCTCCTCACTACTGAGGTTAAATAGAATTTGAGTGGCTGTTGCCTTTCAGGGTATTGCAGGCTTTGATGTGCAAAGGACATAGATCTGTCTGATATTTCGACCTGGCACATTTTTTACTTTTAATCTGTTCTTTATTTATCTGTTTAGCTCTTGAACTAAATGTGGTTTTGGTTGTGGTTTGTTTTTTTTTTCAATTTGCTTTTGCTGCTTGTGCTAGAGATCATGTGTACTAACAAAAATCTCAAGTTTTCCAGTGCCAGTGGGCAGCCAATTTGAGGATTTTCTGTGGGTTTCCAGACTTGGGCTCTGCGCCTAAGTCAGGCAGACACGCTGCCATCATTCTGAATTAAGACTGAAATGGAATAAAAAGAGGAAGAGCAGAGAATTTCTCCTTCAGTCATTCCTGTTCTCAAGACCTAAAGGTACTCTTCTATAAGAAATCCCAGTGTTTTGATCTAGTGTACAACACCCTTTTTCCCCAGGCTGAGAGCCTTTTGGGCAGTGACTTTACAATTCAAGAGGGATATTCCAATAGCACTTCAGAGTAAGTCAGATGAAGTGAAGGTCCTTTATTTGTCTGATTAGCAATGGGAGGTTGTGGCAAAGGAGAGCACTCAGAGTGTGCACTTTCCAGCTGCTGGCATGCTGTGAGCCTGACACACCCCAAGGAATCCAGAAAAATTCTTGAAGCATGAGAATAATTTTTCCCGTAGTTCTGCCTCCCCTTTTCCTCCAGGAGGGAGTTCCCAAGTGCTGTTTAGGGCTACATCTTGATTTCCCCATTGTCCTTCTCAGCAATATACGTCATCCCTGGATTTTGATGGAAACAGAGACACTGTTTGTGCAACATATCTGTGTTCAGCCCAATATCCTGGGATTTGGGTCAGTTTTTTTAATCTTACCCTCCTGTTCTGTTTCTTGGCATTAATTGCTCATACTGTCCTCCTGCTTGGTGCAGTAGGACCAAGTATTCTCTTGTTCTGAAAGCATGGGGATGGTTTTGGTGGAAGATTTGGCCAGTGCAGCTTCAATTAATTGTGTCAGCCATGGAGATGATCAACCATCAGGGAACAATTCACTGGGAAAAAGCTGAGAACTGCACATCAGAAGGTCTGAGGTGGGGAGGCAGAAGAGCCAGACCTGGGGGAGAGTGATGTGTCTAGCACAGCTGGATACGAGAGGCCAGATGGGACTGCATGGAAAGTGGGAGCAGGATTCAGTACTCAGGACATTCAGAATGAAGGTAATAGCAAGGATGTGGTTTTCTCAGCTGAGACAAAATAACTTCTAGCAGGGAAGACATTAAAAGTGATGGCACTCCATCTTTCCTTTGCTCTGGTTGCTTATGCTCACTGCAGTTCTGTGGAATCTCAGGCTGTGACAGGGTCAGGGGAATGGGGGAGCTAACCTAGCTGAATACAAATAATTTACTGTCCTGGGTTTATCTGTCAATGGATTGGGTCCCAGATCTGACACCCACAAAGCTTTTCAAGCAAGGATGCTGGCACAGGGGAGGGGATGTCATCAGCCAGAAAGATGGGGAGATCCACATCGTTTCCAGCACTCCCTCCCTGGAAGCATCAGACCAAAACAGCTGATGGATCAGCACAGGAGGCTGGCACCCACCCTGCTGTGTGCGCTTAAATAGGCTGCAAATAAGCAAAACATACTTTAAAGCCTGAGCAGGCCTGGGCAAAACTCAGCAGTCACTTCCCTCCCTCAAGCTGCTGCTCTTCAGAGACTGTGGGTTGCACAAGTCATGGCAGAGCCCACAAGGAGGTCACACAGGCAGCCTGGGCAGGAGGAGCTGCAAAAGGTGGTCCACAGGGTCCAACCTCCTCATTTCTGCTCTGTGTATCAACAGTCTGCACCCACCAGCAGCTTCCCAACAGGGAGCAGCACCAGGACAAGCACACATGTTCCTGACTGGATATGACTAAATTGGGCAGGGGAAAAAAAGCAAAAAAGAACTTAAAAAAAAAAAATTAAAAAAAAATTACCAGCTTCCAGTGATGGAGAGATACATCCTGGCAGGCAAGATTAGAGATTTCATCAAAAAACGGGGAAACTCCTCAGAGTATAATTTTCCAAATACTGCCTAGGTGGCTTTACTGAATGGATGCCACAGGAAGTGAGCTAAATCTTCACCTGGAGAAATGGGAAAGGTTTCCCACCAGGAGAGGAGGATTCATCCCAGCTGAGACCTGACCCGATGTGCTGATGGCAAGAGGCAAACTTTACATGACTGTTCTGCTGCTGCTGCTTCTGTCTGAGCCCATGATCAACCCCTGTGCAGGGAGAGGTCAAGGGGCCATAGACCTCTGAGGTCCAAAGATTTCATCAGAAGTTCAAAGCCAGGACATCCTCCCTAAGATGCATTCAGTCCCCCTTGCCCTGATTTGCTGCCTTTTGTTAGAAGTGACGGCTCTCCCTAAGAGAGGCAGTGTCACACTGCTGAATTGCCCTCCCTTTTTCCAGAATGCTGGGTTTTTTCCCTCAGGAGTTTTGATGTGGAGAGGTAACGACCAAATGTCCCATACCCGCCCTGTCGCCCATCAGCTGCCGCTGCGGGTTTCAGCACCTTGTGGGGTTTCACCTCCTCCAGTGGAGTTAATCCCTCTTCGCTTCCATTTCCTTCCACCCCGTCTTTGCTCTCCTCCGTGAGTTTAGTTGGAGCCAGATCACACACCCCCCCCCTCCCGGGCTCCCCTTCCCTGGAAGCAGGAACTGGAGTGACCGCAGCAAGCCCCAGGAGAAGAGAGACAATCAGCGAGCCCCCGGCGGCCGCCGTGGTTCTGCAGTCGCTGAGCGGCAGCACAAGCAGCAAATTCCAAGAAGATGCGATCATCGGCAGCTCTGTGAAGACAGGAAGGTGGTTACAAATGCTCTCTGCCTCAAAGAGAGAGAGAAGAAACCACAGTCTGGCTGCAGCTGCACCTCGTGCTTTCTGATTAATCTGCTGTTTGGAAACATTCGCTGTGATACTCGTGCATAGGTAGAGGTGAAAACAAACACACTGATGGATGCAAAGGGACTGCTTTATCTCCGGCCAATACAAACAGAGCCTACTTCCAGCGCGGATACAAAGTCCTACAAAAGGGAACAGAGATAGAAGTTTCTTCCTCAGAGCTGTCTACATTGCACATTCAGGGAGAGAAAATTTGCTAGAGCATATGGCATGATCATCCGTGTGAGGGATCTGTGGTTTTAAATGTTAAAGTCCTCGGTGCTTCAAATACAGCACCTTTAAACACTGATGCTACTCAGCTGGCAAATATGTCTCATCATCATCATCATCATATTTTCCTCAGTCTTCTGGCCTAAATTTTCTGTGTTTTCATAACGTGCTGCATATGCATCTGTTTGCCCAAAGAGGAGGGAGCAAATGTTCACAAGCAGCCCTATCATGACAGTAAATGGCAGAATGATCAAAGTTAAAAGTTCTCTGAAATGTTTAATTACCAGTTCAATGGCCAGATTTTCCATACAGCCCATTGTCCAGGTATGGTTCAGTTGGAAATTACTAGGTCAGTTAAAGCGTGAAGAGGCGCAAAAAGAAAATATTACTCATAAATCATAGAATGGTTTGGGTTGGAAGGATCCTTAAAGATCATCTCATTCCAACTCCCTGCCAGGAGGGACACCTTCCACTATTCCAGGTTGCTCAGAGCCCCATCCAACCTGTCCTTGGACACTTATTGATGCCTCCCTAGCCAGTTTGACCCAACCTTCCATGCTGTTTTACCAGCTGGAGCTATGTGTTCCCAGCACATCTCCATATCTCCCTGGTGGGTCCCTTGTTCCGGATGCTTTAGGGGAGGGCACATCCCTGAGCTTTTCTCCGCACTCCATTGCTGCAAAGCTGAATGAACCTTTTTTCTGCCTCAGTCTGAAAAGGCCACCAAAAACCACAGAATTTGGCCTTTTTATTGATATCTGACATTCCTTATTTTCATTATCAAAAGGTTTTATTGAAGCCTTGAATTTGCCACAGTGGGTATCCTTTCAAAATCCGCCAAGTTTGCTGTAGAAAAAACAGATAACATTACCTTGGTATTTGCGGTATTCCTTGTGCTGCTCTTCCCACTTCAGCGGAAGACTGCTGAGGATGTTTAGGGAAAGGCTAAGATAAATGTTCCTCAATATCAAAATAAACAATAGAGGCTAATGTGCAGCTTGTATTTTTCATGCTCATACTGGATTCCAGTTTGAGTTTAAAGGGAGCTGCCCCAGAGCTTGTGGCTCCCAAGTCCAGAAGGATCAAGGGGCAGAAGTGAGGGCATATTCATGTACATCTGCACATCCAGATAAAAAAGTTTCCCTGCCTAAAGTCTCCTTTTCGGCATGGAAGCATGTTGCCAACACTCAGCAAATAAAAAGTAATAGCAACAGTAGGTACAAGAATTCTTCCACAGGATATTTCCCTGGCCACAAAAATGACCATAACTATATACCAGTCTCTGGTCTAGCAGGGTAAAAGGCAGAAGCCTAACTAGCTGCACAAGAGGAAAAGAGAAATTCTCCAGGGCAGTCCTTTAGTGGTCCAAAGGGATCGTGGTTTTCCCGCTTTGAATTGTGTGCAAAAGAAAGAGTGAAGTCCAGAGCCAACCCACTGAGTATTCAGGCCTAGAATTTGAAAAGGCTAAATACTGAATCCTTGATGTTTAGTCCCTCATGACAGGTTCTTGCTCCCACACAAGTGTCCAAGGCAGTGGTTGGATGGGGCTCTGAGCAACCTGGTCTAGCGGAAGGTGTCCTGGCCCATGGCAGGAGGTTGGAAAGAGATGATTTTTGAGGTCCCCTCCAACCCAAACCACTCCGTTATTCGATTTGTTGCATCCGGAGATGATGAGTATAACATACCATCCTAGCAAAAACCACTTTGGGTGTGGCAGTCTAGGAGAACAAGATTAAGGCAAATTATAGGTATTTCAAAATTCATCGTTTTGTAGCTAAGTGAACAGACAAAACATAAAATCCTCTTTGTCCTTTCAAACATATAACATGACCTGCTCTATGGCCTAATCCTGGAACTCCCACAGGATGCAATTTGATGCCTCAATTATCCTGCTCCTATGGAAAAGGCTTCTAAGAAGCACCTGATTTGAGACACTCTTGGTACAATCTGGAGCGAAAACAAAGAAGAAAGAGCTGCACAATTCTGGAGGCAGTGGGGCAAAACACAGCCACGCAAAACAGATCCTCATTTGATCTCTTTCTCAGAAGGCATTATCTCAGAAACATCTCAGTATGTTAAGGCACTGCCTCAATGGCTTGTTACTCCTGCAATGCCTGAAAGACTGAGCCTTCTTTCAGACATGTTTAATTCTGCTGTCAAATCTAAGTATTTGGGTTCAGTTTCAGCTGTTGCCACTGCAATGTCACCTGTGGTCCTGTAGAAAAAGCAGGAGACAACAGTGGTGGTGGTGCCTCAGCTCCACAGGACAAAACACTACCTGGTTTCTGCTCCCACTTACATGGAAATAACTCCACTGCTTTTAACAGAGTAGCCCTGTCAGCTCCAAGTTGGGTCTGTTGACCTTGCTGGGTCTGTCTTCTGCTGGTGTTGTTGCTGAGGTTACAGGATGGAGCAATTATGACCCCTATCTGTCCTTTCCTCTGTTATGGTGGATCTTTAAAATGTACCTAAGGGAAGTTTTGACATAGGAAAACCTGTTATCTCCTAAGAAACTACATATAGATTTAGCTGCTGAAATCGCTTTAAAAATCCTTTTGCTCTTTCCCTGTCATTGTCAGGAAAATCTTCACAATACCACTGGACATGGGCACTTGAGGCCCCCCATGAAATATCACTTCAGACCAGTGTTCCTTTGGGAATATCTGGTGGTATATCAGGTGCTTCTTACAGAGGCACCTGGCCTTTATTTTTCATCCCAGGCCCACTGACAGTTCATGAGGAAGCCATTCCTGAGCTCCCAGGATTTCTGCTGAGACTGAGCACAGGCCTGAAGACAAAGCCTTAGGGATGCATATTGCAGTCCTAGGTATTCTGGGTGAAAAACTCTTCCCTGGCAAGGTTGATGAGTAGGAGGATTCTGACATAACAGTTCTTGCAGGATTTTACCTCTAAATAAATCTGAGGGAAACAGGTGCAAAACCAGGCGACTGAACTGGCACAGCCATGTGTCTAAAAGTGAGGAAATGACACTTCCTGATTGTCCAAGCCATGGAAATGGAGATAAAGGGAGGGCAGGGGATTTAACATTTTCCCAGATGATGCAGAGTCCATCCCCTTTCTTGCCTGGCACATGAGTTCGACCACTTTTTTTTTTTTAACTGCTGGACCACAGTGTTACAGATAATCACAGTGTAAACAACATTCTTTTAGTGCAGCTTTTGTCTCTTCTGTAGGATGGAAAGTCTTGTGAAATCAGCCTCTGTCATGCCAGGCACTGAAGAAAACACTGTGTTGAAAAAAGTGCCTGTTCCCAGGCTTTCAGACTAAATAACACTAGACCAAAGGTGAGGGGGAAGCAGAAGCCTGGACAAGGGATCTGATGGAGTTCCTGCAGCAAGTCCATGCCCAGGATGGAAGTGAGTCCAAACACCTCACACCTTGCTTGTAACAATCAGGGTGAAGCTGCTCCCCCGCCCACCTTGCACTGATCAGGTTATGATTTTCCTGCCTATTGCTGTAACACACAACCAGGCTGGCAAGACATTATAATTATGGCTTCATAAATAATACGATCCAGTTTCCATTTGCTGGCCTCTCTTTTGTGTATTCAGGATTACCAGGATTCAGGATAACCTAAGAAAAACTGCACATGTTCATTTTGCCTCACTTCTGAAGTCCTGAGTGTGTTTATCCTTAACCATAATTCTTTCCCCAGCCTTGCTCTTACTTCCAACCCTGACCTTATCTTAGGCTGTCAGAATAGAAGTTTAAAAACATAGGTGCTACCAGTTTTCTTTTCATTTTAATACAATTTGACAGGGTTAAAATGCAGAACACAGACCTTCAAATTTTCACAAAGTGCTGTGATTGCCTTGTCTGTTTTGTACTGTTTTATGCTAAAATCCACAGACGATTCTAATTTCAGAGGAAACAAGGGAGCTGTCTACCATTCCACAGCAGGAGGGGTAAAAGCACAGGTAGGCTGATATTTTTTACCAGACGTATTTGTATGGTTGAAGATTTTTTACTGGAAGTATTTGTGCTAAAGACTCTTTTGAAGATTTTGTGCTATGTGAGTTGTTTTCACTTACAAAGTTGATGCTGGGGTTCATGTGTTGTTATTCTCAAGCATGTAATGAGGACAAGCAAAAGGAGTTTGAAGGTGACTCAGATGCCATTTTCTATCCTGTATGTAGACTTCATGCTCTGCTGGCTGCCTGGGGACTAGGAAGAAACAGTCTTCACAGCTCCTATGATTTATCACCCACATGGTAAAGTTTAATTTCACTTTTGAAGTACCAGCACTGCCCTGGCTGAAAAAAAAAAAAAGGAGGCTGGACAAGCATGCTTATGCTTGCAGTGGTATTGGAAAATTTCTCAAGTACCTGTGGGCAGGTGTGGCTCACATACTTGGGTTAAACCAATCGCCAGATCTAGGGTCAGGAAGGAATTTTGCCCCAGGTCACATTGGCAGGGACGACTGTGTTGTTTTTGTTTCCCTTGCTTCACAGTGTGGGTTGTGGTTGGCTTCCTAGATTATCTACTGCCATCTTAAGAAATGCTAATGACCCAGGCTTTAGGTCCACAGGTGGAATTGTAGATCCAATCCTGCAGGTCTCAGGCCTGCCTTAGAAAGTGACTGCAGCCACTTTGGGCCCCTGTGCAGAGACTCCAGCACAAGGCATCCTTGGGCTCTCAGCATCCTTCAGATTGCCCTGTGGTGTGGGCATCTCTACCTAACAGAATCCCTGTAAGTGTGCAATTTGGAAATCTGGGCATGCTAGAACTCTCTCAGGTTGTTTCCCTGTGGTGCAGCAGGTTTTCAGATTGTTTTGGGTGATGGAGTGATGAGTACTGGGATATGGATGCTCTCTGGAACTTGTCAGCCTGCAGGATGCTAATGATTGTGATGCCCTGGAGTTGTGGATGTGGATGTGGGTGACCTTTCCTGAGTGGCACAGCACTGTCATTTGGTTTCCTGTGTTACTGGGGTGGGGCAGTGTTGGTACTGTTCACTTTTTTTTAGTGGAATTGAAAATACTAGAAGGTTTACATTTAACAATTACTGTTCCCATACTACTTATGTGGGATGACTGGAATCAGATTAGGGGGCATGGTTGCACCACCTAAGAAAGCCAGAATGAGAGAGCATCACTTTGGAGAGATGGCAGTCTTATAAGCAGGCACTCCTCCTTTTTAATGAAAGCACTTTGGCCATAATTGCACTGTTAATTCATTTCAGATATGCTGCTGCATCTGAATTTCCCAACTAACCAGTGATTAAAACAACAAGTCGCCTGGGGAGTGGCTTGTGTGATGTTGGTATTAATAGGATGAAAACAACCAGAAAGTTAGGGGCATTTTTTCTGAGGTACTGAAAACCCTTAATGAGGCCCTTAATTATGCAATAACTTCTATGCAAGCAAACACATGCCTATTATCATTATTATTGTGCTGATAGTTGATATCCCACTGACATGAACAATTTAGAGAATTCCAAGTATTATGCAGCACTTCTGCCAGCTCGGAATAGGCTGACACAGCTACAGCTACCTATTTAAGAAGATTAGCCTGATTTTATTTGCATAAGAATTTAAAGCGACAAAACCACTTGACACACCCAGGAAACGATCATTAAAAATGAATTACTGCACATTCTTTTATTAGCTGTGTGGTTAACTTCTGAGTGCTACAGTCAATGCCAAATCCAAAGTGAGATGCCCTGGAATATCTTTCCCTAGGTTTTCCAGGTTCTTAGTATCACCGATTATGATGAGTCAGAAGGGACTCATCAGGCCCATCGAGTCCAAGAATCACATAATGTGCCGTCCCTGGATGTGCAGAGAAAATGTTTCATTTTCCAGTCGGGGGGGGGGGGGGGGGGGGGGAAAGCATCTCGAGTGCAATGTACATAATTATTTTTAAGTAGACATCCCCTAGGAATGACGACAAGCAAATCTTTGCCTGCCTTGTGTTACCTATACACAACGCTAGCAGTTCTGCATGTCTGTGTTGGCCATTACTCTGAGACATCAGGCTAAAGAAGCCGTAAAACACGGGCTTCACTCTCAGTTGAGGTTCTCCTAGTCCAGAGAGAGCCCTCCAGGAAAGGTAAGGTATTTTATGCCGGCATCTTCTGCCGAACGGAGGGTGGCTGCGGAGGAGAATCCATCCCAGCAGCTCGAGCTTCAACAGGCAAGTGAAGGAAGAGAAGGAGCCAAACCCGATGGAAAAGAGAGCACAGAAAACTTGCCTTTTTAAAAGCCTCAGCCACCGGCTGTTGCTATTTTTTGTTGCTAGAGCAGCAGCCAGGTGCCAGCGCCGACTGCAGCTTTTCGGGATGCGGGGAACGGGATCCGCTACGGCACCGCGGCCCGCGCGCGGCCCCTGCCGGCCCCGCCAGCAGCTGCGCCCGGAGACTGCTGGAAGAGTTTGGAACATCTTAGAATCGAGGTATGGCCTGGGTGGAAAGAGACCTCAGACACCCAGTTTCAACCCCCCAGCCGTGGGCAGGGACACCCTCCACAAGAAAAGATTGCTCAGAGCCCCATCCAGCCTGGTCTCCAACACTGCCAGGGATGAGGCCTAGTGGTCTTCTTTCAAAATATCCAGAACAGAATCATAGTTGTTATTTTCTCTTTTCCCCCAAAACTTAATTGCATGGCCATTGAAATACTGGAAAGAGTTTTATGTTAAAACTTAAAAAATTTTAAAGCAGCTTCAGTAATTATTTGACAGATATTTTGCAAAATATAAAAGGATGCCTGAAAGAGATTCACCCCTCCTCGCCAAAGGGAGAGCAGCAGCGTTCTAGCCCAGCTCCCCAAGAGAGGGGGAAATGAGATGCAAAAGATACTCCAAGAGAATTACAGAATGGTTTGATCTGGAAGGGACCTTAGAGATCCCCTCATTCCAGCCCCCTGCCATGGGCAGGGACACCTTCCACTATCCCAGAGTCCCATCGAGCCTGGCCTTGGACACTTCCAGGGATGGGGCAGCCCCAGTTTCTCTAGGCAACCTGTGCCATGGCCTCCCCACACTCACAGGAAGAATTTCTTCCTAATACCCAACCTAAACCTATGCTATGTCAGTTTGAAGCCATTCCCCCTTGTCCTGTCACTCCAGGCCTTTCTGGATAAATAGCAGTAGTGACAACCCTTTTCTAAATTGCCTGTATGGCACTTCCATGGCTGTCTCAGAGGAACCAGGCTGAAAAGCACCTACAAATGAAACTGCACCCAAAGCAGCCCTTGATCACAGTGATGGCACTGTCTGGCGCTATGTCTGAAGTGCATCATTGAGGTGAATTGTACCTCAGGAGTTTCTAGCTTTTCCCAGCCAGGAACTGCACACCAAAATCTGTGTGTGCCAGAAAACATCACAGCAAACCACACCTTGGAGAGCCAGGGAAGAGGTGCCTTAGGGCACAATCAGGCACAGAGGTATCGAAGGGATGACTGAGGGTCTCTGTTGCATCATGGACTGAGGCAAGTCTGGCTGAGCCTGTGACTTGTTCCTAGGGTGACCTGGGGATGGTTGCTCTCACCTGTCTTCCTTGCGTCTTCCTGGAGCAAGGGCTTCAGATTGTTCAGCTGCCCCCCTGCAATCACATCCTTGGTGCTGCTCATGCTGTGAAACCACGTGCTTGCAGAGCTTGTGAACCAAAGGTTGCTTTCGGTTTGTGGTCCCAGGCAGTGGCAGGGACTGACAGTGGGACTCACACAGGATACTACTAGGTACATCACCAACCTGCCCATGCATTCAGCAGCTCTTCTTGACACTGTCATGGCCGTTAGGGGATCTAAAAGTAATCAAGTATCTGACCTGAACTGATTTCCAGGAGAGCAGAGCACAAGCATTTGTCCAAATTCTTCAAAAACATGTGTCTAAATGTTCAGGGAAAGTAAAACTGCTACTGTACAGAGAGAGCTTCCATCCCAAACCCAGGAACTGGCAGGTTCATGCAAGGAACATTTGTATTTCTGTTTCCATGTCTAAGCCTCTTGTGTGTGGCTAAATTACACAACCTTCCAAGGTTGTCAAGTTTGTCATTTATATGGAATCAATGACAACATGTGACAACCTTCCAAGGTTGTCAAGTTTGTCATTTATATGGAATCTAAATTCACTTCCTTGTCAGCCTGAATCTCTCAGTCTAGGGAATGAGAATGGGAAAACACTCCACACTGGTAGGAAGAGTGATGAAGGAAGACCATGGTTTCCTTTTGTCACTGAAGCCTGAGTGCTGTTCATGTTAGTGGTGTGGCACAGGATTCAACATTCAGGAATTTAGGGCTCCATACTTGCCTTGCGAGAACATTCTGCCATGAATTTAAGGAAATCACTTAACATGGAATCTTGTTCTCACAGCAGCTCATGGGAGTCTTGCCATGGAATTCAGTCCTTTAATAAAGAATAATGTAAAATGTCTCCTGTTTGACATCAGAGAGAAAGCACTTTGGGGCAAGATTGTCTCTTACTTTGACTGTTGATGGACCTTTACTCCATTGTGGAACAACAATAAGAGCTATATAATTGAATGAAAGAGAGAATTTAAGACTCTGATTATGGGAAAAGAAAAAAAGTTTACCTTTGCAAAGACAACTGGCACCCCCTTACAAGCGCTCCACAGACCAGGAGCCAGAAGAGAGAAACAGGAGTGCAGAGGCCTGCAACCAAGGAGCCAGATTGGTGGCAGATAGGGCAGACTGATTTAATGTTGCACGGAGGTCAAAACAGAAACTTTAGCATCAAAGAAAGGAGGAGCGCTGCAAAAGCCCAGTGCTCAGAAGTAGCACTTACCAGAGGTATCATATAAACTTAACCCTGCTGTCATTACTCCTGTTGGAAAGAAAGGAGGTGAAGGCCACGACCTGTGAAGCAGAGGTCAGATGTTACAGACCATCAGACAAAGGAAGTGACAATGGGGAAAGGTTCTTCTCTGAAGCACTACCAGATGGTGGCTAATCTCAGTCAGGGGAGAAGGCATGGCCACCAAATCTACACCGGCTCCCTGAACCTGACACTCAGGCATTATCAAGGGAAAAGACTGTTCTTCCAACTGTTACAAGACAGGCTATGCAGTGCAACCCATTCAGTTAATCACAGTGCTGTGCTGATTTGGGACAGAATTTTCCAGGATCAGACATACAACTTGTATTTGCTTGTTAATTGTTTCTGCACAAAAGCTGGAATATTAAATACTCTGATAATTTCTACCTTGCTGGAAATTTTTCCTCCTTCCCTTCTGATTATTTGTGAAAATATCTTTGTCTTCTCATGTAGGAGGAAGCATAGTTAGATGGTATAAACTGGCAGAGCTCTGGGATCTGTACTGGGATCTGTCCCGGAGACTTTCACGATAGTAATGGTGGAAATGTTGTCTTTGTATTCAGCTGCAAATCTGTTCACAGATTTACTAAGGAATTTCTGCTAGCTGAGCTCAAATAGGACTCCAGCATTTCCATGTCTGTCCCGGGGATGATGAAAACACAAATGGAGATAGAAGTGGAGGTGAGCTCTGGAGTCCTAGAGAGGCATCTACTTGAGGCAGTAGGGCACAGACCTGAGGATGGAAACATAAATGCTTCTTGTGGGATTCATCACTACATGGGCTGCATTTAATCTTGTCTGAGCAGCTTATGTTTTCACCATGCTTCTGTTTCCCTGCCTGGGCCAGAAGGAATAGAGGCCCCATTGTTGTGAGCAGCTGCCCTGAAAGCTGCGTGCAGAATGCAGAGCTGGGATGTTGCTGTGCCCAGAGAGAGCCTCGCATGACAATGACAGCCACTGGGTTTGTGTCCCTTCCAGCCATTTCTCTATATACAGGAATAATGGGACTGTGCTCCTGGTGTCTCTGTTCTGGACACCTCAGTGGTGTGGTTTGAGTCCCTCCATTTGGCAGAGCAATCCAGAGATCTGAAAAAGTAATCCAGCCAGCAGAAAACAATTAAGGACCCTTATGAAATTCAGTGTGTGCTTAAGTGCTGAGCTGGGTCTTTCATTGCTGCTATGGTCAGATCTCCTCAGCATTATGTAGATAAGCAGTATCACACACATATTTTTTTTCCACAAGGAAAAACAGTGAAAGCATCATACTTCACATGCCTGCCACTCCTTACCTTAATACCTGGTGTTAACATGGTATTACACCAGATATAAGCAAGGTCCTCACTTCTTCTGGACTGCTTGGAAATAGGGTGCATAGGAACACACGTCCTCGAATGATCCACTGTGCAATGCCTATGTGTTGGTATCTACCAGGAACAGCATCCTGTACGCTGCCACATGGGACGTGCATTTCTGAACCATGGAAGTGAGAGCTGCAACACAGTTCAGGGAGGTGCAGCCAGGAGGAAACAAAACGCTCATGAGCCAACTGTGGTACACCCCCAAGTGATCTTGCCATGTCCTGGGAGATGTCTTCCCAACCATTTTCTGGGCATTTCAGCCACCCTGTCATGAAACAAGGATAGGAATATAGCAGAAAATGCAGGTTTAATCCATGGTATGAGCTATGAAACCACTCTGAACTCGTGTTGCTTTTGCTGTTGGTATCTTTTAGAAGTCCTGCTTCAGCTTTCAAGTTTCAGTGTTTTCCTGTGCTAAATGTGCAAAGCCAGCCATGACAGGAAGCAGAATAAACTCTGCTTGCAAAGAGCCTTTTCTCTCTGTTGACAAACTTGAAATGCCCCTCAAAATTTGGGTCTTCTGAAGCTGGGGCATCTTCCTGATTTCTTTTAGGTGTCTTATTATTGTGTGAGATGGACTCTGCATGGTAAGCAATCCTTTAAATGAGAATAGGCTGTTTCCCCCCCATACTGGAAGGTGTTTATTAGGACATGGCCACAAAGTGACGTTACTGTAGAGCTGCAGCAATAGGACAGAGTTGGCTGGAACTCAGAGCTTCAGTGAAAACTTTCAGCATAATTTCAGATTTTGTTTGACAACAGAACAGGAGATTTTGACCAAAATGTTTCTGAAAATAGCAAAACCCTCACCCACTCAGAAAGCTGAATGAGAAACCTCAAATTTTGATGGGGATGAAAAAAAGTGATGACATTTTCCTTCCAGATTTGGATCAGTCCCAACAATAAACTTCACTTTTTATAGGAACCAAATAGTCATAATAGGAATTAAACTGCATATAGATCAGAAATAGAAAATACAAGAGACTAATAAAAGTATCAGACATACACAAAGCAGAAGGATGAAAGGAGCAAAGAAAATGAGATTAAGGGGGAAGGTACAGTTTATATGTGGAAAAATGAGACCAGTGTGGTATGGAGGCACAGATGTGAGTGGTCATGGGGCAGGGCAGAAGTGCTCCCACCCCAGCCATGGAGAGTGCAGTCATGAACAAGGCAAGGAATACAAGGCATGGATTCTGGAGCAAGTCCTAGGGAGGGAGACCAAGCTAGTCAGAGGGATGGAGCAGCTCTGCTGTAAGGAGAGCTGAGAGAATTGTAATTGTTCAGCCTGGAGAAAAGAAGGCTTTGGGGTGACCTCATTGTGGCCTTCCAGTGCCTGAAGGGAGCCCTCAGGAAAGATGGAGAGAGACTCTTGACAAGGGCCTGGAGTGACAGGACAAGGGAGAATGGCTTCACACTGACAGAGAGCAGGTTTAGATTGGATATGAGGAAGAAATTGTTCCCTGTGAGGGTGATGAGGCCTTGGCACAGGTTGCCCAGAGAAGCTGTGGCTGCTCCAACCCTGGCAGTGTCCAAGGCCAGGCTGGATTGGCCTCTGAGCAACCTGGGATAGTAGGAGGTGTCCCTGCCCATGGCAGGGGGGTTGGAATGAGGTGATCTTTAAGGTCCCTTCCAACACAAACCATTCTGTGATTCTATGATTCTATGATTCTGCTATTCTATGATTCCATGATTTTGTGACTTTGCACTCTTTATCCACCTGACCTGAGGCCTTGGAAACTGCTAACTGGGAGCAGAAGCCATCCATTGGAGAGGCAGGAGATGTTTTGGGAGAAACCAGCAATACCTCTGACCCCAGGAGCCGGCTGAGACCTACAAGCCAGAGGTTTTCTGGCCTCCTTTAGAGTCACTGACTCGGCTCTTGCTTCTCTGTCTGCAAAGTGGAAACAACAAATATCATCCCCCTCTTGTTTATCCACTGAACTCCATTGGAAGCGGTTCACGCTTTGCCCTGGGTTTTGCTCCCTGTCTCTCCACACTCCGTGACGGGGATCCCGGGGTCACCGCCGCAGGACAAAACAGTGGGAACAACAATAACTGTGCGGTCCTGGCACAGGAGGGGGGACGATTGTTTTCAGCCTTCGCAGCCCACAACTGGTGGTACAAATGACAGATACAATCAGGCCTTGGGGTTTTCCTTACATTTATATGTCTGGGGAAGGGTGTCAGCCGCTGTTCTCAGCCACTCTGGCAAACTGAAGCTAAAGATTCGGGCAGGTGGGGGAGAGAGAGAGAGAAATGCATTGAATTGCCATCGAAAGAAACATGCATAATTTCTAGAAATGCTTTGTGTCAGTTTCAAAGATCCTACTGGGAATGCAGCTTATTCTCTGGCCAACACGTTTCCTTTGCAAAAGGCAAACTGGTGTACTTTGGGTTTTTTTTTAATCTCCAGCAGCAGTCAGTACCTATGTTTTCTTTGACTGACATGCCTATACGTTCAATCAGCTGAAATGGTTTATGTGAAGCAAGGGATGGGGCAAGTTCACATGGCACTCTAAGAGGACCTTGAGACAAACTGTAGTCTCACTGATGTAACTGGAGGTTCTGTTTCAGATCTCTGCTGATCTGAGAAGGATGGAGCAGAAAAAAATGACATATTTAACCCTTCTGGTAGAAAACACCATGGGAAGCAGAGAAAATAAGGTAACATTCATCTAAAGCCCCATTGCAGAGTTGTGGTTAAATGTGATTAAAGTTCTTATCCTCCCACTGCCTTTACAAGAGTATAAAAGTGGTACCTCTGAAGTTTTGCTGGAGTTGGACTTGACAAAAAACAAACAAATAAACCCCTGCAATAGTTAAACACTGTTACTTAATAGAGCTTTAAATACTTACCAGTTTCTAGTGTAAAAGTATCAACTTTAAACACACTTTTTTTTTTTTTTGGCCATGTTTAAGTCTAAGGTTTAACCTCAACTAATAGTATTTTTTTTTCTGCCTAAGCCTTGATGTGTTTATGGCACACTGCTTGTGGTGACAATCCTACTTTCAGTAGCAATATCTCTGCTTCAAAGCCAGGTCTGTCATCTCCTTTCACTGAACTCAGCAGTTTCCTGAGCAAAATTCTGTGGATTAAAAAAAAATAAAGTAAGAAACTGTTTTAAAGACAGTCCAAACCCAAACAGCTTTCTGAAATTATTTAAATTTTTTAAAATAATGTATCTTTCTTGTTTTACCCTGCTGTTATATCCACCAATGTCATCACTTGGCTTCCACTGAACCAGACAGACCACAAAGCCTAAAGCCTTTATCCACTTTCTCTTTGATGAACACTCAGTGCCTTGTTTTGGAATTTTATTTAATTTTTTTCATTAAGGGAAGTGCTGGCACCATCTGCTGGGACTTTTGTCACTGCAACCACTAAAGATAGAATCATAGAATCACAGAATGGTTTGTGTTGGAAGGGACCTTAAAGATCACCTCATTCCAACCCCCCTGCCATGGGCAGGGACACCTCCTACTATCCCAGGTTGCTCAGAGGCCAATCCAGCCTGGCCTTGGACACTGCCAGGGTTGGAGCAGCCACAGCTTCTCTGGGCAACCTGTGCCAAGGCCTCATCACCCTCACAGGGAACAATTTCTTCCTCATATCCAATCTAAACCTGCTCTCTGTCAGTGTGAAGCCATTCTCCCTTGTCCTGTCACTCCAGGCCCTTGTCAAGAGTCTCTCTCCATCTTTCCTGAGGGCTCCCTTCAGGCACTGGAAGGCCACAATGAGGTCACCCCAAAGCCTTCTTTTCTCCAGGCTGAACATTCCCAATTCCCTCAGCCTTTCCTCCTGTGTGAGGATCTCAGTCCTTGCATCTATAAACGTACCAAATATTCCCAGTTTGTCTCATATGGGTACTTTTTTTGTTACTAGTTTTATTTTTTCCACACCTTTCCTAGATTTAGATTGCATTCACCAGACCTCAGCAATTCCCTGCAGTCCCTGGGTCCTGCCTGGGTTTGGGCAACTAAACTAAAAAGTCTTCTGTACAGTTTGGTGTTGGGACTAAGCAGATTAATGAAGGCGATAGGACAAGGTTTTAAACTGAAAGAAGGTAGACTTGATATAAGGAAGACAGTTTTTTATGGTGAGGGTGGTGAAACATTAGAACAGGTTGTTCAGAGAGGTGATGGATTTCCATCCCTGGAAATATTTAATGCCAAGTTGGAGGAGGCTCTGAGCAACCTGGTCTGTTGAAGATGTCCCTATTCACTGGAGGGAGATTGGACTAGATGACCTTTGGAGGACCCTTTCATTCCAAACAATCCTATGGTTCTATGATTCTATTGACTTGAGTCCTATTGTCCAGGTCCTGTAGAAATGGATTTTACTTGTGAATGAGGCCACTGAGTTTAAATGGAGAAGACTGAGATGAAAGCCTCAAAGAAAGACTGAAGCACTTCCTTAATTTGTCTAGGACTCAGGAAACAGGGATCAGTCTGTGACAATATAACCAAACTCTTTTTCTGTAGATCTCAGAGCAAGATTTTAATAAGCTGAGAACCACAGGAACAGGGACTCAAATTGGCAAAGACATTTTTATAGCATTTTCAGTCTTAAATATAACCTTGTCTTAAATATAACCTTTCAGTCTTAATATAACCTTAAATATAACCTATAACTGGAAATTATCATAGTCAATAAATCTAGGAATTACTACAGAAACTAGATTCACAAGATTGTTGGGAATGTAAAGCTGGGAGAATGTCTAAAGTACCATGTATTTTTAGGTTATATTCCTCATAATTTTAAATAGTTATTAAAAATGCATACAAGAATATATGCACATTTTATATGTATATAATATATAGTATGTATAATACATTTGTACATTACATATCTTTTGTATATTTATATATACTACATATGTATAATATAATCACATGCAATTGTCAAATCTTTAACTCCCCAACATCATAACATATACATTTCTTAGTAATTTTATAATTTAATTAGCTATCTTTACTCAGTATTTTATGTCTTGTCATAAATTAAGGGATATTTAAATCCTTATGATAGGTGATTCACACTGTAAACCTTAAATATATATAAACCTGTTATATTTTTAGGACAGCTTCCCATTTGAATCTCCAGCTTCACCAAGGAGAGGGTAGGGTGATTTCTTTTTTTCTATGGATCCAAAATGAAATTACCCAACTTCAGGGTTCAAAAGCAGTTTTTAAGGTGGAACACTGGAAACATCAGAACAAAATGAATCAAACAAGCATCACTCTAGGTTGACAAAGTCACTGACCTCTGATTGCAACCGTCATTTAAACCCGATGAGCTGAAACTTTCTACTGGAAATTACAATGTTGCAAGTCTCTCTGATACCCTGTACTGAGCTGAACACTGGTGACAGCAAATCCCTGCAGAGAATTGCCATTTTGGGGCATTTTCAGGAACTCCTAAAGGGAGGTATAATAGTGGTGTGGTTGAACATGGTATATGAGGCCTTGTTTTGAAGCTGAATTTCATCTGTGGTATCAGCATGCACCCACATTTGGAAAACTTGAAACTGGGCAATTCCCAGTCAAGCTTTGCTATCTTGTTGATTTTGTTAGTTTTCAAATGTTGGTTTGGCAGATTTTAAAGCACAAAAAAACCTTGATAACAGTTGATGTAATTTGGCACTAATAATTTGAAGCAGGTGCCAGACCTACCTGCACAATGCACCTTGCATAGGGCTGTTGGGGGCAACAGTGGCAGCACCTGCCAGTTCTTAGGAAAACAGTCTGACATTCCATTTTTAGGGCCATTTCTTCAGTTCAGTCTGAGACCCTGCTCAGTGCTTCATCCAGCCTCATCCCCAATGGACTGTGGAGCACATTGTCCTGAGGAATCTGAGGGGTCTGGGCAGATGGAGCGGTGATGTCATCCGACTTTTCCATTTCTACTTCCTATGAACATTTGCCTTATTCTTACATGCCAGCTCTTTCTCGGCATGTTTTAGACTAGGAACATTTTTTTTTTCTGGGTGTAGAGAAGGAATCACTTCTTTTTGATTTCAGACAAGATCTGGCAAGTGAGCTCTTGTTGCTAGTCAAAGAAAAAGCCTTAAAAAAATTAACACAGAATCTGTGTTTAGCAAAGTGATTTGCATAAGCTGTACACTTGGTTCTTAGAGTTGGAACAGTTCTAACCTATGACAAATTCCTCTGTCTGGGCTGTTTTCCAAAATCATTTTCATCTACCCTGGCAAAAGAACTGAAGTCTGCGTTCTGCACTAATTAAAGGCCTTCAGGAGAAGGGCCCCAGTTGAAATGCTGACACACTTTGTACACGCTTTATTTGTGAAAGGGGATACTGAGCCCATTTGATGGCGCCTCCTGCTCCGTCAGGCTGTGCAAAATTTTAAGTGGGGAAACAAAATGGGCACAGTTATGTCTTGTAAAGATTCTGAGTTACTAAAACACTGCAGTTTTCTCTGTTAAAAAGCATGGTATGGAGATTTTTTGATCTTTAAATAACACTAATAAGCAGTAAAAAGGCTAAAACCCATGGCAGTTCCTTAGTGAATATGAACTGACACTCCCAATTTTTATTAAGTACTATGGCTCAATGGAGCTGAGTCTCTGTCTCCCTAAATATCATCATTTTGGAAACAGCAGAATATATACACACCCAACATCCCTTTTACATAAAACTGGGAACTGCTGAAAAGGGAAGGCAGGGAGAACAGCTGTCCCAATAACTCTCTGGAGTTCTTCCAGCAGGACTACCACTCCAGTAGGGATCCTTTCCATTCTAGATCCATGTCAGGCTTCTCAGCTTTTTAATATTCCCAATGTATTCAATGGAAATCAGAGTCCTGACTGAGGAAGGCACCCTGAAAATCCTTTTTTTCTGAAGTTGTCCTGAGTATTCACCACCTGCTTTGGAACACACGTGCTTGGGCTGAAGAGAGATTTTAACTACTCTGGATGTTAACTACTTTATCCAAGTGCCCAGCAGGAGGCAAGGAAAGAAACTCCTCCTCTGTGGGGAGTCTCACCTAGTAGGAAGTGTGCTCTGAAAACATGGATTAGACTCAACTCTGCAGCTGAACTACACGGAGAGCTCCTGCAGAGACTAACAGAGCTTAACCAGGGTTCAATGCACTCACCCTGGCCAGGGAGAGGAGGGAAGTACATCTATCCAGCAGCAGATGTTCGGATGCTTAGTGACCTGTGGGAAAACACTTGGGAGAGGCAAGGGCACTTAGGCAGCTGCATGGTGTTTGTGGAATTTAAGGAATCCCAGCCCATGTGCTAGGCTTTTCTCCTTGCTCATTTGCAATGAGTGCCGAAAAGAAAAAAAAAAAAGGAGGAGCAGGAGGATTTCTCCCTCAGATATTCTTTCAGCATTCCTCAGGCTTCACCCTGCGTCTGCTGCAGACCTCACTAAAGGATTTTATTGTAAAGCAGCAATGCAGTAATTCCATAGCCTCTGAGACATACTCAGGGTTTTTGCTAGCAAATAAACTCACAAACATAATCAACATTCTTTATGAATCCTCATCCTTTCCTTAGGAGGATGAATTTCTAGCCTGTTTTCTATGAATCTTAAATGCAAAGTTTCCACAAGTGCAAATGCTCGTTTTTTCTGCCTTCTTGGGCACAGGGGACAATCCTGTCTTGTTTTTGTCTCTAAAAGTATTGACTGTATTAGACACTGGGCACGTGCTTTCGAAAGAAAAGCACCATGAATGCTTGCATGTCCCTGTATTATTGGCCACGTGCTCCATCCCTGGGAGACAAACGGGCCACTGAAATGTGGCTGGCCTGGACGTCCCACATACCAAGCAGATGCAAGCAGAATGCCATAGGGAAATAAGAAACACATTGTATGTGATTTAAAAGGCTTACAGCTATGGAATTAGGCTCTGAAAGCCTAATGAACATCTCCAGCACATAGACAATCAAAGTGCAAAACACGCCCTGCACCAGGATACAAAACCACGGAACTGGAGATAATCTCGGAAGAGACACACAAAATAAATCTACTGACAGCAGCACCTATAAATCATGCAATTCCAGAACTTGGCTTGTCAAAATGTCTCCAAGCTCAGGATTTTCTGTGGAGAGGAGGCTGTCCACACAGATTCTTTCTTAATTTTATGCCTTCTGTTTGCCTCTCAGGTGAGCTTGTGTTCTGGGTTTGGGGTTTGTCTTTTTTTTGCTTTCTTTCTCTCCTAATATGTCCCAGACTGACTTTGACAAAGTTAGTGATTAGAAATTCAGATTTCTTACCACAAGGCTGGAAAAAAAATACAAATACTTGTTCAAGTAGCTGAAAATACAGGCTTTTTTTTTTACCTGGTGACTGTTAGAGTAATTGGATCACTGTTTGGATATAGTGGGAGAATATCTAGGAAAAAGGAAGGGGAAGCAGGTAAATCTTTTAGGATTAATCTTCTGGGGGTATTTTTTTTGCATGGACCTCCCTACTTATGACACATATGAGCTCTTGGAAGTACATTTGCAGAATTTCCGCCAAAAGCTGAGCAAAGAAGAAAGCGGTTAACAAGATAATTTCATCCCTCATTCTCAAAGGGAAACAGCTCTGAAACAATTCCTTCTGGAAATGTGTTAATTCCCAAGTGGAGGAATAGCTGATGTTAAACCTATATTGTGAGGTGAGAAGCAGCATTAAGCAGGCCAGGCTCAGTGGCTTTTTATCCATAAGACTAACTGTAACAAGACCTTAGACTGTCTACTCTGAAGTTTGAACCCAATGTATGTAAATAGCCTTGGTTGTGTTACTCCTGCTTATCCCTGTGTCCCATGCCTTGCACAGAGGAGCTCTGACACACCTTAAGGAGCAGTGACTATTCCAACTCTGCTCCTCCATAGACTGCTGAATGCTTGTAGGACTTTGGAGCATGCACAGCATAACATTTCTGTATGCAAATCCTAAGGGTATCTCAACTTTGGGGACAAAACTCCGGGAAAACAACACCATAAAAACAGCACGAAAACACCAACATTCCCCAGGTTGGTCCTGCATGGACAGATGATCAAGACTGCCAGGAACAAATGATGGACTTTTACACAAAAGAGGAAGAGTGGTGACAGATAGACAGGGACTAGGCTGAGACTCAGGAGACCAGGCTGAGAGACTTCAGCACTAACTCCTGCTCCACCACTGAACTGCTGCAGGACCTGGGAAACTCCATTTGCTTCCATTTTCTTGCCCATTCATAGTATAAACTCCTGAGGGTGATGACTGTCCCTTGCTGTACATTTAAACTGCACAACTGGAGCTCAGTTCAGGCCCGTTGTTGTTGAAATAATAACATGTAAATAACTTAAACAAATCAACAAAATAACTGGTGGAAGAGTGCAGATGGACATGAAAAGAGATATGGGTGAAAGAATGTGAAGGAGCAGAAAAGACAAGGGGAAATTAATGGCCTGAAATGAAAAAAAAAAAGTTAGAAAAGGGAGTTAAAAAATAGCAGAAGAGCACAGAACATGGTCATTCCAAAATCAGCTGCTGCCTGCTGTTCCCCACTGTCCAGAGGGAGATTTGAAGTGGTTTAAACACAGAAAGAAGTGAGCAGGGAAACCATCCTGCCCTTCACCAGCTCTCTGCTAACCTCAGTTTCCCATTCATGAACTCCTAAAAAACCTTCAGTAATCCGAACCTGTAAAACAATTGGTTTAAGGCAGTGGAATTTCCTTAAGGACCCAGCACCACTATATCCCCAGCACACCACTCTGCCAGCATCTGTTAGTCCGCCAGGGGTCATCTTCGACCTGTGCTAATGTAATCCTGCTAAAACCTTCTGGCTGTCTGGGGCCTGGCTGTCTTCAGCAATACACTGGTGTGAAATAATTATGGATTAAAAGGCATTTTGAGGGGAAGTCTTTAGCTCTACTTGTGGCTAAGTGATGGACTCTAGAAGGTTGCAAGTATAAGCTGAGAGGCTCAGAATACTGTGATAGAAGGTGAAGTCCATGGAGAGGCCCAGGCTAATGCATTTTCAAGTCAATGGAAAGATTTCTCTGTCTCTGAGTGTTGAATTGGTCTGCGAGGGACTGGATGAGATCCAGTTGAGGCCCATAGTTATCAGAAGTTGCTACCAGCCAATGACCATTCAGAGGGTCACATTAGGCAAAAAGATGGTTGCAGTAAAATGTTTAGTGACCAATGGCTGCAGACACAAAATATTTTTCATTCTTCACAGTGGTCTGGGGTCAGAAGACCAGGGAGGAAAAGGCATGAAGGCAATAATAATGAATTTATCAGTCCACACCTGCTCCCACTGAGGGGTCTGGAGGAACAGTCAGATGTAAACCCCATTCTGTTTCCCAAAAGATCCAGGGAGCTGCAGGCTGGAGTTGCTGTGCTCTATCAGGCTGACTCCCTCTACCAGCACTGAACTGCTGCTTTAAAATAAAAATCCAAGAGTTGACCTATAACTACTACACTGCCAAACACAACTGAGATTTCTTAGAATCTGCTCATACTGTGAGTTTTGTGTAAAATGTTTCCCAAGATGTCTTTGTGTGGCTATTAGTTATTGCAGTTGATGTGCTGTGAAAGATTTTAAATGGCAAGTCACAGTGTTTTCTTGAGAACTTTTCTGTTACGGACAGCCCTTAAGTTAAACTGGGAAAACAGAACAACAAAAACAAAAAGCAATAATGAGGCTGTAATGGAATGGGAAATATTCCTGGTTTCTACCCTCACTGATAATTAGTCAGAAACACAGACTTTAGGTTCAGCCTGAAGGAAGACACTGGAATAAAAACTGCTTAAGACAAAGGATCAAAGTGATTCTTCAGCCATTTTAAATCTTTCAGGAGAAAGCTTAACTAAACACTGCAACACATTTTCAGAATAAATTGTCTACAGAAATAATGGAATTTTTAATTTTGGAGAATTCTAAGCAAAGAGCAGGCTAATGCTTGCTAGGAAAAATTTAGGTGGTGCTGACGCTATGGTGGAGCAGGGGAATAGACCAGGAGACCTCTTCATGTCTCCTGTAAATTTATCTTCTTGGATTCTGTGCTTACAAACAGGAATGTTTGCCAAGAACATGCTAAACTTGGGAAGGTGTGCAGTAATGTTTTAAATCCATTTATATACAAACTAAAGTTTAAGAAAATATACATATGAGATGAAGAACTGCAAATGAAAGATGACAGAGAAATAACACACAGGCATTTGAAATGTGGGCCGAAAATAAAACAGGATTCAGCCTGGAAAATGCATGCTAACATGCTTGGGGAAATATAATCCTAAATAATATCCTCAGTGGGAAAGCAAAACCTGGAAATCATTTATTTTACAAAGGAATCTTCGGGCTGATTGAGGACAGTGAATCAGATAGATGAGTTTTAAGCACCACCATAACAGCTGGAGCTCAGCTGGAACTTCCAAATTCAGGTTTGTTGCTGCTGCAGCCTGAGGCACACAAATAAATCCCCCAGCACTCACAGTAAGAGTCTACCAGCTGATTTATACTTTGATTGAAAATGTGAGTCTCTGAAGCTTCAGCTGGAGACCATCAGCCATGCCTGGAGATAGGGTCTGATGACGATCAGGCTGGACACTGTTTCCAACACAGCAAGGAAGCAGGCACCCTTCCACCCCGCCCCAGTTTACATGTAGTAAGGCAGTTTGAGGAAGGTCTTGACTCCCTGACATTAGTAAAGATTAAAGTTCTTGCCGGCTTCTAGGGACACAGAATTGTACCAATACTGGATATTCAAAATTTTGGAGAGCAGTTGGAAGAAAACACTAGGCAAGTAAGTAGAAAAGAATTCCAAGTGATGAGATAAATTACAGAAAGCAGCATGAAGAACTGGTGAAAAAAAACCTACCACATACACAGATATTGGCAATAACTCTTGCAAATTATTAGACACAGTCTCTTTTACCTGCCTTGGCTACTAATTCTGTTCCCTACTTTTCCGTTCATATAGAAATCCAAATCCATTGAGGAAAATTCCTTCACCACCTGATAAGAGCAATCAATTCCAAGGCCCTTGAAAGGGACCTTAAAATCTGGCTAGACAGAGATGTTACATGGCACTCCTCTTAGAATGTTTCAGAAACATTTTTGAATGTAAATATCTTAATGCAATAAATGTTAAAAGCAAATATATTTGTTACCTTTAAAATTAGACCCAGTGAATTTTTGGGGATACACCATATCAAATAATTTCCCACCACCTTTGTGCTGCGCTAAAGTGATGGATTTTTCTTTATTCCTGTTAGTTAGGGTGGATATTAGGAAAAGGGCACTGGAACAGGCTTCCCAGTGAAATGGTCACAGACACAAGGCTATGAGAGCTCAAGGAGTATTTGAACAACGCTCTCAGGCACAGGGTGGGGTTGTTGGAGTGTCTGTGAAAGGCCAGGTGTTGGACTCCATGGTCCTGATGTGTCCCTTCCAACTGAGGATATTCTGTGATTTTTCTTAGGATTACTCAGGTAACCCAGTATGTCCCCTAGGGGGTTTTTGCCAGTATTTTGGTTTGTTTCACCGGCAACTGGATTTCCAGACCTTCTACTTTGCAAAGAAAAAAACCTCTTCTATTTTTATTAAATTCCATATTAGCATAATGCACCACTGGACATGTCATTTTTGGGCTTCTGCCTTTCAGGTTCTGATTTGCATGAATCTGGTTCTTCAGCTTTTTTTTGGGTGGATATTGACATCTTTTGGAAAATGTTTGGAAATTGCTATCACGGGACCCCTGATAAGGCAACCCAAAGGCAGTGGGACCTGCTTTGCCAGCATTACCACTTTCTGTTACTTCCTTGCTGGTATTCTTCTGCTTGATCAGTTGACAATCTATGAGCAGTAATGCAGTCACAATTAAGTCCACTAATCTGGTAACAATATGGCTACATCCCAAATTTTTGAACTCCAGGGCATGATCTTTGGTGATCTTTTCTCGGTTCCCTTCTTGCTTGTGATTTTGAGCACTGTATGCATTGCTATTGGTGTTCAAACCCTTGATTAATAATGTAGGATTAATAATGTCCACTGCATCTGCACAACTAATTTTTTTTCTCTTGGCAACATTTCAGTTCTTATTGCTGTAGACCTCAGTTCTCAGCCTTTGCATCAGTTCTTGAACCTGTTTTCACACAGACATGTTAGGTGTTATCTCCTTCAGGTTTTTGCTCTATCAGGTAGAATGGAAATGATGCATCATTGCTTGTACAATTTCTGCAGCCTTACAATTGCCTGGGGAGAATGGAGTTTGCCTTGCTGAAGAAACAAAATCTGAATTACTCAAGAGCTTTGTCTGCTATGTCATGTAAGTTTCTCGTACAGAAGTCTACAAAGTCTGAAACCACAATCCTAGTAATGAGTTCTCAGCGCAATACAAACTTTAATTGAGTATTTCCTGACCTCATGGTCTTCCATGAGACCACTGTGAATGAAACCTCATCATTTGCATAAACTAGTGTCTCTTTGTTTAAATTATTTGCAAAATTCATCTTGGCCAAAACATATTAATTGACAGCATTTTCCCTTCTCTTGTAGAAAAGCTCATTTCTATTGACAGACTGGTTTATTGCTTTATAAAAATGTCTTTTTGGAAGGTGGAGTCTCTTCATATTTAGTCTCTTCTATATTGACACAAGTAACATTTGCTGATGGACTATTTTTATCTTTATTTGTACCTGTTCCAAGAGATTTATGACCAGGCTTTCCAAGAACAGCAAAATATGGGTCAGGGCCATCTGACTTTTCATTAGTCTCTGTATGGTGCTATTGCAATGACAAGGTTACAGAGTCTGTTGGGATAAAAGGAAACCTCTTCTAACTCTCACTTGCCTTCAAGAAGTCACCTCATCCTCTGTGTCCTTTGGCTCCTTTGGATTTGGAGTGGTTTCTGTGTTCCAGTGAAAATCTGGTGGCATCCACACTTCATATGTTCACCATAGACACTGAATCCTCCTGGTGATCTGCTGCAGTGTTGGAAACTCTTCCAGCAACGAAACCCAAAAGAGGGAATCCTGGAGGAAGTGGAAAACACTGTCACTCTGTTGGTGGAATTCCTGGGAAATGAAAAGCAGCAGAAACAGGAAGAACAGAGCTGGAACCATTCTCCAGCTGGGTAAGGCAGACACCAAATCCTTTGGAATTAGAACTAGGCAGGGGTGAGAAGAAATAATTGCTAAATTTGTACCACATGGATTCCTGAGCAGGATCTCAGCAGGGAAACTCCATGAGAAGATCCAGACTGGGGATTGTTCCCAGATTGTTCCCAGATGTGAACAGTGAGCCTTGGAATTGTCTGAAGGACAGCACAAGGATCAGCTGTCAGACAAGGAAATGTTATCAGACAATTACTCAGGAGTGTTTCGTTCCCAAGGCAAGTCATTCCTTCCCAAGGCAAGTCATTCCTTCCCAAGGCAAGTCTTTTGAAGCTCAGAAATCTGTGAAGACTCCAAGTAATGTAGGGAATTGACTGATAGATAAAACTGCTGGGCAAGGGTAGGGAAAATCATCATATTAGGGGGACTCATTTTGTATAGGAATTGTGCAAAAATTATCCAAAAGAACGGGAATCAAATTGGATTGACATATTCCTTGGAGACCACAATCCAGTGGGAAAGCTGAGAGAAGGAAACAAAGCCTAAAAAGGTAAATGAGCCAAATCTGCCAAAATCCTCAAATGGCCACGTTCCCTGGCATTGCTGAGGAATTCAGGCAAGCTCTAAGAAAAGGTGAGCCTTTATGGAATTCTTTATGGGAAGCCATATCCAGCTGTGACCCTTCCTGGGGAAAGTCATGGGATAGGTTATCCCAGTTTCAGAGAATATGTCATTTCCTTGGGAAAAACATTTTGCATAACTTTATTGTTTTAGCCTACCCAGTAACCTGGGATATCCGTGTCCATCCTCCCCAGTGGGGAGACTGGGAGTACATCTGGACATGGAGAATTTCTGGGAGAGCTCTGGAGAAGAAAGAAGGCTCCAGCTTTGCAGGTCCATGTCATAACCCATTGTGTCAGCCACTCCTGTTTGATCTCAGTGGATATGTCCTCTTGTATTCAACCTCAGCAGCACTAATTCCTGGGAATTAAACAGCCTTTGGTACTTCTTTTCCACAAAACCTCTCCATCCCACTCTTCAATCCTGTTGTGCATAGAGGAAAACCACAAAAGTTCATATTTTCCCCTCTCCCCTTCCCTTTGCCTCCTCTTTTCCTGCAGGCTTTGGGCTATCCAATCTTGGATGTGGATTAGGCAGAACACCTTGGAAGCTCAGGTCAAGGTAGGATTGGAGGAATGTTAGAACCACCATGGGTTCTCCCAAGGTTTGGTGTGAGGAGCTGCATCTTGGGAGGGGCCGGAATTTTGTGCTGGGCTTTTTTTTTTTCTTTTTTTTTTTTTTTGCCTTTTGGACCACCTCAGAGGAAAAGCTGGAAACCAAACCAACAGAAGGGGATTCCCAAATTCCTTTACAGACCTTTAGAAGAGGCCCAAATGCACATGTACCTGAGAGATATGAGGAGAATGAGAATAATTGAGCCTCAGGACTCTGCACTTCATTCTTTTAATGTGTTTGGAGGTGCAGGACAAATCAAATCACAAAGGAATTCTGTGTCTATTACATCAAGTGCAACCTCTTTTAAGCCAAGTCCTCAGAGCAGGGTTTTCCCCAGGTTAAGTCCAGATGTGACATGGAAAATCCTCAGCAAGGATTTCCAACCTTGACTACACAGCTTTTGGAAAAGCTTAGTAGCCAAACAATATCAAATTTATATCAGATTTGCATCAAATGTGGTGTTTATATCTGGGACCACTCAGTTCCCTGGGTGTGAAAGTCCTTCAAGTAGCAAAGCTGAGCCATTTTTGAGAAATTCCAAGTGTTGTGTCCCTAAGATTCTTACGACAATATTTAAATGATTAACATTTAATTGAGACAATATAAAGTGGATCTGTTAGAGTGGCAGAAATGTTTTTTCACCTGGAAGTGTGTTGGGATAATCAACATTCCTTATGTCAGAATTAATTGGTCCTCCTTCTTTTCTTTCTAGATTGTGGATAATTGGGGAGAATATTTGGGATAAAGAAATGAAATGCACGAGGGAAGCTTCATGTTCCCCAGGGAATGTTTTAGGGATGTGCAGCTTCTGAACTGCAAAAGTAAGGCTCCCACAGAAACCTTCCAAAGCTGGAAGGGACAGGGAAGAAAATTCCAAGAGTGGTGTGAGAAGTGCTTTCTCCCAAGTCTGGACACTGCTGAGCTTGGAATGACTAAAAAATATTCTATGTCCCTCTCTTGTTCCCAGCCCAGGACTAAGTTGGTGTTTCCTGAGTGGCTGCAGCTCCCTGGATGTGGAGGGAGAAGGTCTCCACTGGAGAGTGGGAGAAATGTCCCTGCTGGGTCCTCGGTGGGCAGAGAACTCTGATCTTGGCAAGATGGATTTGTGAGTATTGAATCAATCCTACCTCCTTTTGTAATGAGTTGTATCAATTAGTCATCAGCAGGGACCACTTTTAGCCAGCCTTAGTTAAGTTTCTTTTTCACAGATTTCTTGTTGTTTTGATCATGACATCATCAAAACTTTAAGTTTGCTAAATTAACCCTGAAAAGCTTCAATAAACAAATCCTGAGGGAATTGGGGATTGGATATCTGGGCTCTTATGGCCCTTCAAGGCCATGTTGGGTTTACTCACTGATTTTGTTTCAAGGGAAACTCCAAGTTAAGAATAATCAAAATATGAATCAGGTCTCATGAAACTCAGCTTTCCAAAACTTTATTTAGGATCAAAAAAGATGAGAATGCCTTTGGCAGAAAAGCACCTGTGAAGCAAAGCAGACTTAAAATGGCTGTAAGAAGATTGTAAGAAGATTACAGAAAATCATCATGTGTGTGTGTATATATATATACACACACACATATATGGATAGATATAAAGTAGATATTTTATAGCAGTTGAAGGTAAACTGTCTGGGTTGGCTTTTGACAAAAATATTGTTTTCACAATAAAGTATTCTATAATTATGCATGTGATTTTTAAGACTAAAATAGAAGACTAAATCTCTTGCTAGAGTATTGCATTGAAAGTCTACATGGTTTCTCCTCTTTCCCTGTTCCAGGAGAGTTCTTAGGAAACTTCTGTTATCTATAAGAAGGTTGTAGCATTGGAACTGCTGATTTCAGTGCCTTTATCTGAACTTGATATATTATCTGTATTATTGTTTAGATGCATTGTTTTAGACAGAACTAAGGGGCTGGAAGAGCAAATTGAAGGAAAGGGTTGTAGAGAAGGGGAAGAGAAAGAAAGTAGAGGCCAAATCAATCCTAAATTAGGATTGAAACCCATCAGGCTGCTGGTTCAGTCTCCTGGCAGGAAGTGGTGGAGGAGATCAGTCGGTGTTGAACGCAGGTGTTCCGTGGGTTTGTCCCAGCCAGACGAGGGTGTGGGGGACACTCTGCACCCCAGCCAGGGCAGGGAGGGCTAAGAGGGACAGGGGGGTCTCCCCAGCCTGCTGGGAGCAGTGTCACACGAGGCAGGTGCCTGCAAAGGTGCGTTGTCCTTATGGAGATGTGCCCATGGTGTCAGTTTGCCATGTACCTGAGACCCCTGGCATGGGTCTGGGTCTCATTTTGTAAAGGGTGAGTGTTGCACAGAACAATTCTGAATTATAATTTGGGATGTTGTGTGCTGTGGGCTTTGGGGCACGCTCTTTTGTTTTGTATGGTTCACACTGGAAAATTTTGTGTATAGGTGGCTCTGATCTGCTGGGTTTTGTGCTGCTTGTCCCAGTGTAAGCTCTGAGCAAAGGAAGGACATGGCAACTCTCTCAGTGAGTTGGCATCCTTCGCCTCAGCAGTCGTGGAAGCAGCAGACAGGTTTCTTGCCTGCTGAACCACTTCTTGTGGTGTTAAGGCTGACATCCAGTGCTAAAGAAAATTCCTCTCTTTTCATGTGACAGCAGCACTGACAGGAGAGGGAAGAACTGGAGCAGAGTACTAAAAACCTCAGAATTTCAGGTGTGACACAAAAGAAAGCTCAGAGCACAAAGAGGGAAATGTGTGCCCAAATTGACTCTGGAGGCAGTTTTGCTGTCTGTCCCCGTGCAATTTTGTCTTCTGAAAATGTGACTATTTTATTCATTGTGCTGTACAGAACACTTCTCTTAATTACAAAGAAACAGATGATACTAAAACTTGAAGAAATTTGGATGTGTAGAAACAAGCTGTTCTTTCTTCTCCAGTGCAAGGTACTTGATGTTAGGAAATACTGAAAAGGAAATGGTTATAGTTGAGTTGGTCACTCTTTATCTATTACCCCCCTTTTTTTAAACAGAGGAGTAACTAGGAAGGTTACAGGAACTAAAGGTGGATGTAATAAATCCCTAAATCTTAATAACAAAAGAGGCTTAATGGAGAAGTTAACAGTCCTGTGAGGGGATTATTTTTTTAACTCAGAGTAAGTACAGACTGCAGAACCATGAAATGCCATCTGAAGGAGCCTAAGTCAAACTGGACACTTTTTTTTTTTTTTTTTTTTTTTTTTTTTTTTTTTTTTTTTTTTTTTTGTCATTTCCTCACGTTGTTCTTCTTATCTTTAATCTCAAGGGCTGACACTGTCATGCTTCTCCACAATCTCGCCTTCCCCAGCACGGCACTGGGTGGATCCTTCTGTCTCTGCTGGAGGAGCAGCTTCAGAGCCCAGGGGAGGAGTCACTGCTGGGGCAGGGGAGGCGAAAGCTGCCGCCTGTGAGCTGGCAGGGGGGCTGGCCTGGTTTGAACAACTGACCGCAGCCAAGTCACAAAGAGACTCTTCTGCTCCCCAAGCTCCTGCCAGGATTCTGGACACGGGTGGAAATTAAGGGAAAGTGACCCAGATCGAGCTAATTTGTTGTGAAATTGTGTTTGTTAGGGAAAGAAGGTAAGGATGAGAAGTCTTGGGCTGAATGGGTTTTTTTCCATGAAATACCAAAAGCAATATTGGGAAACTTACTGATTCTATTGGTAATAGCTATATGCTCCTGCACTTATCCTATTAGTTTTCCTTTCAAATACTGGAAATTCAGAGACTGTTCTAATGGAATTGTCTCCTGTCCATGGTATTTTCTTGGTTGTTAAAAAAAAAAAAAAAAGCCCAAAAAACTTGGTCAGTAATATTTAAAACTCTTGAAATGCATTTGTTCATGACCAATGAAAATAGCTGTGTGACAGGGAAGGAACAAGCCAGGAGCAGGTGATGCATTAATTCTTGTGGGGAGATCAACCTGTTGTCCATAATGGGGAAACTTCTCTACCCCTTCAGAGCACAGGGATTGAATTTGGTTTGATTTGAGCCAAGGCAGTCCAGGCTTTCCCTGCCTGCTCAGGTGGAGCAGTCACCAACCTGTGGCACCAGGGCTGGGATGGAACTTCAACCCTTCTGAGGGCTGACCCCCTTTATTATTACGGTTGAGAGAATCCTTTTGGGGAGGATGTACACATATAAATTGTTAAAGCAACGTGCTGCTCTCCAGGGCAGTTTGACTCGTTTTGACTCACCCTTCTTCGGAGGTGGGGGAGGAGGTGGAGAGTCGGGGGCTCAGAGCCGATGTCATTTGGGGCCCCCCAATGTCCCCAGGAGAGTCAGGATGCTGTGGAGGAGCAGGTGAGTGGGGAATGAGGGGGCTCATGCTGGGTGCCTTCCCCCAGCGGGGAAGAAAATTCACAGGGAGGGGGTGTGTATAGAATATTAAAACCTGTCAAGATTTTCGTTTTTCATATATTGACAAGTAATACTTATTTATATATAAATTCATTTCAAAATAAACCCTATCTATTATATACAGGAAATGTAAGAAGCTTTGAGTAGAGATCTATAGGGTTTGAAAGTAATGACATAACGTTTTTATATGTGAATGAAGCAATCAAATGCCTGGAAACGTAAGAAAAGGTGATTGGGGTGAAGGAAATAAAAAGGGCTCTATCCCAACTTTTCTCTCCGCTTTCTCTCCACCCCTCACTGTCGCAGCCCCCGGCTGAGCTGTGCGGTGGTGCTGCCGCCTGGCGGCAGAGAGCGGCACTGCCGCCCCCGGCACAGCGCCCTGACCGTCCCTGACTGTCCCCGGCTGGGTGACACGGGACACTGGCGTGGCTGCCGAGCATGAGAAGGGCAAGAGCCGGGACCGAGCGCGGCCATGTCTGGAAATAGAGTGGAGGGGGGAAGGAGAGTTAGGAGTGCGAAGAGTCAGGGCCATGAGCGGGGCCAGGTGACAGAAAGAGTGGAGGGCGGTGACTGAGAAGAATGACAGCCGTGGCGCCGGTTGTGCCGGGCGGCAGAGACACGGGCTGGGGACACCGGGCGGGCGCGGTGCGGGTAGAGCTGCCCGTGTGCCCCTCTCAACATGGCGGCGCGAAAAGGACGCAGTTCGCCACTCCCAAGATGGCAAAAGTGGCAAAAATCAGGTGACAGGACGCGGCAGATGGCCGGTCGGAGTTGAGCCACACTCAAAATGGCAGACATGGCGGGACCTCGACAGAGGCGTTCCTGGCTGCCTGCTGCCGTTCGCGCGGCTCTCACCAGCCCCCGGCGCCGTTGTCGCCACCACCCGTGTCCTCACACCGGGAAACACCGCGAAAAATCGCTCAGAAAGCGCTGGGTCGGCGTAAGAGTCGGGTGTGGGGATTTCAGGCAGCCAGAAGGACAGACGCCCGTGTGAGCAGCGGGGGGGCCTTAACTGTACTACACCAAAGATGGCGGCTGAGCCGGAGATGACTTCCGCCAGCACCCAGGGTGGCGACAAAGGGCGGAAATCACGTGGTGCCGCACCAAAGATGGCGGCATCGTGCGCATGCGCCTTGACAAGGGAAAAACGGCGGCCCGGGAGAATTGCGCTCCCTCTGTTCGGCTGCCTGAACGCGATCCCGACCCCGAGCCAGTGCTTTCAGCGCTGTTTCCCGGTGCGGGGACACAGGCTGTGGGGCTAGCGGCGCCGGCAGCAGCCAGCAGGATGCAGCTCCTCTTTCGCTGGAGGTGAGAGAGGTGGCTGGAGGCAGGGTTTGCCAGGCAGGGCCAGCAGGGAGAATTCCCGCTGCCAGCCACCCTGGGAGTGCTGGGTGGACTCGGGCTGGGGAGGTGGGAGGTGTGGGGGGGGGTTCATGTCCCCGGGAGCTGCTGGAATGGCAGCTGGCAGCAGCCTTGTCTGTCAGTGTGGAGCCAGCCGCAGCGCTGGCAGCCAAATCAAATCCTTGTCAGATTTGTATCAAATGCGGTGTTTATATGTGGGACGGCTCAGTTCTCTGGATGTGAAAGTCCTTGAAGCAGCAAAGCTGAGCAGTTTTTGGGCATTCCAGGTGTGCTCTCTCCTGCTCTGTGACCCCCCCAGAGCACATGCAGGGTGAGGGAGGGATGTGCATCTCCTGTTTGCTGGGAATTCTGTGGGACCACATGAGGGAACCGGCCAGGTGGGCGCTGCGTGTGAGGCAGCGAGGAGATGAGCAGAAGGAAGGGAGAGAAAGAGATAGAGCTGAGGGATTGCTCAGACACACTTAAATGTTCTTCCTCGTCTGAGGAAGACTTTCAGCCCTTGTTTCAGTGAAATCCCTTAGGGCTGGGAGCAAGCCAGCAAACCAGAGCTGTGGGGTTTGATCGGGGGCATTCTGGGCGCTGTGAGGCAGCTCTGGAAGGAAGGAAATGCTGCTTTAGGGCCTGGGGCTGACACAGCGGCACCCAAAGACTCCGATGGCAGCTCAGGGAGACGTGAGGTGTGAACCCTTCCCTGTCCTGCCCAGTGGAAACAACTGCCCCAGATGCCAGGGCAGGGAATTGAAAATCCAAGCAGGTAGAACCCACTGGAAGTCTGTGGGGTTTTCATCAGGCAATGCTGAGCTGCTGACACAGAATTCTGCAGGTTCCCAGGAAAAGTGAGTTTGGATGGTTCTATTCTAAGATATATTTGGGGCACAGGGGAAGAGAAATGCACTTATGTGGTATCTTGGGACACTAGAATATACGATTCTCAAAGTTGAATTGGCTTTTTGTTTGAAGAGAGACAAAATTAATATGGTAGATTTTTGATAATGGTGAAAAAGTGGAATGAAAGATTCTTTTTTACCCAAACTGAAAAGGCTTTTTTGTTTGTCTTGAATTGTGTTGCCTGGTTTAGGGAAATATAGCAGATCTCACTTTTTTTTTTTTTTCTCTAGTTGAGTGAAGTGTTATCTTTTTAATTCAAAAAGAATTTGCTGTATGTGTAATATTTCAGCTGTAATTCCACAGTGGGGGAGAGACTGGAGCAGTCAAACTGAACCCAGCAGGCCAGGGAGGGAGCGCTGCCCTTGTCCAGCAGTGCCCTGCAGGCCGGGATGGGGAGGAAATCCCAGTTAGGCTGGATTTCCTTCTTTTGTGGCATCCAGAAGGTAACTGAGTTTGGAGGGAGGGTTTGAGTGTGTGCTTAGTGTGCACCTGGACTGTGCAAAGGGCCTGTGCTGAAGGTTGTGCTCCTGCTGGGGCTTCCAGGACACTTGTCTGCAGCCAAGAGCTGCGGTGTAAATAACTGTAGTACTGAGGGGTGGCTCTTTGTGCTAATTTGGGGTCTCCTGGCTACTCTGAGAAGAGCAGGAGCACAGCAGGGAAAATGTCTGTCCCAGGGCTGTCATCCTGGCAAATTTCACTTGGAATTTCTCTTTTCTTACATGTTACTCATAACGAAAAATTGCTGTTGAGGATGTGAAAGGCAGGGAAACAGGGACAACATCTATCCTAGGAGAAGAGAGATCCTCCTCTCCTGTGAGCTGTGCTTACACCTGATAATTTCTGTTCCAAGATTCCATCCTGCTATTTATGGTTTGCCTGTGCTGAGGTGGAAATGTTTCCCTACGAGTTTTGTCTGCCAGTCACTAAAAACAGACTCCAATCTTTTAGTGTAAACGAAATTCTTCTTATTTTTCCCAGCCTCACCAAGAGCACAGGAATTGGAGAAATGATCCTAATTTTTCCCTGCTCCACACTGCATCCCTACCACTTGATGGTCCTACCAGGACCTGTGATGTGGTGCATGAGAAAAATAAGTTATTTTGCTGATATAATTGGATTCTAGGTATTTTGCTGTGGATTTGAACTTTTTTTGTAGTAAAGCTTATAAATCTTTTAGATTAGAGCAGGAAGCCATGGAAAAACAGCCTGGCTTGAAGGGTTTGTAATAAAGTGGCGAGACTTCTCTGTCTCCTTTATAGACACCGGCTTTTCATAGTGCGATTTTCCATACAGGAGAAAACAGAAGGAAAAAGTGGGGGAGGACAAAAGGAAAAGGGGAAAAAAGGAAGGAAGAGCAGAGGCATAAGAAGCAAGCTCCACACAGCCCGAGGGGGGCGGGCTCCCGCAGCGTTCCCATCGCATTCCCGGCGCCGCTTCCCGCTCCCGGAACGCGGCGGGGCTGTGAGGGGCACGGAACAAAGGGCTGGAATTGGGCACCGTAAGGGAACTCCAGACCGCGGGCGGGGAGACCCGGGAGGCACTGCTGGCTCCAGCGGGGCCCCACCAGAGCTGGAGCTGTGGGATGCTGGAATGGTTTGGGGTGGAAGGGACCTTAAAAGCTCATCCTGCTCCACCCCCTGCCACGGGCAGGGACACCTTCCACTATCCCAGCTTGCTCCAAGCCCTGTCCACCCTGACCTTGGACACTGCCAGGGATCCAGGGGCAGCCCCAGCTTCTCTGGGCACCCTGTGCCAGAGCCTCAGCACCCTCACAGGGAAGAAGTCCCTCATAATAGCCAACCTAAAGTCTTTTCCTTTGAAACAAGTAAGAATATGCAGGCATCTTTGCCAAATTCTTACTTGTGTTCTGGGGAAAAACCCAAAACAATCCAAAAATACTAACAGGTGTCCTTTTTCCCCCTCCCTCCCAGCAATGTGGCACAAGATGGATGTGGAAGAAGATGGATTTCACACAGTTGGAAGCCGTGGCTTATGCACCAGAGGAGCTGCTGAACATTAAAGGCATCAGTGAAACCAAAGCTGACAAAATCCTGGTAAGGATGTTCTGGAACTTTAACCCAAGATATTCCACAGATTTGTTTCTGCTGCCTGGAAGCATTGTGGTGAATTTGGAAGGTCTCCAAAGGGCAGTAAAGGTGATTGGAGGTGTCACATGACTTGTGATGGGAAAAGGCAAAATGCATCAGCACAGGACTGAGCTGAAGGGGAGGATATTTCCATAAAACACACGAAAGGGATGTTGGAGCTTTTTCTTGGAGCAGAATTTCAGTTCTGTTCAGAGGTACCAACTTGTGCAAGGTCTATGAAATGTGCATGGAATGATACAGGCACCTCTCCACAAGGCAGGAAATACTAATTACTGGGGGTTAATGAATGGCATGAGCTCTCCTGGCACTGCTCAGTTAGGTTTTCCTTCAGGCTGAGGATGCCAAACTGGTTCCCAGGGTTTCACTACAGCCACGGAATTCCACCTGCAGTGGTCAGAGATCATCCAGATCACCACTGGCTCTAAAGAGCTGTAAAAGCTGCTTCAAGGTCAGCATTTTATTATTTCTCTTTCCTGCTTAAGCTCAGTTATTGGGGTGGTGTTACAGTCATATTTTCTGGAAAAATCCCTTTGCCCAGGATTCTTCTCCTGGGAAGCTGAGAAGCTTCAGAGAAAAAGGAAAACAATAATTATCTGATTTGCTTCTCCTGTGTTTTGCTGCTTTGGAATGTGTTTGGAGATCGTTTATCCAATAGGTGATTGTTTCATTGGTTTCATGTGAATTGTTTTGACTTATTGGCCAGTAAGGGTCAAGCTGTGTCAGACTCTGGAGAGAGAGTCACGAGATTTATTATTATCTTTTAGCCTTCTGTAAGTATCCTTTCTGTATTCTTTAGTATAGTTTAGTATAGTATTCTTTAATATAATATACTATCGTAAAATAATAAATTAGCCTTCTGAGAACATGGAGTCAGACTCATCATTCCTTCCTGCCGTGGGGCACCCTGCAAATACAATAGGGTGGCGTTTTCCCATTAGCTTATCTTTGCATGGAACCACGTAGAACAAGTCTTGGTTGGATGAAAAACCTCTAGGACTCCTCTTGAATAATTGCTTTTATTTTAAAAGCTGCAGAAATACTTTTTAACCCTTTTAGTCATGATGCAAGACTCAGAGTTGTCAATTTTTTGATGTGTCTGGTTTATTATGTCGGTGATATGTTTAGGGAAAACAAAACCAGGCTTCACCATCTCCCTATTCCTCTGGTAATCCAAAAATGAAAACAACTAATTTCAGCTCTTCAGCATCTTCATAAACACACTTGGACTTCTTATCCACAGCATGAACAAATCTCAGGATGAAAAGCAGTTTTCCCTCATAGTTTTGAAACTTTCAGCCAAGTTCAGTGTTTAACTGAGTCTCTACACATGTAATATTTTGTATGTAGGATAGCTACATGGATATCTGTTTATAACATGTGGCCTTTTAATTTTTATTAATAATTATTATTGTCATTTTCCTTTCAGGAGAAATAGAAACAGGATCTATAACAGAGTTATTCGGGGAATTCCATACTGGGAAGATGCAGCAGTGTCCCAGCCTGCAAGTCTCTGGTCAGGTGTGTGGTTCACCTCATTGTAATCCAATATTCAGACACCACAGCCTTGGGCTATTTGCTAATTTGGGCACTTTCCTTGACTTTCTAAGTGTCTTTCACTGTCTAGAGGTTGCCATTCCCTAAAACATCAGTGGCTTGGACTTAATTTGATCATTTAGTTGACTGCCTAAACTTCCCAGCTCAAAGCTGACCACCGGTTGTCTTGTGTAGAATCATACAATCCTGGAATCAGGATTAAAGTGACTGGAATCCTGGAATGGTTTGAGTGGGAAGGGACCTTAAAGCCCATCCAGTTCCATGGGCAGGGACACCTTCCACTATCCCAGGTTGCTCCAAGCCTCATCCATCTTGGCCTTGGACACATCCAGGGGGAAGCCACAGCTTCTCTGGGCAACCTCTGCCAGGGCCTCACCACCCTCACAGGGAGCAATTTCTTCCCAAGATGACATCTGTCCCTGCCCTGTGTCAGTGGGAAGCCAATCCGTGTTGTCCTGGCACTCCAGGGTGACAGGTATTGCAAAGGGAAGGTGTCAGAGATGGGCATCAGGAATGCTTCCTCTTGCTTTTTCCAGCTAAAAGGGAATTTAATCACAATAGCTTGGGATATTATTTGTTCTATGACCTCAGTGAGTGCATGTGGCCATATCTGCTGTATTTATGGATATTTTATTCCCTGTTCAATCCTTTTCTTCTCCTTTAGTTCCCCATAAACCATGGGGGCAGCAAGGGAAAAGCCACATCCGTGGACACAGAGGGGATCTTCCATCCAGAGCAGCTCCTGTCTGTGGCTGAAAGGTCAGTGAGTGGAAGACAGGAATAGATGGACTCACAGCTCAGCTGGAAAATGTTTTCCACAGGTCCTGGGGGTTCATCTGGCAGGTGTTCCCTTTGGAAAGCTCTGGTGTTGCTCCTCTCCCATTTCTGCTGCTCTCTCCCCACAGCTCTCATGTCATTGTCCCTTGGCACGAGGTGATTTCCCTCTCTTGCTGCTGGAAGGGACTGGGAGCTTCCCAAGCAGCTGGGGATAGGACTGGCTGCATCCTGACAGCTCTTTCTGAAGGGAATTGGATCTAATCCTGCTGGCTTCTCCCACAGCAAGGACTGCTCCCGTGTTCTCTGTCGCCAGGGAATGTTTGGCAGCCAAGTGAAGGAGAGGAAGGGAAATGATGCTTGCAGCAGGCACAGGTATGTCTGTGCTGGCCGTGTACAGGGTGTCCTTGGAATCGTGGAATCCTTCAGGTTGGAGGAGCCCTCTGAGATCACGGTGCCCAACCATTCCCCAGTGCTGCTGAGGCCACCACTGTCCCATGTCCCCAAGTGCCACATCCACACGGCTTTAAATCACTCCAGGGATGGAGCCTCCACCACTGCCCTGAGCAGCTGTGCCAGGGCTGGACAGCCTTTCCACTGTGAGACTTCCCAATATCCAGCCTAAACCTCCCCTGGGATCACGTCAGGCCATTTCCTCTTATCCATTTGAAATGGTTCCAATCATTCCCTTCTCTTTTCATCAGGTTGCATTTTTTCCCTCTGTTTTTATGTCTGCTGGGGATGTGAGTTTTTCTTCCAGTCTTTTGGCAAAGCTTCTGGCTAACTCCAGGAGCTCCAGGATTTTTTCCCCCTGATTTTGCAGGAATGGCCTCTGGCAGCGATGCCCTGGACAAGGTGGCCTCTGCCAGGGCTTTACCAGGGACCGCCAGACCCAGCTGCTGGATCAGGGTGAAGACAGGAAACTCCTTTTCTCCCCCTGAATGCCCAGTCCGTGTCCCTGAGAGGCTCCTTTCCTGCTGGCACTGCAGGGATACTCCCCAAGGCAGCGGGTGGAGGGAGCTGTGGGTGTCAGTGTGGGAACCGTCGGGACGCACCGAGCGCAGCCGGAGCCGTGGGAAGAGATCTCCCTCTGGGCTGCAGGCACAGGGCAGGCCCGGGAGCTTCCTGGGCAGTATTCCCATGGGAATTCCCTGCGTGCCTCCCTGGATCCCGCCGTGGACCCGGTGCAGAGAATCTCGGTGGCCACAGTTGGGAACTCAGTGAATTGGAAGCAAAGCTGAAGGGTTTGTCCATCAAGAGAAGTGGTGATTTATAGAGCAAAACAGAGTGGTATTCCACACAAGGGATTTGGGATTTGGGATGGTCCCAATCCATAATCCTTCTGTTCATTTTCTTTTGGATGCTGCAGCCTGCTGTCCTGAGGGAGCTGCTCCTTTCCATTTCCATTTAATTTTCTGTATTTCATTAATTCTCTGTGGAAATCTGCTTTTAATGAAAAGGCCCAGGAGGATACTGATGACATGCCTCAGGTGTGAGCTCAGACCAAGGCTTGTTCTGGGGAATTTAATCCCTGCACCAATCTCCCAGGAATCTCAGCCTGGATTTTCTTTCCCGGTTCTCCCAATTCTCACTTTGGAGGTGCAGTGCAGCCCTGCCCTGTGTATCTCCTAGATGAGTTTTGGGGTTAGAAGTGTTCTTTTATATTCTGCATATATATATATATATGTGTGTGTGTGTATATATATATATATATATATATATATATTATAATTTGATTAAAAAGAATAAAACCATATCAATGTGGCTTGGACTGGTTCATTTGCATTGGTTAATTAAAGCAAATCATTGAGAAGGGGTTTGAGCAGCCCTTGGTTGGAGCTGGCAGCTCTTCCTTGTTGTCTCTTCCTTCTCTGAGTTTCTTTGAATTATTTCTTACGCAGTTACTGCAATGCAGATACACAGTGAGGAGAAACAGCATTGCTGTCCTGCTGGATTGGGAAATCCAAGTCCAGTTCCTCAGAGGGATTGAGGGGATTAGGATCTGATCCTCAGGCTTGGATTTGGCAGCAGGAATTCAGTGAGGAGGGGAGAGGAAGATTCCCTAAAACTGGTTAAAGCCAATTCTGCTGGGTTTGGGTGCCCCCACCCCAAAAAATGATCCTGGTTAAAGGGAACTTGAGGAAGCAGTGGGACATGCTGGGGGGCTGTGCTGGAACCCCCAAACCCTGGGCAGGGATGGTGTGTAGTGCCAGACACACAGGAACACTATGGAAGGGGGGCTGTCACCTCCAAATTCGAGTCAGGAATGCTGGGCACTGCCAGCTCTTTGGGACACTGCCTGATCCAGAGAGTTTTCCTATTATTTTCTGTCCTGCTCAGTACCTGACACTTCATTAGAGACGCACAGGCTTAAAATCCTATGGGAGCAGCTGGAATCACAGCCGATCACCCAGAAGCCGGTGCAGGATTGGAAATGAGCTGTTCCACAGATTTATTTTTCCCCATGGGTTTTTAATTTAAAGCATGCCCCGACCCCGTACACTTTATTTTTGGGGTTTCTCCATGAGAATTATCTGCCTAGGCTGGATAAAAAATTCAAAACAAATTCCCCCGGCTCTGCGGGGCCCGGCGGGGTCTGGGGTGTCCCGGAGCCCCAGCGGGGCCGCAGCCGGAGCAGGAGCGGCAGCGCCGGGCTCGGCCCCAGCGCCCGTCCCGGAGCGGCTCCTCCCGCCCGCGGCGAGCCCGGTCCCCATTCCAGCGTCAATCCCACCCCGGTCCTCCGGCCCCGGGACCCCCAGCGGACACGGGCAGGGCCCACACCCGAAGCCCCGGTCCCAGGGCCGGTTCCAGCTCCGATTCGGCCCAGGTGTGAGGGGTGGGGCAGCGAGCGATGGGCCCGGCCCCATCCCGGGCAGGCCGGGGCTCCGTGAGGCGGACCCGGGGCGGAGCCGGGGCTCGGTGAGGCGGGGCCGGGCGGGGCCGCGGCTTCAGGGGCGGGGCGGGCCCGGCTCAGGTGCGCGGGGCCGCGGTCATTTAATCCCCGGAAATCTCCTCGGCCGCCATCTGCTCGCCCAGAGCGCGGTGCGGGGGGGAGCTCCCTGTGCGGGCAGCGCAGGTGAGGCGCGGGGGGGACCCCTCGGAAGGAGGGGCTCCGGGGGGAGGGGCGGAGAGGGGAGGGGCTTTCCCCCCTCCAGACCCTGCCGTCTCCTGCGGACCGCCTCCTCCGGACGGGCTCCGGCCCTCTCCCGGGGGGACCCCTCCTCCGGCCTGGGGGCAGGGAGGGAGGCGGGTGGGGTGGGGGGGAAGCAGAGGGAGTTCCGTCGCTCTGCAGCGTGAGCGCACATAAAAAAAATTACCAGAAAAACGAACGGACCCTCCCCTCTTGCCCCCCTTCCCCACCCCCGGTCCGCAGGAGGGGGTCCCCGGGAGAGGGCCGAGGTAGACCCCGTCCGGAGGAGGGGGTCCGGAGGAGGAGGCGGAGCCTGGAGGGGGAAAGGCCCGCCCTCCCCCGGAGGGGGCCCACCCCGACAACCCCCAGGCGCCCCCTCCGGACCGGGGGCCCTCCCTCATCCTCCAATCCACCTAGGACCCCCTCCTGAGGGGAGGGGCCCAGCCCCGACCCCGCAGTGTGATGTTGGGAAACCCGGAACCCCGGCAGTGTCGGGCGGTGTATTAGACTGGTATGGGGGGGACCCAGCGAGTGGCTCCGGCCCCTTGTTGGGGGACTCCAGCGAGGGCGGGGGGCGCCGGGCTCCGGCCCTCTGGGCTTTATTCTCCGGTGCCCGAGCCCCGCGGCTGCGGGGAAAGAAGGAGAGCGGGGAACGGAGAACGAGAATAGGGGAGCAGAGGAGGTGGTCGAGGGGAGGGTGACAAGGACAGAGGGCAGGTGGCGGGAGGTCGGGGTGTGCAGGGCACCAGGGCAGGGCACTAGTGGGAAGGCAGGCTGGAGGAGGGAGGGGAAGGATTGAAAGCAGGTTGGGGGGAAGGAGGAGGATGGGGTGGGGGGGAAGGTATCATGGAGAGGGGACAGGAGGAGCCGGGGTGAGGGGGGAAGGAAGAGTGGAGGAAGGAGGGAGAGGAGGGAGAGGTGCGGTAGGGTTGGGGTGTGTAGGGGGATGGAGGGGTAGGGGGGGACCCGGCCGGGGGGAGCTAGGGGGGAGAGGGAGAGGGGGTTGGGGGGGATGGTATAGGGGGGGTGGGGGAGGGGAGGAAGGAAGGGAGAAAGGAGAGGTATAGAGAAAATGAAGTACAGAAGAAAAGAAACGTAGAAATACAGAGAAAGTGAGATACAGAGCCCGCCTGGGCTACACCGGCCCGCAGCAAGACCCGAGGGGAGAATGATTCCACCGTTCCCGCCCTGCGGTTTAAATCTCCTCGGCCCCGCCCCGCGCAGGCGCTCTGGGGCCCCACGCGCCTCTGCCGGCTCCGCCTCTCACACCTGTGCCGGCTCCGCCCCGCCCATAACTCCCGGAGGATCCGCGCCCGCTCCGCTTGGTGCGGTGGATGCTCGGCCCGGGGTGGGGTGGGATCGTCGCTCGGAGCGCTGCGCAGAGCTTGAGACGCTGAAGTGGGGTCGGTACCGGGATCCGGGCCCGGAGATCTGGGTCCGGGTCCTGCCGGTGTCTGCTAGGGGACCCAGGCGGAGCCGCTTCTCGCTCGGCGGGCGGGGTGCGGAATTTGGGCTGGGGTGAGGACCGGGATGGCCACGGACAGGAGGAGCCGCTCCGGGACGGGCGCTGTGGCCGACCCTGGCGCTGCCGCTCCTGCCTGGGCCGGCGTGTGGCTGAGGTCCCGCCGCGGCTCCGGGTACGGTCCCGGTGCGGCCGCGGGGAGCCGGAGCTGTGCCGGTGCCGGACCCGGAGGAGGGCGGCGGTTCCCCGGAGCAGGCGCTGGATCGCGGCTGGAAGCGGGCGGGGCGCGTGCCGGCCCCGGGACCCTCCCGACGCCGCCGCTCCCTCAGCGCCGCCCGCGGCGCCGGCCCGTGGGGCGCCCCCTGGCGGACACGGAGCGGCGGCGCGAGCGCAGCGCCCCCTGGCGGGCAGCAGCGCGCTCCCGTGCGGGCCCGGCCCCGCAGCGCCCCGGGGATGCGGAGCCCCCCCGGCCCGGAACGCCGAGGTCACCGCACCGCCCTGGGCAGAGCAGCGCCCTCCGCCCCCTGCCCCCTGCCCGAGCCCCCGGGAGCTCGCGCTCCCGCGGAACGAGCGGCGCTGGATCGCCGCGGGCGGGAGGAGCCGCTCCGGGGCGGGCGCTGGGGCCGAGTCCGGACTGCGCCCGGTGCGGGACCGGGGCCCCGCCGGGGCTCGGTCCTGCTCCAGCCGCTCATCCGACATCTGCCGGGTGAGACTTGATGCTCTCCCTTCTCTCCTCCACTTTCTCTGTGGCTCGCACTCCCCAGTGGAGAAACCCGTGGGTTTAAAAAGCCAGAGAAAAGTGTTTGCTCTTTATTTCCGGAGCACAGGGGATTCCGGGTTGGAAAGAGCCACGAGGAGCGGCTCTAGAGCAGAACTGGCTGGTACCTCACATGACAGCACAAAACTCTTCCAATAACCCTGGTTTCCTGCCCTTTCCAGGATTTACCCATCAGCTGTAAAGGTGCTCATTCCATGTCCCTTTCCAGGGAGAAATGAGCAGGACAAGTCTTGAGGCATCACTTGGTCCAGGGCCAAAGTTGTTCTGGAGAGTGTCAGGGCTGGTCCCACCTGCAGAGGGGCATTTCCTGCAGGTGACTGTTCACAGCCCAAAATCACTGCAGGTGCTGAGGCTGGGGCCACTTTCCTGGCCCAGAGCTGCATGGAGGCCTTGGTGACTCCCGCTCCCTGCCAGGAATGTTCCTTGCTGTTTCCTCAGTGTGTCCCAGCTGGCTGGGAACATGGGGCTGGAGGAGGCGGGGAGCTCCAGGAAGGGAACCAGCACCTCTTGTCCTCGGTATTTGCAGGGGAGGAGCTGCGCCTGCAGTGTCCTGCCCGTGGCAGGCAGCGTGCCACACACACATCCCGGGGATGGGCACTGGGATGCCCGGGCAGCGCTGGGATGGGCGTGGATAAAGGCCTGCCCATGGCTCCTCGGCCAGGGGCTGCTCTGAACAGGCACCTGGAGATGCTTCAGCCCAGACAGACCCCACTGACACCCCAAAATTACCCTGAGGAACAGCTGGTGTTACCTGGGAATGTTGGCATAGTGCGTTAGCAGAGGGGCTCAGACAGTGATTCCCGGTGCCGACCTCCTGGAGCTCCCACACACCCCCAGGTAAGTCCCAGCCCCTCAAACCCCTTCCCTTCCAGCCTAGGGACATCATCCAGCAGCAGCATTAAAGTCAAGGGAATCTTCCCTCACAGAAATGAAGCCCCAGGCAATGCCCTTAGAGATGCCTTAAAAGGTCAGAGTCGGATGAAGTTTTGTTTGCATTAAGTTTGGAGTTTTTCAGGGAGCCAGCTGGAACCACAGAACTGATGGAAAGCTTTCACAGGTGGGTCTCACTGGAGGTGTGTTCAGAGGGCAGAAACAATCCCAAGGTTATTGTCAGAGCTCCTGGAAAGTAGATGGAACAAAATAAGGTAATTAATCTTCATTTTCTGGTCATCAGGGATAGATGGAGGGCTGAAGAGCAATATCTTTCCATTCAAACTTGTGTACTCCCAAGTGAATACTGGTTCCATTCTGACATAAATAGAAATGTGGGAAAAGAACAACAGATTGTGGACAGGAAAGGATGCTTTTTCTCCCATCTTTAAAAATTCACAAAAATGACTGGTTTTGCAAACAAACATTTTTCCACTTAAGACTTTCCAACCAACTTCATTAAACAGAAGTACATCACACTTGAGACACCTGTTAAACAAACTAGTACAGAAATACCATTGTTTCCTGCTGGTGGTGAGAAAAATTGCTCAAACCAAAATATTCTGTTCTTTACTTCCTCCATTAGAAACTCTCACACAAATACCTCTTCTTAGTTTTGTTGGTTTTTTTAAGTTATTTTTAATACCCTCTCCCTTACATTTAAAAATTTCCAGTAACTTCTTTGGGGGCAACTACACTTCCATTATACCAACCAGCACTGCAGGACAATAACATTACACCATCTTTTTTCATGGCTTGTGTTAAATTCAGTACAGAGAGATCAAATTATGGCCCGCCACATGCCTTTGGTAAAATTAAAAGTCTGGTGAGATCACATTTTCTTTAAACTCAGCCACATGTTGAACTCATGTCGTATTTTGAAGTTCAATTCTATACAAACTTCTTCAAAGCAAACAGCTGTCACCCCACGCAAATGGCAGTTTCTGAGCTGCTCCAGAAAAGAGATGAAAGGTTTGAACTTCAGAGAAGCTCTTCACATGCCTTGATCTCCATTAGATTTGTTTTTCAGATAGGGGGTAGAAAGTCTAGTAAATATTCACAAACCTACAAGTCAAAACAGTGATACCAGTGATAAATATTCTCAGTTTTTAAAAAACTTTCTGTAGTAACACATGTGGCTCATTTAAGCAACTGACGCTCTTCTCCTTTGAGGCGTTTTTTCCGGGGCTGTACAAAGTCATCATCTGAGTCATCGGTAAGTTCTGGATTATCTTTTTCACTCTGGCTGTTTGGCTGTACAGGGAACTTTCTCTCAGGATAAAGGTTCCTTAGAAGATCTTCAAAGTAGGCTTCAAGTTTCATGCCAGCATCAGCCACTTCTGAATCGGGCTGTTGGGTGAATTAACAACATCAGTGCATCGTGAAATAGCTTTGTACTTAGATCACATTAGGTTTTTTAGGTACAAACTACAAAAAAAAATCACTCATCAGCAGGAATGGCTGTGGAGCACAGGGCCCCAAAGAGCACAAAAATACAGAGTGAGGGCAGATTTTCCAGCCAACAACCACCAATGATTTTTTTCTCTAATGGGTGATCATAGAAGCCACTCACAAAAGCCACACTGTCTGGGTACTCAAAGCTGTATAAAGATTCTATAAACTTTTAAATCCTGACTGGAGTGGGAGCAGGGGGACAGAGTTGTGTTGTGCTGTGAAACACACAGATATGCCCTCAGGCTATTAGAAACTTCTCTAGCTTAGAGATCTTTTTAGTAACGGAGAAAATATTACTTGGTAAATGATGACTGCAACATGGAAGACTTAGCAGTCCTAAAGTCATCCACAGCCACCACAGCTACCAGTTTCCTGAAGCAGGTATCACCAGTGTAGGAGTCAGTCCTACCTCTCAGGATGACTGGATGAGAACCCCACACAGGCCACTTGGAAAAGCCTTTATTCCCAACTGTAATTCTCTCTCATTTTGTGGTCCACTCAGAAACTGAATCCCTATTTCACCACATATTCCCTTATGTGCAGTAGGGGATGATAACAATTACATGCATCTTGAAATCATAAGGGCTCCCAGAATGAAAATCCCACTGAATTTAAGATCTGACAAGCAGGACAAAACCAATTTTTAGATCATAATGCCCACCATTAACTTGTATGATAAGAATTGTCCTTTTCTTTAGCTGCTGTTGGCCTTTCAGCTATGTTTGTTACCAACATCCTCCCTTCTATGGAAAGATCTCCACTGCAGAGTTATTTCATGCCAGAGCAGTGTCAAATCTGATCTATGTTTTCACTGCACTGTTTATCTCATCATCAAAGTAAGTTTAATACAATAAATTCTTGTGTTGTAAGTTGTACCCCCATTACAGTTATACTGAAAACAACTAAGCCAACAAAGCTGATAAAGTATCTACTTTTCTAACCTCATTAAATTCAGCACAGTTTTGGAAAATCAGTCTGAAATCAGCCACAAAATCTTCTGGCTTTGTGTAGAATGAATTTGTCACTTCAAGTCTTTTCTTGATGGTTGACAAGTCCATAGGCTTCTTGATTATTTTGTAGTAATCAGGGACCTAAGTGGGGAAAAAAAAGTCCAAAATGCCATCATGTTCATCATTGTTTTATAAACCTTTAGATTTGAGGGAGTAGGCAAGATTTAGTCTCATCTTCAAAATACAACTCAAAGATACAAGAATTGCACTTTTAACATTATTGCAGACAGTTTCTGGAATAACAATGATGTATGACAATTTGTTGGCTAAAGTGTACTCTTTCCAATACCTATTTTAAAATCAAAGAGAAACACATAAAACCTCCACTAAGTGTATATAATAGAGCCAATCAGTTGGCTTGGATGTTATTTTCAGGTGTAGTCAAATAAGCTCTCTATTAAGTTTCAGTCTCAAGACCACCACACGAAATAAGACCTTTGAAACGGTGACAAATTTCAGAGATATCAATGGTTTTCATACCCAAACTGTGGCTGTAGGATAAAGAATTTTTTTCTTTAGAAAGAATAAGAAAGTAAATAAGAATGAAAGCCAGTAGTAATATATTTGTATTTTCTCCTACTGTCTCCTAACTGGATTCATGTTTTTAATACCTGAATTTAGTAACACATGAAGATAATATGAATAATCAATTAATCTCTTGTGCCATTTCTTATTATTAAACTCTGTGGAATGTTCTTTGGAATTCTTACTCAAATGGAGTAGAGGCTGCCTAGGAACATACTACTTTTTGATGAACTCTTTCCCCATTGACTTGTCCTTCCCTGCTGCCTTGTGATGAAGAACATCTTTTCATCTGATCACAGTGGTAGCTCTTTGTAGCTTTGGACTTCTACTGCACCCAGGTACTGTTTACCATTTAAAATAACAAATTTCAAGTCAATAAGAAATTCAATTTCGTACTAGTACTATGGAGTACCCCAATTCTCAAAATCAGGTAATGTTTGAAACCCCAAATATATCCCGATTTACCTTCTAAGTGATATAACTCAGGGTATGAAGTTAGCAGTGTTAGAACTTACTTTTTAAAACTACTTTTGAAGTATTAAGTAAAATCAGTTATTGTGGAATTTTACTAGTAAATCCCCTGCAACCCAATGCTTCAACTTTTAACTTCCCCCTTCAGACAGTCTGAATAAAACTAAACATGTTCAATGTGTTAAATGTCTGTGGAATTTGACTTATGATAATGGTCTTTAGAATGCCACTAGACACATGGTAAATGTGCTGCTAACATAAAATAGAAAGAAGTGAGGTACATACTGTGGGAGGAACTGGATCTTGAAAGGCAGGACTCATTTCATGACAGTAGAGGTATAGCAGCAGTCTTTCACACTTCTGTGCCAAGAAAAATAGATACCCAAGTAATTCAGGAATCCTACATGGCTTATTCTAAAATCACAAACTACAGAAAATACAGAACTCAGTATTCCCCCTTTTTCTTTGTGTATACAAATATATTGAACTGGATCTGGAGCCTTGAAAGAGATTCTAAAAATACTTCTGTGTGATTTTATGCTTCCTGATCCCTTATTAGAATCTTTACAGGGCTTATAACTTACATTTAATGCAAAATAGAGCACATGTAAATAATGGTGTGACAAAGTCTGTCCTCCACACACACACACACACACACACACACACAACTGATGTGATCTGTCCTAAGTTAAGAACACCAGGTGGGAATTGCAGGAGGAACTGTCTGGATGCTTGCATAATTAATGCATTCCAAGGCTGGGGGAGTGGTGATGGCTGTGATTGATCTGGGTACACATGGGCCTGCAAAAGGGTACAAAATGCTCCTGGAGCCCGGGCCAAATGGCAAACTGACCTCCCGAGGCTGCAGGGCAGCTTCCAGGTGGATCCCACCCCTGCAGGGACACCTGCAGGGTACATCCAGCCCGAGGATGGGAACACTCAGGTTTGGACAGGTGGGTAACACGTGGAGATAAAATCCTAATGTAGCTCCATGGGTGCTTTGCTGCTTTGCAGTTGTGCTTTCTGCAAACCTGCATGTCTCCAGCTGACCCTGTGTTACAGCCCTTCAGACCTGCTTATACTATACATTTATATATGCATTAGCAATATTTAGATACTGTGTTAGCAATAAATCTCATCATAATCACCCACATAATTGGTGTCATACTTCTTACACCTGTCTCCTCTCTACCACGCTTCCATAAATGGCTCTACATGTAGACTAAGACCCCAAATGAAATACTCATTTCAGTGTATTTACACGACCGAAAACAGGTAAACACTAGCAAAAGTTTCTAACACAGTTCAAAATTCCTTCGGCTTCAAAGTTTTAAATAATAATTTTATCCTCACCCTGCGGTCTATGGGTGCCAAACTCATGGTGTCTTCCAATTTTCTTTTTTCAGAGCTGTGAGCAGGTTTATCACAGTCATATTCAACTTCTGGCTTGGACAAATCCCGACAGAATGTACAAATCCACTCCCCACTAAAGAAGACAAACAGACACACTGACTTCAGTAAGAGAGCACTCCTTTGCCAGAAGGCATTCCACATATTTCTGGGTAAATCCCTCATCTGTGGGGTGGGTTTTCTCTGCATCTCTGTTTTCTTGGTGGTGGTACAAAAGGCTTCTGGCAAAAATGCTTTGTTTCCTTTTAGTGTCACTGGTGCCATTAATAGTGTCCTAGCAGAAAGACAGACAGATGGTCTCTACCTTTGTCAATACCGAATTTCTTCACTTGAGCTCACAGGATTTAAGGATGGCACTATGAAGAGCCCTGTACAACCATATCTACAGAAAGACTGAAGGAGTCATATGGGCTGAAGGCAAAGGATTAGTATTATATGGTGAGAACTACGTGCCCTTTACAAGCTTGATCTACAGCACATTACTAATCTACAGAGATTACCACAAGCAGGATTCTTTATAAAACTGAAAATTTTTCACTCCCTAAAACATTCAGATATTCATGATTTTACCAGTCTGCATAAGAGAATACTGGAGATTTAAAGGTCAGCATGAGATTATAAGATAATTAGTTCTGCAAGTTATTGTCTAATTGTTAAACACAATTTATGAACTTGAAAGTTTTGAAAAAATACTATTAAGAGTCTATTTTTTTACTATAGTTCTCTACAAAAAGAGAGAAACTGCACGCTTGCAGATAACCACCAGAGGGCTGAATCATTACACAATAGACAGAATTCAGCAATAACCAGTTACCAAATGCATGCATTTACCCAGAGGTATGCTATGATAAACAGAGCCTTCATAAATGGGAAATAGTTTCTGCAGCACCCTTTATTTCATTTCAGTAGTAAGGCAGAAGAATTCACAGATTTAAAAAAGAAAAATCTTACTGTTTTCTATTCAGAGGGATGTAAAGATTTTCACCATCTGCCAGTTTTAGCATGCAGTGGTGAATGATGGGCATTTTGCTTCAAGAAGAAGTTTTACTTTCTACTGTTTTAACTTCACAGAGTGATTTATGACAGTGTCACCTCTGTGCCTGGACTAGCCTCACAGAATTGATGTGGCAGATACACAAAAATTAATACAGGCTATGACCTAAAGATCTTGAGATACAAGAAAACAAGAAACAGATTAGAGGAATGATGCATTAAAATATCCAAGAATCAGGAAGAATGTGATATGTTGGAGTGAAGGAAAAAAGATGCTGTGGCCTTATGAATCTTCGTGGGAACATTGTTTTAAACGGAAAGAGGGCAGATTCAGACTGCATACAAGGAAAAAGTTTTTTACAGTGAGGACTGTGAAACACTGGCACAGGTTGCCCAGAGAGGTGGTAGATGCCTTATTGCTGGAAATATTCAAGGCCAGGTTGGATGGGGCTCTGAGCAACCTTGTCTAGTTGAAGGTGTCCCTGAGCATTGCAGGAGGGTTCAAATTAGAGAGTCTTTAAAGGTCCCTTCCAACCCAAAACATCCTGTGAGTCTATGAACCTATGAAATTGCTCTATCCACCTGAAACAGGAAAAAAAGCAACCATGAAAGCAGCAGACTGACACCCCGACACAATAATAACAGAATTATTTTGTGTGTTTTTAAAGGAACTAATGCTAAGAGACTAAAGTTTGTTTGGCAGACTTAGAGTTGGGAGAAAAAAACGCAAGCAACCCCATAAAGATGAGAACAAAAACCTGATACATCAGAAGTCAGGAGGAAACTTCACCTAACTGTGCTCTGGAGCCCAGGAACACAATGAACTGTAGTGATATGCACCTTTACAGATCTGAACACCTGCCACCGAAGTGGTTTTTGGTTCTCTTGCCCTCAGACTTCATTACCTCAGTTTCCACTGAATGACCCAGTAAAAATGAAACATTTTACAGACTTGCTATTGAATATTTAATTTTAATAGAAACAAAGTCTTGTAATGCATAGTTATCTACCTGCTTCAAGATTACTTTTTGTTTCCTTGCCAGAAAGAGTATTTATTAATTTAAGTGCCTACTGTAGCCTTACTGGGTTTTCCTTATGGCATAAAGCTGTAATGTGGCATTGTTTTAATTTAAAAATCCCTGGAAATTGAAGTTTCAAAAAGTAAGAGAAACATTTTTACTGACATTTAAAAGAAAGATATACTTCCAGAAGTATGCCTGTTCAGAGTAGCACAGAGATGATCAACCTGTTAATCTAAGTTGCTATCCAAATGTTTTACACCAGTAAACTATGCTGATATTTAATCAGAAAACCTAATATTTATAATAGCATTAATCAATGAGCATGTTATGACCAATGTTTTTATCCTTCAATACAAACAAGCTTATTGCATGACATTTCCAAGCTGGGGCATTGACAAATGCCCTTTATTTTAATAAAAGACACTAATTCCAGAAGCAAAGGCCAGTAATGCTTATAACAGTAATCCACCTAAGACTCGATTTTGAAAGTCAAAAAACTGAGCAATGGTTTTGTAACAGCCAACCAAGAAAGCCTAATGCTTGTTTCAACACTGACTGTTATAAAATATGTCAGTCACTACACATCCCATGCTTGGAGTGTAGCCATGCTTAGCACTGAAGTAATGTATTAATACTATATTAATTCAGATTTTTCCTGTAGACATGTCTTAATTTTTCTTTTTTTTAAAATCATTATTATTAAGAAATTTAACTATTTTCAGTCACCCTTAAAACATTTTATGACAGACTGCTAAATCTGTGTCCCAGTTTTAATAATAGATGCTCTAGATGTGATCTTTCTTAATTGTCAAGTAAGTGAAGAGTTTTACTAGATTTCATAGAAAAATATACAATTAAGCTGAAGTTTCATGAAAATTCAGATTTTCTCCAACTAATAAAACTCCTGGATATAAGACTTGACAGGAAGCACTGCTCTTCCTCTGAGACTGAAACTTTTTACCCTGGGTTTCATGATACAAGTCTAATGTCTTCTAGTGCAATTTTAAATGGAATTTAAAAAGTCAATTACCTTGGAAAGCTCATCAATGTAGGGACATGACAAGAAAGATGGAATACTTTGGGACACTTCTCACAGCAAAGGAGCTTCCCTCCATTTTGACATACAGCACACCAATCTTCATTGGGATCATCCTCTTTTCTGCCCTCAACAGTGTGGGAGGGTCCCATCCATCCTGTTTTCCCAGGGAACATGTTCTCCTGCAGTGTCCCTGGCTGGTCATCTGTGCTGTCTGGTGCATCTGTTCTTAGCATAGCTTCCTCAGAAGTGGAACTGTGGCTGGTATCCAGCAGCAAGGAAGTAAGTATGGACTGCAGGAAGAAACAAAGGAAGTCAGATTACAGTTATTTATGTGAATTTACATGACCCTAAAAATGTGCTAACTGACCCGAATAACAGATTTATATACCAGCAACCATACAACTTGCTACATGCACTGCAGAAATTACTAACACTCTATAACATAGGCAAATGAACACAAGATATTAGCTATGAAAGGCTATTTACTGCTCCACCAATAAAAAACTCATCTCTGATGGCCCAAAAATCTAGTACCTTGTTAATGGATATTCCTGCACTATGACTAGAAACACTTCCTAGCAGCACCTGAAAATTTAATCTCTGCTAGTTATTCCTGGATTTCCCAGGTTTTCAATGGATAAAAGCAGTCTGATCACACCATTTAATTTAATTGGCAGTAGAGCTAGTTTGATTTTGAATTTCACCTCTTTCTTACTTAGCTTTTCCCCTGAAACAGTTCCCAACAGAATGTGAGTAAATTATTTCAGTCCCCATAAATACAAAACACCCTCCAAAGAGAAAGGAGCTCTTTCTAGCAGTAAACATTACATTCCGAGGCCGGGATTCCTCCTCCGTCTCTTCCTTCACTACAACAATTGGGAAATCAAAGTTCTCGTTTGATGCACTTGACTCCTGTTTAATTCTGATCGGCTCCAACATAACAACAGGGACTTTGTGTGTAGAATCAGCTCCTGGTGGCCTGCTGCAGGAGCCAGAACTGTAAATGACAGGAAGAGGCAGGAAAAAAAGGAAATTGGCAGTCAAAACTGGACTTTAATGGCTGCACCATTAAAATTTGAGAATTACTCATGGTTTGACCCATTAGTGCAAAATTTGCAAAGCTCAGTTTCTTTCAAATCATGCACAAAAAAGCACCTTCACTGAACACTGTAAACCACACAACCAAATAAGGCAGATAAAATGCATATTTACATTATCTTGGAAAACTTTCTTAAGAGCCTTGCAGCTTCACCCTTGAAGCTTGGACCCTACTTTTAGAACTAGATCTATCTTTTTTCATGTATTTAGTCCTAATAGGATGAGAATGGACAATCAAACTTTAAAATACTTGCTTATCTTTTTAAATAAAAGTGAAGAATTTAAATCTAACAAAATTAATTCAAGCAGCAGCATATCAAATCACATTTTTAAATGCAAGTGAAGACTCTTCAAACAACCATTTAAATTGTTCATTTAAATGAATGTTCTGTTCATAAGAGTCCTTCACAGAATTTACCATGTAAATGGAATAGAGCAAAAGGTATTCCAGATTAAAAAGCACCTGCATTTCCAGCTCAAGTAGGATGAATATCATCTGATTTTTCTCTGCATGAAAAATTAATCTCATGTCAGATGTATGCTCTAATTTATTGCCACGCATTAATGGATATGCACTCTTTAAACAACGCTGTGTAAATGTATTTGTTCATTAATATTCCATCAGTAAGGGATAAAAACATTTGTGTAGACTCTCAGTAGATATCTAGTGCTCACTTAACTGTATTGCAGCAGAAAATGCTTAATAACCCTCTTTGTAGCATCAGTTCCTTAAATCTGGAGTCATTTATGGTTCCGCACGGGCTTTCAATATGCAGCTTTTTCCTTTAGCTGATTTTTCTGAACTTAAAACCTAATTTATAAATGGTATTCTTTCAATAATGCCAACCTAGCCATCATTTACAAAGTCAATACATCTTTAGATGTTCTATTGATACGTTACAAATTAAATTACTGCTTTTAGAATGTCAAGAGTGCTGTAACAACCATCAGGCCTGACCTGTTAACAGAGAAGGTGAGACAAATCAACATCTTTATGCATTAAAGAGAGAAGAGACTGAGGCATGTTCTGTGGAGGTGGAAGTTACATTTTCTTCTCTCACACATTCCTTACCTCTCTCTGCTCCCAACACTGGAGGCACTGGATGAACGAATTGGAGGGTGTACATTTGTCACACTGATTCCTCCTAGGACAGAAGGATCAAATTAGAACAGAACACAGGCCTGTGCCAAGTCTGAGATACAACTCAGAGAAGTACGCACGTTTTGGGGAAAATTTCTCCTGCAGTGAGAAATATCTCATTTAATACATATTCATGAAAGGATGAGAGGCATGAGATAACAGAGGGAAAGAGGACTAAGAAAGGGCCCATTACATGCAAGCAGGCTGATGGGTGAGTACCTTTGCCTGGCTGACCTCTCCACCCAATCACTGCAGGCTGTTTTGTCTTAATTAATTCAAGCAGATCTCTTAGGAGAATTGCCAGGAAACTTGGAGCTGGTGAGCAGGAAGCATTCTGGGGGACAGATACGAGAGAGACCAAAGGTCTGGGGCCCAGAGAGCCAAAAGCCTTGTGAAGCTGATTGCTGAGCAGCAGCCCTGAGAAGCCTGAGTGGGCTGTTAGTGCTGCCTGTGAATGCACTACCCGCTGTCTCTGCTATCCCGCAGGAATGTGGGACCAACACATGAGCGCACGAATGTTGCATGAGTGCTCCCTGGGAATTCCCACTCACACAACCTTCCCACAGCTCAGGTCAGAAAATGGGAGCAAGGAACAGCTACCACCAGCATGGTGACAGGAATCCCCTGGATCCTCCAGGTCTACCACATTCAGCCACCCATCGCAGTAACTTCTCTGGTCATCCTGTGTCAGTGCTGCACTACCCACCCAAGGCACCCTTTCTAGTCTGCTGTTACACCCTCTCTCACTTTCTCAAATACTTGTCTCTTACCACAGCTGCCAGGTTTCAATCTGGTGTACACCTGAGAGTGTCACTTTCCTATGGATTTCTACCCAATTTGCTAAAATCTACCTTTTTTTTCCCTCCCTGTTTTTAAGATCTGGACGCTTAACTTTTGATCACAATGCTAAAATATTATCTCAACTCTACCTCCTACTAGGATTTCTACAACTTTGTGTTCACTTCCTTATTTCTCATGTTTAATATAAAACAGAATTAATTCTGATGCCAATGTTAACATTGCCACATTTGATTTTTCAATTGCACCACTTAAATAGAAAACTGCACCACATTCAATTACCTGAGAGGCCTGGTGATGGTACTGAGGAATTTGGTGACTGCACAGTCCTGTTTGAAGGGGGTTTGGGCTGATTATGCTCTACAGTGCCATCCTTCCTTACAGCATTATCCAGTGTGATGTTTCCTGAACAATCAATCTAAAAGGTGGGGAAGCAAAGGGAAGCAGTTAGTGTTGGGAAGGGAAAAAAACCCTCCAAAACAACAAAAACCAAACAAAACCAAAAAGCATCTGCCATGCTGTTATTTTGAAAGCGAAGACCAAAATGCATTTCACCAAAGTTTACCCATCCAAAAGTGAGATGGTTACTTTAAAACATATAATCTTGCTTTCCCTAAAAAGAAAATTAAATAGCCAAATCCAGACAGTGCTTCATTTTAAGAGCAGATAATTCTGTAAGTGCCAATTTTTCTCCACAGGCTACAGAGAAGGCTTAAATCAAACATGGAGCTTTCACACACTGAAGTAAGTTTATCTCCACACCTTCTTTGGACTTGCTCACATTAAATACTCTTGAAAATATAATATGCTATACACAAACTACCCCTTAATCCATGAGTGTTGAACAGGACTGGAAGAAACTCAAAGGACTCTCAATCCCATCTGTCCCACATACCCTCTGGACAGGAGCCATGCATATTGACCCAAAATGGAAACAGCAAGCCAACACTTGTTCTTTCCACCATGGCTCAGGCCAGACAACTGAACTTTATTCCAGGGGCTCCCAAAGCAGCATTCTAACTTTCCAAAAAAAACTAGTTCTGGTTTGATAAGGAGGAATGACTTTTTGAAATGTTTGGTTTCTTTCAATATGTAAGATAACATTTGATAAGATATATCCAAAGTGGATGCAGCAGCCTTGGCAAGGTCAGCATATTTACAGTGATTTGGGCCACGTATCTTGAAAGTATGAACTCCATCACATACAAGTGGAAGAGTTCATAATACTGTGCACAGAAACAAATATGCTGCAATGTCTCACAGACTCAGTGGTTTAATGACCATGTTGTGTAGTTCCCCCTTTAACTCTGACAGATACTATGATTCTGTAGCCTATGTATTCCATGTTAATAAAGAGAACACACAGTATGTAGGTAAAAACTAAGCATAGATGGGAGATAAAGGAAGTAACAGCAAGCTATGACTAGAAAACCATAACACTTCAGATACCTACAAACCTTAGACCACAAAAAACAGGTTAGGCAGTTATGTGGAAAAATAAAATCACCTAAGACTCAATAACTCCAACAACATGTACCATTCAGAAGATAACTATAAAAGACAAGCTTAGAAGGTTAAGAAATGATCTTACTATGCTCTTTGTATCACCAGCTCAACAGGCACGTTAGAGAATTTATGAAGAAAAGAAGTACCAAAAGGAAAAGACATAAGGAATATATCCAGTATGTTGACCAATAATAAGATAGCACCTTTATTAAGTAAAAAATAGATTTAAAAAATATTAAAAATCTACCAGAAATGCCATCAGCAAACCACTGCTATCTATGGACAATGGTAAACAAAAGCTATGTTAACATATTTTTGTAAGAATTTTGTAAGGATCATTATGAGGGCTGCAGAAAAATATGCAGCATACAAATAAACATGTCCAATTACAGTTACAACTTGTAATCCTACTTTTCTTAGTTGTCCTAACAGCTGTCTCCCAGAATGGTTCTGAGTATTTCCAGCAACATGCAGGCAACTCTGCATTGTTTATTTCCTAGAACTGTTTCACTTTGACAAACAGAATTTCGGTCTAAAAGGTTTCTATTTCTCACAAACGTTAAGACTTCCAAATAGAATCCGTAAAACATTGCCTCTATGTTACACTCACATCAGGCAGAGACGGCAGATTATAGGAGCTGCCCACTGGGGAACTCAAATCTATCACAGGGGGACCGTAATTCTTCCCATCACTCCCAGCAGCACTGGTGACTGTGGGGCTGGATGGAGTCGATGTTGAGCTGCTTGCAGTTGAAGGGGTGGATGAAGCTTGTCCACTACTGATCTGCCACTAAAGAGAAGAGACAAAAATCCACAATTCAGCATTTTTTTTATTTTGCAACAGGTCACATCTAACTGAATATACTGATAAAACCAGCAGCTTAGTTCAGGAAGCTGACTTCAAACATAAAATCCTGATTTACTCTGAAGTTATCTCATTTCATGAACCAATCTCACAAGACAACAGAAGATGACAAGTAGTTGAAAACTATGAATAGAAGAAATGAATGTAAATTCTTAAATTCAAAGCTATACCTCAGTGTTAAGTATCTATTAATATTTCATGCTGCATTGACAGTGCTGTGGAAGAAAAGTAACAGTTTTTGTTAAATAAAAGCATTACAGGTAATAGGCTGAATGCACAACTGCTCCAGTGCTTTACCAAATAAACCTGTATGCCTTGAAGTCTTTGATGTTCCCTTAACAACATAAAGTCATTAAGAATTTGAAATGCTGACTGGATCTCCATCCATCCATCCATTTAACACCATGATATGAAGCGCACAGTCAAGTCAGACCAAATTTATTTCTTTCTCATCTAGATGTATGCAGTTTTCAATGACTTTAATGGAATTTCCTGGCAACTGCAGGCAAAATCTGACTCTGCTCAATTTCTTTTTAGTCAGTCATTCTGTTTACTGGCCTCTAGTTTCAGAAAGACATTACTGAATTATGAGGTATCTTGAAAGAAAGACTTGTAGACAGGCCAGTCTTCTTTTCAGAGGCACAGAATAGAAGTGACTTACTTTATATTCTCTATTCTCACAACTTCTCTTAGCTATTGTTCAGCTTTCTTCCATTTAGTTGAACTAGTTCTCTGACATCATAAACATTGCAAACATAACTGGTATTACCCCACTTTTCAGGTCACAGATTTGTTTGATTCTTTCCTGCTTACCGGCACCAGCAATCATGTACTTTTTAATAAAGATGAGCCTTCCTAAACACCAATGTGTTTGCTTCTGCCCCAGTTCAGCTGCTGATCAGCTGGGCATAGATCATTCTCACTCAGCAAAGGTGTCACAATTGTGGACTCTCATTTCTTCCCTCACCTGTAAGGGTTCAGATTTGCCATACCCTGGGGAACCATGGCAGCTCTAGCTTTTTAGTCAAGATTTTACCTGGTTCCTGGTGAAGTCACTATCATCAAGATAAACTGGCATTTTCTGATCTGTCTACTCACTGACTGCAGTGTGCAGACCATGGCCATGCTAAGTTTTGCATAAATGGTCAGAAACCACAGCAACATCAAGTAAGAGAATGAAACACCTGCACAGCATACACAGTGGCTCACCTCCCTAATGCTTCAGCTGCTTAGAACTGGCAAAATGAAAGCAACTTGATAGTTACCTCATTAAGAAAACTATGGGTATCTTGTCATAGAAAAATAATGTAATCTCCGTTTTAATTGAAAAGCACTCTAGCAGTGTAGTATAAAAGATGATATAAGGCACATTTGATGTTTAATTTCTAAATGGAGAGTAAAAAAGGAAAGATACTCTACCTGTTTTATAGCTTGCTGTGCCAAGAATGCCATTTGCAATGGGTTGGGCTTCACTGCTGGCCTTGGTAGGTTCTGATTTTGGGGAAATCTCATCTGTTGTGCAGGAAGAGCTGAACCGTTGGGCTTGGGACTATGATTCGGAAAATGAATCAAGCGTGGAGGTGCCTGCATAAAAACAATAAAAACAGTTCTGCAAGTTAGCTAAGATCTGTTCTATATTACACACATTTTTTACTAAACAGTCCTTTTAAACTTCTTAAACTCCTCATAAATTATATGCAAATAAATAGTACCACACCATTTATCTAAATGATCAAAAGCATTGAATTTCAATGTTAAAACCTAGTAGATAGTTTTGAATTATTTTATTATATGAAGAGACATAACAAGAGCCAGTGAGAGTGTTTCCAACTTTGAAAGATACATGAGAGAATCACTCGGTGTTATGCAAAATAGATGTAGCAAAAAAAAAAAAAAAAGACATTACTTTTTGATCACTTGACAAAAACACAAAAATGTTGCTAAGCACTGTATATGGCTGGATGCAACAAGATTTTATTTTTTTAAAGAATAAATACAGCCTGGGTGCTACCATGCATTTTGCAAGGCAAGTTTAAAATGCCCACCCATTTCTCAGTAAAGAAAATGTCCTCTAAACCATCTACATAGCTACATGCTGAAGATGAAGATAGCTGAACTTACGTATCTATGTTTAAGTGCTTTCCTTTTTTTCCTATATTACTTTATTTTCTCCTTCAGTGCTATGGCAAAAAGAGACTCTGAAAACACTCCTAACTTACCTGATGACAAGCAGGAGGTTGTTGCATGGCTCCTGGCATTCTTGGGTTTGGCAGAACTGCTGATCCTGCTCTGCGCTGAGCCTGCTGTCTCTGAGCCATGACCTGCTGCTGCATGTGCTGGAGGCGGAGCTGAGCTAAGCTGATCTGTGTCGGGAACTTGGAGAGCTGGTTGGGAGGTAAGCTGCCTGGTGGCTGTAAGTTTGCTTCCATCCCAGGGCTCTTGGGCATATGTGGTGGAGTTTCCTTATCTTCAATTACTAAAGAACCTATTTTAACCAAAAGAAATAAAATCAATAGTGAAGCATGGCAGTCAGCAGAAATGCCATCGCACTGTTAGTGACATGCAGCCTGACTAGAACTCAAAAACCATTTCTGAAGTAATTTGTTTCTTTACTCAGACTTTATTTTATTTTTCTTTACTGGTTCTTATATCTAGCTTATCTACAGAAATTGAACATGTCTGATCATAAACAAAATGACCTGAAGGCTGTGATTTCTGAAACTAAGGTAAATAAAAATTATTTAGTTTTATCTATCACTTAAAGTCTTACAAGAACCCCAGTGCTGGTCTGTGCAGATGCCATTTCTATTGTAGCACTTTTCAGAATATAAGGAACTGTATTTCAGAAGTTAATTAAATAAATATACACAAGAAAAAGTCCACCAAACACAGGAAAAAGTCAGCTCATGAGAAACATCTCAGCTGAGCAGCAGTTCAGTTATCACCACACAACCTGACAGCTGGTTTCTGGAAACATGTTTCACTTTCAATTCCTGTCTCTAAGAAAATTATTTATAAAGAAGGAACTTGGAGAATTTCCTTGCTAGCATCCAATGTCCTCATGTCTGGGAAAAGGAGCTTGTTTGCCTTGAAGAACTGCCATAACACTTTCTGCCTCTGACACTGTAGACAATCACACATTTGCACCCCTGTACACTGAGAGAGCACTTTCTGATGAAAGGCAGAAAATGTCCCACAGGCATCTCACGAAGCCTTCTGCACATGACAGAAAAACAAAAATGCCCACCAAGATAACAGTGGAGAGAGAAAGGAAGCACAAAAACAGTCAAAATCCTGAAAGACCTCTAAAACCTTTAAGTCCTCCTGCTATGCTGTTGAGTTCTTAGGGTGCTTATCATCGTGGCTGAAAGCTGTCCCATGGGAAAGGACCTGAGAGTGCTGATTGATAGCAGGAACCCTTTCTTTGGATGTGAAATAAGGTTAAAAAAACTGTGTTCCTTGTTTTAGAAGGCAGAAGTTAGAAGTATTGACCAGAAAACTGAAAGCTGCTATTTTCACCATCGCATATACCATTCAAACAAGGTAAGTTTGTTAATACTTTATCATAGTATTCATAAATAATACTTTTCCCCATGCAATGCACTTTAAATGTTTCTCAGAGTTAGGGAAATATATTTAACAGAGTAAATGAAGAAATGAATAGCGCAGAGGCTGTCATCACAAAAAGAAAGCTGCTTTCAAAATAGGATCAAGACACTAAAAGAATAATAAAAATGTATCATACCTAGATTGAAAATATTCTGAGCCCAGAAGCTAGGATCACAGTGGAACTGGATGGTATTGTTAGTCACTGGGGAAGGATCACACCTTGCTCGGAGGAGATACCGTAGTCGATATGTAATCTAGAACAAGAACAAAAAGAAAGGGTTTTTTTTTAACTCTAGAGCCAGAGCCATGTATCTGAACAGCACAAAAAACCCAAAAATACACCCCCTCACACCCCCCCACACACCAAACAAAGCAACCAATAAAAAAAACCACTAACAAAAACCACCCTGAACAAGCCCCTAGAGAATTGAGGTTAAAGATAGAGAAGCTTGTCCAAGCTACAAATAAAGAGGTATTTTTAACACCTTCCCTTATTCCTAAAGTAGTTCTTAAAAGAATTAATTACAGCCTAAACAAAAATAACAATTCTTCCCTGTAGAATTACATATCCTTCTAAAAACTTGGCCATTATATTCAATGACTTTAACTACTTGCAAGTGAAGTTCAGATTTACATAACCATTGATGTTTTTCCCCCACGAATCTATTTTATCCCATTCATTTTTCTTTCAAAGTATGCCACTCGTTTGGCAACAAGTATGATCCTAGGGAATTTTCTTTTGTACTAAATTTAAGTTTTCTTCAGACAGCCAAAGAACAGATTTTTATAAACTGTCTTTGAAAACTCAGATTCACAGGTATTTTCAGATTTTTTCAGTGCCTTGGTTCCAAAGAACTGGACTGTGACAAGAGAATATTCTACCAAATGCTCACAATTTATCTAGTGCCTAGAAAGAAAATGTTGTCTTGCAGTTTTTCACTAGAAATGTCAGGAACTGATATACCAAAATCTAACAGGCACTAATTTTAGAATCACACACAGCAGATCCTGGAAAAAAAAATTAGGACTTCAACCCTCGTTTTTCTGGAGTGATAGATTATTTCCTGGAAAAGAGAGATACTTGGCGAAATAATCTTAACTGTTTAAAATGACACACGTTTTTTTCTTTTAATTTTAGGCAGGTCAGTTTAAGACCATACTCAAAAAACATTTAACGTGACTCAAGAATTTTAAATGACCATGGAAAAATTTTAAGTGCATTATTATTATTTTGGATAGAGATTTCCTTAGGATTTTTGTGTACACTACCAGAATCAAGTAGATGACACTATAGAAATTCTAGGCTTTTGTCCTGTTACCAGTACTGGTCACACACAGTCCTGCCACAGTTTGCCCCAATGTTTTCCTACTATTGTGCACCCACATGTGTTGTAGATAAACTCCTGCCTGGTTACCTTGTATTAGTAGCAGTGAACAGTACAGCCTGAGAGTGCAGCCCCCGAGTTCTAAGGCTGCCTTAAAGTCTGATGGGCATTCCTTCCTCTCTCCTGGATATGCCGGAGCACAAGTCTCACATGCTCCTCTACGCAAAACTCCTTGGAAATAGATTTTTCCAAATGCCCACAGATGGGTTTATCTACTCAATTCCCAGGCAGCACCAACTTTCTAAAGCTCAATCTGTTCTTCTGAAAAATACTTTTCATTTGCTGAGGCTTTTTGGGCTAGATGGTCCTTTCCTTAGCTGCCTAATGTTTACATGATTAAGATGCCTGAAACACAACTTGTTTTCTTACTCATGTAGCAGAGTCTTGATGGCAACACTAAGCAATTATAAACAACATGACTCAGTTTGATGTCCTTTTTCTCTATTCAATTAAAAAAAATTACTGGCTGGGGCAGTATAAGGCAGATAAATTCATTTAACTACTAGAAGTTGATAAAAACAAGTAATATTCTGCTATAGTCTGCAGTATCAATAATGGGTGTAGGAAAAAAAAACCAAAACCCACCATCAAAAACCAACAGCAAATTCAAACCCAAACAAGCAAACTCTACCAAATACCCTGGTAGGTTCTCAACTAACTAATGAGAAAATAAAGAAAAAAACTTCGTGAACCAGTTTATAGGAATTGGAAAAAAACCATCTAGCATCTTTCCTCAGCATTGCCCCAGATTTCTGCTATCAGGCAAGTACGGTCTAGTAACCTTTGGAAAAATCAAGGTAAGCTTTTGGGTTGTTTTATTTCTTTCAAATTGTCTAGGATTTCTGTCCACCATGAACATTCAGCTTAGTGAGACCACGTGCACTCAGATCTTAAGGGTCATTACAGCAATGAAATTACATTACAGCTTTGTAATTGTTTGTATGGGCAAACAAAAACCTTAGTTCCTTAGTTTAATTTTTATCGATTTTCAAAGTCTTTCAGTGGGAGATGAACCGGACAGAACAAAGACATACAATAATATTTACACTGAAATGCTAGATACCAGACACTATGAAATACAAATACTGTTTTTCATGAACTCAGATGCTGTAGCAAATATTGTAAAGAAGCACAATGATGATGTTGGCCACACAACATTTTTTCCCAGTGTTTCACGGCTTCATGGTTTTCAACCTACAGAAAAGGAGCTGTCCCTACTTGCGCAGATCTAAAATAGTTCTATGGTATTGAAGCAGGACAGAACCATGATCAGAGAGCTAAAACAGAAACATTAATAGAAATAGAAACATTCTGTGTTTATGTTTAAGAGAAAATGACGACAACCATATATAAATATTCCAATTAGTAGAAAATCATTAAAAAGTCTTAAATACCCTAGTACTCCAGACAAGCATGTCTGACTTAACTCTGTCTCTGGGTGAATGGAGAGAGCTGTCTTCCTAACCTTACCAAACGTTTACTGTATAACAGTGCTGTGCTGCTCCCACTGGAAACTGCCCATTTGGAAAAATTCATGACGTGTTCCAGCTGTTTAGAGAGACCTGCCACTTCCTGTTGTTGCTGCAGAAGTTTCATCCTATGCTCTTTTGCCAGAGTCTGCAAGAAGAAAAGCAGTTCCAGTCAAAAGGTTCAATTTGCAGTTAAAAGACATTCACAATGGTAATTCACAATGATCAAGTGGTTTCACTCAGGTCCTCTAAAAAGGACTCCTGCCCCCTGATGCAGCAGCTATCAAACAGAAAAGTCAGTACACATTTACTCAAGGTATCAGGACTTTCTGTGCTAATGACACATGTTTACATATATATAAATATGTGTATGTGTGTGCCTCTCTACCCACACACACACACTCTCTCTTTTAAAACACAATTGAAGATATTATTTTTCCAGGTACCCATTCTAGAAAATTCTCTCCTGTGATTTGCTACTGGATTACTGAATGTATGAAAAAATCTGATAGAACACTTTTCATGCATGATGTGTGGAATTATAAATTGCAAAAGCGTGGAGAAAGAAACTGGCCACTCCTCAAAACCCAACCTTTCCTCCACCAAAAACCCCACTTGCTCAAGCAGTTGTATAGGACATCTCTCCACTTTGGAATCATGATAGGACATGCACAGGGGACTAATGCTAGAAATTTACTGCAATCTGAGTACATAGAAAAAAAAATATTAAGATTGAAATTTTTCTTTCTTATAATAGAAATTAAATTACCTCCAACTGATGAAGCAGAGCTTTTCCCTTTTTATTTATTTCTACCATCAGCGTAAATATGGCAACTTTAATATCCTGTTCCACCTGCTTTTGATTCTGATTCACTTCAAGAATTCTGTAAGTATAGATAATAATGTTCTTTAGCTCATAAACCCATCCTCTAAACAGTATTTTAAAAAAAATCTGTTGCTTAGACGACAATATTTCTTGGTCATATGCACCAATTAATACATGTATTATCAGATACTTATAGGAAAATTACTGGGAGAAACAGAGCAAGTAAGAGTGACCTATGACAAAATTAATTAATTGGTGGCAAACTCTAATGCCATAACTCTGACATTTGTCACTATTAAATGCTGTTGTAATTGAAATTGTTGATTTTCAGAGTTCTGCCACTTTTCTGGAATGGTCCATGCCAATCAAAACTGCTTAAGTCTAATTTCCATCTAAGGTAGAATGGCACTAATTTAGCTGTTTCTACAACAGTGCTCAAACTCGTAACAGCAAAGCTTAATGGTATATTGGGGAAACCTCTACTGCGAAGATGAAGGAAGAGTTCAAATCACACTTGGCATCCCCAGCTGTGCTGGACCTCCCTGGGTACTGCTGCCCCTGAACTCTGCTGAAGGAGCAGCCACAAAGGCTCGCTGCAGATTGCATTTTACAGATTTATTTTTCTCCTGGGTTTGTAGTACCCAGTGAATAGAGCCCCAAGCATAAAAGTACTACATAAATCTTCAAATACATGTCACAAACATTATGAAAACATGAGTCATAAACTTTCACTTTCTACAAGGGATCTTCACTAAGAAAATTAATCTGCTGATGGTGGGGAAGCATTTAAGACTGTCTTCTACAGTCTTTATTGCATAAGTTGTTTTGTTGCACCCAAGCAACTGCTGCCCATTAAGCCCACAGGCTGAACAGAAGAACTACCTAACACAGCCAAGCATACTGAACAGGCAATAGTCACTACAGTGAACTTCAGAATTCTTCTTTCTGGAAGAATAAAAGGAGGGAGGTACAAAATACACTAACTTAAACATTTCAAGAAACTACAAAATATGTAAAGTTGCCTTCTCTCAGTTTTAACCTCATAATCTATTACAAACCTGTTATGGATCTGTTTTCCTGTATATTTTATGTACTTAGTCTTCTCCATTAATTTGGTGATTAGTGTCTCAATGATAACTTTCTGGTTCTGAAAAGCTTCTTCTATAAACTGGTACCTGTAGTAAAAAGAAGTGAGGATTTACACATGTAAAAGGTGTTATATACTTGCTAAAAAAAAGAGTGACTTACAAAATAATACTTCTTTAATTGAAGAAAGGGGCTGCTCAAATCTGAAACTCAACTGTCATCATAGAAACATATGTCAGCAAATGCTTATATATTTAATTTACAGTACATTTAATTTTACAGTCCATTTCCTGTCACACTGGGGTAAGAATTTATGATTTTCATAAATACAAAAGGATATTGTGTGATCATAGCCTAATTTTAGCAAAAGAAAAAATTAATGTTTTGAGGTAGTCATTACTATGAATGTGAAAATGCAGGTAATCTATTACTTCATGCAAGACAAGGATGCAGAAATAGAAGAGATTGCTGAGTTGGTAGAAGTTGGCAACATTTTAAATCGAGGAACCAAAATCTTTTGCAATCTGAGGAAAAAAAGAGGTGGCACATTATAAAAGGGATATAAATCCTAAGAAAAGAAGAATAAAAGAGGAAGACTGCAACTCTGCAAGAGCAATGTTTAGCCTGTTCCAAGGAGCAACAGTGGCCAACACTTCTCCACCTACCTAGTCAGTTCACCAAGTCAGGCAAGCAAGCTCTTTGGGTGGTTGCATCAGGCATAACAAGCATATTGATATTTAACTAGAAAGCATCTGCTTCCAAACACGACAGTATGTTTAACCAGCAAGATTTTTGCCCTGTACTCAGAAGTTGTATGTAATTCTGCTTTTCAGCTTCAGTGACCAGTAAGAGATGAAGAAAAGAACAGCAACACGAAGATTTGACTGTTATAGTGCTGTCAAAGTACAGTATTAGCCAAACTGTAGGTTAACTCTTCCTCTGAAAGTGCTCTTCACAGAAAAACGAATTCCCATTTTCTCCATTCTGAAATGGTTTGCTAATGTTGTTATATAATCTTGTTGAAAGACAAATGGAGAAATTACACGTAAGTGTACAGTTGCATAACACAGCCCCTGTGTTTTCTAAGGACTCTCTGAAGAGCTGCATAACAAAAAATTCTGACCAAGTAACTTGACTGTAAAAAAGGTCTTGTGCTCAAGTTACCAGATTAACAACTGGAAGAATTAGGTTTTATTCAAAATGTAACACACACTCATCAGTCACATTCTTTGGAATACAATCTCTGGTATTTTGTGAGTTTCGTGTCTGAGCAGAAAATTTTAGTTTACACTTTTTCCACCTGACTGTGTTCCATAAAGCTAGAACTACAATCTACTTCAGGCTACCCTCCTGTAAGTGAGATGGATAAAATACACACTTTGCTTTGATACCTGTGCTCTTTGTGCTCTAGCAACTGACAGTCTCGGCAGGTCAGCTTGTCACAGGTTTCACAATACAACTTCAGCTGCTCCTTTTTGTGGTAAGGGCAGAACACTGGTCGCTGACTGGGCACTCCAACTGCCTCTGTTGAATAAAGGAAGATGTTAGTACAGTCTACTGAACTGGTTCAAGATTTGCATTCTCCTGCTTTTCCTTAGATGTACACATGTGTATCAGGTCCCTCACTGAGACTGTAACAGCCATAATTTAAACTGCAACTCTTCTCACTCTTCTTGTTAAAGCATGGAGCTAGCACCGTCTCTAATGGAAAATGTCTAGAACCTATGTTAACATAATCTCTTCTGGCCTCACAAAACTATTTACAAAAGGAATAGCCAGAACTGCTGCAGCTGCAAAAGACATTGCACAACCAGCAAGCTCCTTTCTTAAATGGAGATGAGGAGGTAGTTGACTTAATTTTTACTCTGTCTTCTTTCTCAGCTCACTTGGTGGAAAGGGGTTTGAGGATATCAAGACATGGACATTCGAAGTGTAGAGCATACAGAATGTAATATCCAGGAGATATGAACTTCTCTTCAGGACCCCATTCTAAATGGGTGAGAGGTCTCATTCAGTTTCTAGTTAGCAAGTATCAAAGGGTGCAGGAGACACCACCTGATCACAGAAATGGAATCTGTTTCTCTAAACAATTTAACTGACGAAGCCTGATTTCCTAGAAGTTAGGTTGGACACTGAGTTCATAAGGATTATCCAGCCTGTAATGAAAACTGGCTTCACACTGCAACCCTTCACTTCAGATCAATAAGGTCTCTTTTCCATACCCATTCATTTACTTATTTTCCAAAAATATGGAAGAAATTATTTTCTGATCTGTATCCTTTTGTCAAAATCCTTTACAACTCATTCCTACCACCAAGTCCTGTTCTGCCTAACAGCTCATCAGCCACTTCTACCCACTTCTGTCCTCTCTTGAAAGTACACTCAGTACTCACTTTTGATTAACCACGGGTGAAAGTGGGATACAGAATACAGCAAATATCTTCAAAGTACCATGGTGGAAGAGACCCTTTGAGCAATAGATTACTGCATAGTACTAGATAGGGTGGAACAAAAATAAGTATCTATTCTAATACATATATTTAAAATAATAATTTCTAAAAATTATGTATTTACAAGAAAAATCATGCAAGTCCAATGGATGTATTAGAACCAGTAGAATGTTTGTCAGCATCCTGTAACATTTACTATCCTCCTTCAATCACACTAGAAGACAAGACACAGCGGGGGGAAAAACTGAAGCAAAAGAGGTTCTCAATGAACAGAAAAATACAACCTTTTCTACCAGAGAGTAGTCAGGATTTCTCAGAGAGGCTGTACTGTACACCACATTCACCACTGTTGGTTCCCAGAGCCCAAATGGATAAAGCCCTGAGCAACTGGAGCTCAGAACTGAATGCCTGAAGCAGGAGGTTAGACTTGATCTCCTGAGGTCCCTTCTAGCCCAAATTATCACAGATCCCACTGAGGAAAAATTCCCCAATTCATAATATACTTCCCTTACATTTCTAAGGCAAAACATTTCAAGCTAAAAAGACACTTAGCTAAAACACAAATTTTGGCTGGCTTTTTATAAGAATGCTGAAAATATATAATCTATTTGTGCTCCTTTTCCTGCTGTATACAACAATAAAGCTCATATTAACCATTTATTAGACCTCTAGTAAAACTAGAGAAGCCAAATGCCTGAAGAAGTATTTTCTGCAGCTGATCTCTAAAGTCTAGACAGTAATTTGCAATCAATCCATGTGGAAGATAAAATCTATGTGTATTTATCGATTTAAAACATGTTAAATTAAAAAAAAAGAGAAACAACCTGTACCACTATTCAGCTTATCTGAGACAAAAAACTGGCAGAACACTAGCTTTCATGTTACCACTTTTTTAAAAAGTGTGTTGGTCCAACATAACTTTCCAATGCAGATACAAATTCTTTGTGAAATTATAAATATTTTACCTGGAGATACTTCCTCTTTCTGCCTCACAGTATGATCCTTTGTGAACTTAACCCTCTGGTGAGCTCTGATGCAGGTCTTGCACAACCACTCTACACATTCCACACAAAACCCATGGGCTTCTGCATTGTCTTCACAGCTTGTGCACACCTGACAAGAGGAAGAAAGGCAGCTGTTAAGAGAAGTTTGGAATATACACACAGGTTATTTTTCATATATCATCAGTGTAGTTAAATAGTCTTCTGAAAACAGTGAAATGAGAACAGAAAACTGCCTGAGGTACAAGAACATTACAAATAACAGCATAGAAGTAATTGAATGTGACTTTTCAAAGAAACGGGTCATTTTGTCAGTGTTACCCTAAAGTCTTTCCCTGACGTGATAAAAGTCAGACCACTACTTTCTGCCATTCCCTGCACACTTAGAAGCCAAACAATATTTACTGTATACAAGATGCTGTTGTGAAATATTTACTAATGACAGAACACAAGCAGCACTACTCTGATTTTAGAAGCTTCCCTCAGTTCACACAGCAGCTTTAATTTTAGCTTCCAGTCACTTGCTTGGTTTCAGGAAGAACACACCATACTGAGCAGCAAGCTTCCTCTCAAGAATCTTAGCACCACCTCATAAAGACAGTATTCGAGTTAAGTTTGTCAAAAAAGCTACCCCAGAACAGATCTGCAACCAATGCATAAGAATTCTCAAACTGTGGCCTGTCAGTTCCTGGGGGTCTTTGGACTACACCCAACAGACCTAGGAAAAAATAAATAATTAAGGAAAACAAACATGTCAGCACACCAAAACCTCTCTACATAGAATAAATACACACACAAGAAAAGATTGCTACAGTACCACAATCTGAACAACAGGTTGAAAACTTTGAATGATGGACAACACCATTTCACACACTCATCTTTTCATTTTTACCCCTCCTTTACAATGCCTCTGTAGTCCTACCTTCAATGGGGTTTTGGTAGTAAAAAATAGTGAACATGCTTATGTAGTACTGGTTTAGGTAACTACCACCCTTTTCTGGCAATGTTTAGCACTGCTGCAAACCAAAGCCTCAGGTGTCTGAAGATTGTTACATCCTACAGATCACAGTGACAGATTTCTGCTTGCAGGAGCAACAAGGAGAAAATTTTAGGTTTTAGTTTTGTTTTCAGTTTGATTTTAAAAAGTCAACTAAATGACTTCTGTACCCACACAAGGTAAATATAGACTAAGTTAAAGAGGAAGGAAATATTTATATCTCATGCAGATAAAAATTATATACATAAAACTGTGTTCAAGTTTCCCCTTCAAGAAAGAAAGGAAAATTAGCACAAAACTTGCCTTAGGCCAGACAGCAAGTTACTGACAGAACTGGAATTTGAACATGAGTTCCAGATTCCCAATGCTGTGCTTATGCTTCTGGATCATGTTATCTCTCAAAGTAAGTATCTTCTGAGAAATGAAGTTACAACACAAGGGCTGTTGACCCCTCTTGTTGTCACTTGGAGTTTGAAGCAGTTTCTTTTCATTAAAGGTGACCTGCAAAGGAGAAGAAATTGGGCTTGTGCCCTTTTTTTCTGTTTCTTTACAAAAATGAGGCCCAAAAGTTTTCTTTTTCAAAATAATCTCAAAAATTTAACTTCTCCTTGGTTTTTCTTCTTCTTCCCCTTCTTTTCTTAACAAAAAAAAAAAAAAAAAAAAAAAAAAAAAAAAAAAAAAAAAAAAACCCAACAAAAACTCTTATTCCTATCCAGACCAGTAGTCTAGTGAAAAATACCAAAGTCAGGACATCATTTAGAAGTCTAGAAAATTGAAATAAAGCAATTAAAGGAAGTGAACTGTACTCAGGAAATTGAAAATTTCTACTTTCTGTCTTGATTTCAGTTGGGATAGAGTGCGGGTTTTCCTTAGTAGCTGGCAGAGTGCTGTGGTTTCAGATTTAGTACAAAAATAACATTGACAGCAACAACCAGCACATCAGCTTGTTAGGCAGTGCTTACACAAACTCAAGGAGTTTTCAGCTTCCCGTGCTCTCTGCCAGTCAGCACATGCACAAGCAGGGAGTGAGGCCAGGACAGCTGACCTGAACTTCCCACAGGGATATTCCATATCACAGAATATCATGCTCAGCATATCAACTGTGGGGAGTTGGGTGGGAGGCACCAATCTCTGTTTAGGGAAAGGCTGGGCACCGGTCAGTGGGTGGTGAGCAAATTTATTTGGCATCACTTGTTTGTCCTGGGCTTTATTCCTCCCTCCCTCTCTCTCATTACTACTATTATTATAATTATTTACTATTACTTTAGTTCATTTATTAAGCTGTTCTTAGCTCAACCTACAGTTTTACTTTTTTTTTTCCCCAGATTCTCCTCCCCATCTCACTGGAGGTGGGGAGGGAGGGGGAAATAAACTGAAAGAGGGAAGTAAGAAAGGCTGCATGGTGCTTGGTTACCAGCTGGGGTTAAAGTGTAACACTTGTTATTAATCCTGAAATTCAATGACATTTTGAAAAACAAAACAAAAAAAAATGTAAAACTGTTCTTAATTCTTGGGAAAAAATCCTCTCCCTCCTTTCTCTTTAGCCAGTTGTCTCCTCCTTTTTGTGCCAGTGAAACTCTAAGACTATGATGCAAACCAGGACTGATTACACCATCATAGCCCAAGGCTCAGTTACATCAGCAATGCTGACTGGAGAATGAACTGAATAGGCAGCACAAGAAAGTTTTCACATCAGTCTTGTGGCCAGAGAGGTGTGATTGTGCTGTGCCCCCTAATACCCTGACATGTTTTTGAAAGTCAGAGTGGAGAGTTACATACTGGATATTTGGTTTTCTAGTGTTAAAAAAAAAAAAAAAAAAAAAAAAAAAAAGCCCTAAAAACAAAATAAGCAGAGAAAAAGAACAAAAAAAGTCTTTCAGGCATTCTATAAGTCAAAGAAGCAAAACAAAAACAAAAGCAAAATAGGCAGGAACCAAATTAAAAGCACAATCAACCAACCAAACTTCCCACTACAGCCTTTCCAGATCACCTTCAGCAAAATCAGGCAGATGAACACGCCAGGACATTCAGGTAAGTTCAAAGAATGTTTGAAGTTATTAATTCTCCCTAGATTCCAAGAGCTTCATCTATTTTCTTTTTTCAATATGCTTTAGTTGGTTCTTTTTAACTCCTTTGACCTGCTGTATGTGGAATGAGATGAAAATTGTGATTCAATAAGCAATAATCAGGTGCTACAAAAGAATCAAAACTCCTCTTTTGTAGTATCAAAAATATATATCCCACCTTTATACTCTTCAAATCCACCAAGTGGACATGAGACAGATTTCTAAAGCTTTTCAGAGACATCTTAACTCAAGCTGTCAAAACAGCAATGCCTTCTAGGTAGCATCAGATTTAACCCTATCCACTTCTGATTTGAAATATGCATTTTCAGATATAGGTTGGATTTTGCTAGAATTCCTAGTTATTACATTAAGCCATACAGCTAAAGCACATGGAAGTATAATTACTGCAAATATTTGTTATGCACTTGCAAAACCTAAAACTCATTCTTATTTGTGTGACTCACACAAGCAGTGCTTCAGTGATTTCAAAGAAAACTCTCCCTAGTTAACCTACAAGCCTTTATTCTGGTCAGACAGACATTTATTTTTAATTGAGTTTTCCTTGTAATTACATTTAATTCAGTTACAAGTTCTAGTATTTACAACCCCAGGAAGTGTTCATTCAGCCTTCAGTAAAATTTAATGAAAGCAGAAATTACTCAGCATGTTGCAGGTAAGTACTATTTTAAGAAAATACACAAGCTTTTATGGCAGAAAAAAACACATTTACTTGCAAGAGTTGAGGTAATAGACTTGTCTTCTCAGCTCCAGTAATAAGTAACCACTCTTCCAATTAAACACACTTTGAGTATTAAAGAGATTAAATAATCAAGCAAAGGTTTCAAAGGAAGAGAGCAAAGTAGTCCAGATGAATATTCAGGGAACTCCAAACTTCACCAATGTAAATTAGATGCAATGCTTTCCCCCACTGAATCCAACCCTCACTGATGCTAATACTTACACAACTATCTCCTGGCACACACAAAATCACCGAAAACAGAGACTCTATGTAATTCCAAATATGAACCATGTACCGGCAGCTCAAAATGCATGAAATCCTTCTTACCCCACCATCCCATCAATATCCACATCTCTTCAAAGCATACAAGAGCATATTGTGACTCTTCCTGAGTCAATCACCCACCTCCATAAACCTCACTGGCTTTCAGAGATGTTTTGAGGTACAGCTTTTATAAGCTGTTTAAGCATAATAAAACACACAGTGGTTCCTCTGGCACCATACAAACTTAAAGAAACTCATTGTTCTACATTCTCCTTATTAATCACCTCATTATGGCAGTCAGACTTGCTCTTCTAATATCTGGATCTAGTTAATCAGATCTAAGCTGATACCTTGTTTTGTTACTACATTCCTGTTAAGAATGAAGTTCTATATGTCTAATTAATAAACAAAATTGAATTTAGCAGCAGTTTTAATTGAACAGCAATTTTATATAAATGAATACAATCAAGTATATTAAATATAATCAAGCATATACAAAAATTTGGCAGTGATTAATTAAGTATGATTAGAGTTCATATAAAGCACAAGCAAAACCGACTGGGCTACAGGGAGGGCTTCTCACCCTGCCTCACGTACAAAACAAAGGAATCCAAAGTAAACCTTATATACTGTATGCTAATACATATTCATCAATATTTTTCCATAAATCCCCTCCTGTTTTCGATTCTTGAACTCTACATCACTATACTGCACAGTGCATGCTCCACTGGTTGCTAGGGGGTCTCCTGGCTTTTTGGTGGTCTTTCCAGAGGAAGGTTCGCTGTCTTCCTTGCTGTACTCTGAATAATCTGGCATGTTGCACATGCAGACTAAGATTTGTGTTATGTAAGTAAGCATTATATTCCAAATAAGCCTTATTATTTCATAGATAAAACCACAACTTAGATTCAATTCCTGGAATTGTCTCAACTTTGCTCATCCCAAAGCCGATTCTGTTTTGGGATCTTGCTTATCTCAATACTACTCCTGTATTCTGTTTTTCACATGTAACATCTGCCAAGGGGCCCATCTGCTTTGCAACACTAATCACATATACTTTTCCTTTATTATTTTATAACAATTATTTTCTAAAATATTGATATAGTTACAATTTAGTTAGCATGAATCATATCCATTCTTACAATTCCCAACATCTTACATAAAACCCAGCTGTTCTTCATTCCTAGTACAATATTTTAAACTCTCAGGTCAGTAACTGGTAAAGATACAGAATGTTATTCTTACCATCAAAAATATTTTTACACACATTCTGTTTTCGACACAGAAGCTACGAGAATTAGAACCTAGACTAAAATGCACCAGAGGCTCAGTATGCTGCACCAACTCCCTTGTTATCACTAAGGTCCTCTCTTTGCATCAATTTCACATTTCTCATTTTTATTTTCATGGCTTTGCATACACCATGTTCTTCTGTTAAAGTCGCTAAATTTCCCTCACTTGTCTACCCTTTAGTCTTATTCAAATCTAGCACTTGCTTCAGCAACATCTCTTAGGTCTGAAGCCCCTTTCTGCTCACTCTTACGAATGAAATATAATTAATTTTTATTTTCAAACTTCTCTTTAGAAGCTGATAATTTTGCCAAGTCTTTCAATAAATCACAATGTGAAAAAAAATTATAAAGCATCTGCTCTTTGAAAGTATTTGTGTCCTGGCTGCCCACAACTCACAATTACTGTATTTCGTGTGAGTTTCTTTCCTTCTGCACAGTTTCCTATGCTAATAGCCAGCACAAAACCTTTAATGCTACCCAAGACAGCTCTTGTGGAACATATACTAGGGAATTCGAGTTCTAGACTTTCTTCATGCTCACTTCTTGTGCTCCTGAAGTTTTCAGCAGAAATTGCTAGAAAGCACAGGTATGCCAGTAGTGTACTGAACTGCCCAAATGAGGCTCAGGAAAGATAAATGTGATTATAGATAGATGGACAGTACTTTCATGGGTTCCAGTTATTTTTCTCTTCCCACAATGCCAGGCTCTATGATATGCCATTCACTCCTGCAGCTTTAATTCAGTATGCTAAAAACTGCTTTAGCATTAGTACCATTTTGAATCTGACACAATCAAACATTTAATTTGCAAGAGGTTTTTTGCAGTCTCTTTAGGACTGAAATAAAACAGTCCTTCCTGCCAACACACATATAAGGCTAATCACAGACACAGACCAGTGGTTCTAAGCCATGACAATATTTGCACAAAACCCTTGCCTTGCTTCCAATTCTAATTTCTTAATCGTTCAAATAAAGCTGCAAAACTACTTAAGACAAACCAACTATCTCAGTAGAAAAAATCCTCTAAAATAGCCACAGTTTTGGATAGAATTTGGATGATCTCTGATGCAGTATTTTCTGCAAGTGTCACTATCTTTTCTATTTTAATTTCTCTGATCTGTTGCCTATGCTAATGGCAAATTTTCTTTCTTTTCTCTTTGCTCCTTCAAAGGCAAAACAAGACAGGCTGATTAGAAGGCTGTATCATCCTTAAACCTCATAATATTCCCCCCTGGACAGTACACTAATCAGTTTAACTATTATTGATTTAACTTTGCTGTTCCACAACAGAGACATTTACAGAACAGTGTAGCTTTTTTCTTATGTCAAGGTACAAAGGAATGTACAAAATGTTTCATTATCATACCAAAATAAATCTATTCCAATGAAGAAAACTGCACATCATTCATTTCCAAGAGGTAAGGTCCACACTCACTTAGCAGGCATCTAACAAAACATCTAGCTCCATTTTTTTAGAAAAAAGTCATCAAAAAAGCAAATGAATGTCTTACTCTGCTGGTTCAGCAAAGTCTGCTAGTCTGCCTTCAACTGCTGCAGAAAGTGTGCTGAGTTCAGCCAAGGACCTTAGCTGAAGAACAGACTTGCTTTCAAAGTGCAAAGCTGCTGGTTTGTGTCAGGGAGAGGGAGAAACAAATATGGAATGGAAGAGTAAGACTAAAGTCTAAAAGGGATCTGAAGGAAACACAAATGCATTTAAGAACCTCCCTGACAAATGCTCACAACACTCAGTGAATGGAATTCTCCACTTGACTTTCACAGGAAGTAAAAAAATATTGTGAGGGGAAAGAGGGGGTGATCAGAGACTTAAAAAAAACCAGTTACTACTCCCAAGGGAAAAAACATTCCATTTCTATCACCACTCCCCAAAGCCATATCTTTGAGGATTTGTTACATAACTAAACAGGCTATGGGACAGCCCCACCCTCTCAAAAAAACCCCGAACATTTAGGACTGCTTCTGCATAACATTATTTGCTATCTTGCTTCTCTTCCTACTTTTAAAGTCACTATAAAAGTCATGGTCAAATTTTCAACAGGGACTACTCATTTTGTCAATCTTACTGGTACAGTATTGAGAGACTGTGTAAATCTCACAACCATCTGCAAGACTCAGATATTATCCTGCAATTCCCAGGGGACAAACAAAAAACCAAACATTTCCCCCCGCCAAACAAAAAAAAACCAAGTTCAAACAGTCCTACATTGCAAGAACACAGCTTGTACTTCCAGCAACTCACAACTCAAGTTTCTGGTAAGGTCTATCATTTCTCAGAAATCCAGTTTCAAAATTCCTAAGAATCTGAACAGTTTAATGGCTTGCAAGACACAAGTTCTGTTCCTCAGAGATGATGACACCACTTACGCCTTCAATAGCCAGTGAGCTGGTAACACAAACTTGACTGGCTCCTGTAATCTGCTCCCAAGAGATGTGGCCATTCCCACACGCAAGCACAAATTCCAGCTAAGCCTTGAAAGGAGCAGAACGCACAACAAAGGACCTCTAAGACACTGCCCCTGAAGCAAGCAGCTCAAGAGCCAATGCTACAGTGCCTCCTAAAATGGAAAAGTGAAAAAGAGGCATTTTCAGAATAAAAGGAGACCACCATCCAAATATTAGGGCATGAATTAGAATGCAAGCCACACTGATATAGCAACCTTACTGTACTATTCTTATGAAGAATGCAGCAACATACAAAGAGGCTGAATTATTTACAGTAAATTCTTGGAGTTTAATAAAAAGTCCTTGAGTAAAGAGATGCATGAGATACTCCCTTACTAGCTAAAAATGAAGACATGCAACGTTTTGCTAACAGAGATTGTTCAGTTGTGATCCTACACAGATGTGATTATTTGTTTGGTATTGCTTTCACACTAGCTAGTACTTGCCTCCTGAAAAAAAACATAATGAGAAAAAAACCCCTAATATTACTGTTTTTCCAGATAAACAACTTTTATGAGATGGCTATTACTTGACTGCAAAAGGAAGAAGAGGCAGCCTACATAAGGAAAACAAACAAGAAATCCCTACAATATACCATCCTCCCCAGTTAGCATTTTGAGCCTCTTCCATGGCAACAGGACTCCAGCTATTTAATGCCTTGTTTTGTCAGTAACGTGATAAAAGTCCATTTAGATCTCCTGGTGTACTGTTATTCAAGTCTTTGCTTCAAAGAGTGCTTCTGTACTGTCCAAAGTACAGAAATTCCCATTCTAATGCCTATTCCTTACTTTTATCTTTTGCTATTAAGATGCACGTTTATATCAACAATTAAAAATAGTATAGGGTAACATAACCACCTTCTTCACATGCATTTTCATACATTTTAACTGATTTTCCAGAGTAGCTACCCCATGTGATGTCTAAATAGTTGAAGCTCTGTCTGCATATGAAGAGCAAAAAGGCTACACAGCAAGAAGCCAAGGATATGCACACACATCCAAAAGGTGTTAACTTGATTACATGTTAATGCACTTACCTGATTTGATTTCTCTACTGTGCTACTGGGAACCTCAGTGGTATCCTTCACAAAAAAGTTATCTATGATGTGTCTCTCTGCACATTCCTGACCACAAATTGGACAGCGGATAACACCGACTGGGGGGAAAAAAGAAAATCTGATTATGCTTGCACAAACTAAGATATATTAAACAACTTCAAAGACAACTTGCAAGGATAAATATTTTTGAAAGGATATTTTTTTTGAAAGGATATTTTTTTCCTGTCAATAAGGTGTGAGCAAGAAAAAGAAAATTCTCATTTATCACTGAAGTAACATTTAGTTGTTCTTCCCTAATGACATATTCTATCATCCAAGGTCAAACACTTTCTTGTTTCAGTGCCATAAGGAATTTGCCTTAATCATATAAAGAAATAATTATTTTACTATAAAGGAAACGTATTCCCATTGATGATTTGTTGCTGTAGAATGGATTAAAGTAAACACTTATTAGTGTGGAATATTAATAAGGGACACTGAGTGGTGTTACATACACACACACATACACGCCAGCAGTGTGACATGACTGACCTTGATCCATGTCACATGAGAACACAAATGTTGTATATTCAAATTTAATGAGGTGACTTGTAGAGAGGAAGAATTGACCTGTATTAATATCATGACTACCTTCACATTAAGCAAGGGAAAGCAATAAAAACTTCAGAATAAATAAGCAGGGCTCTCTCCCTCCTCTCCTCTGCAAGACGCAATGGGGCACAATTCTAAGACAGAGACATAGTTAGGCTCCAGGTTGAAGAAAGGTGAGAACCAGTAACACAAAGGGGTAAACAATTAGTCTTTTTAACAGAATGGAAAGGACAAAGTAAAGTTCAAAACTTGGGGTTGAGCTGTGATTAGAGTAGTTGAAATGGAGAAGATCTATATAAACATTTTTAAGCAGACACCTCTTCTAGCTGCAGAAAATAAGAATGTCCTATTAGCACTGAGGCTTGTTTTTAACATCCAAGAAAAATCTCTAAAATGCTAAGCACTGATATCTTGCTTGAAGAAAATTACTGTAGTCATTACAACCAAAACAGGAAGCAATTGAAACTAAGTTAGGCTGAAATAATCACTTAGGACATGGAACTCACATGCAAAAAGCCTACAGTAGAACAGTCATGCAAGTCTACACTGACACAGATTCTAGACCTTCAGCTCCCATTTGAGTGGAAACACAGATTTAGTGCCTTAAAAAAGATCTGTTTAATCCAATGAATTCAATACCAAGTATGTAACTCACCACTTGCATATTTAACAAAACCAGCGTGGCTTAAAGCTGTTCCTGTTTCATTTTTACAATAAAATGTAAAAGTACAGAAATTATTAAATATTTTACTTTCTGCAGAAGAACTTAATTCCTTACTCTAATTCCTTCATACAAGATTTAGGTAACTTTATCACAAGATTCTTCCAACAGATGCTCAAGATTTGACTGGCAACTCAGCATAAAGCAGTGCTGTAATAAAAGTCCACCCATTTTACTAAAACAATTCTTATTCTGGAAAATCAAGCAGTTTTTCACTTGTTATCAAGGCATTTCACTTTCATCTGAACAGCTATGCTATTAAGCCTGATTTTACTCTAAGTGCCATTTTACCAGTCTGCATTTCAATACACATTTGTGCAGTTTCCTTTGATATACAAATTCCATTTTTTGGCTACAACTTTTGTAACATTTTTTATATCATCATCTGCAAGGATAATGGAGAAATTCAGTTCTGGTAAGTCAAGTAGCTAGCAGAACTGCAAGTACTGAATTTCTCCTGTAATTAAGCAAATCAATTTACCACACTCAAGAGTGAACACATCTCCTAATACTCAAGCTACACACTTTCCAAAAAAGACTATTTTTTACATTTTTCAAGAGCACCAATTACAAACCACCCTCTCCCTGTTACCTCACTGCTCATTCTTGACCCTGACAAAGCACAGCGCTCTGGGTTGATACCAAAATAAGCTAGGGAGGAAACTTTCTAACACAATTTGAAGTACTAAAAAGCAGGCATTCTTTATTGCAGCACACTGGACACACAGAGGTTATTTCCTCTACTCTGATGTGTCACGAAACTTCACAAAAAATATATTTATTCCATCATGATCATAAATATTGATTACAGTGTACTTCCTGGCTAATACATACACATCACTTTTTCTAGAACTAATTTGCATGCATCTGGGTCTTTAGTAAGAGTAGTCTTTTTATGTTCCTGCAGGGTCCTCTGAAGGGGTCTCTGGTGAGTGTATTCCCTGAGAGTCCCCAGTGTTACAGGTGACCTTTCCTTGAATTTCTCTTAAGGCATGCACTGTTGCCTCTTGTTACATAGCTACCACAAAACCCACTGTATTCCTCATTATCTGTTTGTCCACTGGTTCTGGCTACGTGGAGCATCCTGTGTGCCTACTTACACATTAAATAATCTACTTATTTTAAACACGTTGTTCCCTTACTTGGACAACTAAGGCATCATTAAGTTCTGTTCCTTTTATCAAGATCAACACAGGTGTCTTGAGTTGGTCTTTGCATGCGTTTGGGAGATGGGTATAGACACAGAATGAGACTGGCAAACCAATTCAGGCATGGATGTATTTTTCCTGCTCTCCCAAGCTTTACTTTCATCCCCTGCTCTGCTTCACTGACCAAATGCACTACTGACTACAGTGAAGCAACATGAAAAGCAGCACAAGAATGGGAAGAGGACAACACCACTACGGAAGATTAAAACTGGAGCCACTCAACAAGATTAGCAGCATTAACCAGGGTTCGTAAGTCAGCTTGAGTTGAAAATAAGGAAGACAAGGAAGGGGAGGCAAGAAATAAGAAGCATACCAAGACAAACCAAGTATTTCACGTGCCTTTTCACCAACAGAATGTTGCCAACTACCTGTTCAAGAAATCACTTAGAATTTCTAGTGTGACATGGGAAAAGGGAAAAAAAAAAAAAAAAAAGCAAAAATCGCCTACAACTCTCAAAATCTTTGTGAATTTCCTTTTCCAGAATTTCTTATGCTGTCTAGCCTTATGTCAGGGGTTTCTTCTGCCACTGTGTGAGGGTAAACTTGCTTTTGTTATAATCCTGGATTGATGACTGTTACACAAATCAGTTCTAACCCAGATTTAGTCAAACTCAGGATGGTTAATTTAACCAAAAAATCTCAAGTATCAGGGTTTCTATTAGTCAAAGTAATTCTATAAGATTCTTATTTCTCTTTAATGGCGCAAACACAGGAAGGTGAAAATATATGACTTAAGTTGGGAAGAGTTTCATAATCATCATCATGATAATTGTGAGGATAGTGAATGAGCAGATCCCACATCTTTATCTGCTCCTTTGTTCCAGGTGTGAGGAGTTAACACAGTTGTCACAGCCACAGGTTGACTTTGCCATGAGACAGGCACAGAATGGTGTGACAGAATAGTGCTATCTGCAGGCCTGGCAGAGGTGAGACCTGGTTAGCTCATTCTGGGTAATGCATCCAGACAAAAATTCCCACTGTGGAAATGTGTGTAAAGAAGCAACTGCTCATACAGTTCTGGGACAGCTGAAATCTGTGACCACCACCAACCACTGAAGCCACATGAAAATGCCTCCCTGAATACCTGGAACTTGGACTGTAAGACAAGCCACCACAGCAGGAATCTGAGATAAGATAAAAGGGGTACTGTTGTCTGAGTGTTATCTCCGATCTAGGGGGAGGTTAACAAAGCTGGGGGAGAAGAATGAGCCACACAACTGCAGAATTTGTGGGCCACAAGGAAAGCCAGCTCAGCAACTGTGCTGAAATCAGCTTGGACTTGGTAAAACTAATGGTAGGGGGAGATGACCACCAACTCAAACAAAGAGGAAGAGTACAAGGAATACAAGGGCTAATTAGCATTAGAAGCAAGGCAATCAATTAACCTTTAGAATAGTAGCACTGAGTAGCCAATGAGCAGTAATTTGTTTCTTTGCTAATATGTATGAATAGTGAAAAGACCTGGAGAACACCACTACCAGGAGAAGCCCAGGGTGAAGAAGGATCAAAAAGACACTACCAGATCTATAGGCGGTGACTATCTTCTACCTGATCTCTATTTCTGTTCTCTTTTCCATTTCTTTCTACCTTTCTCCCTGACATTCCATGTTAAATAAAATCTGTATTATGGATATAAGTGTATGATCTTGTTTGACCCTTAATTTGGGCAGAGGCACATCTCAATAGCTGGATTTAGCATCAGAAGCATTGTTTTTTTCAGCTGTAAAAGGAGCTGGATCAAGCCCATGTGGCTCTTAAGTAGGAGTAAAAGAGAAGACCTCCACCCTTCTAAGCAGCATTCTTACAAAAACCAAGCAGTTGCAGAATGTCACATTCAGATTTTGCTTGAACCAGGCCAGGACACCGCAATGCAAACAAAAGTAGCAATGCTGGCTCCCTAGCTCGCTCATTTCTATCCTGTGACAACAGAAAGATTTGTGCTGCCATGCACTGAGCTGGATTAGGGACTGCAATATTGATTCCACGGGGCTGTGCCAGGAGAGGAGAGTGTTTTCCCCCACTGTCTACAGGCTCATAACATGTGCACCTCTTTCAAGGAATGCTAAACTGCATTTTAGGTAGGAAAAATCATGGCACATTCTTAGGCTTCTTCACAAGTTACGTGCTGCACCCACAAGGACATCTCATGCTGCTCAGTGGAATGGATTTATAGGTTATACAGTATTATTTCCAACTCTAAACTCAATTTCCTGGGAGTACATTCGAGACCACTGAAGCATCCTGAGGCAATAGGAGGAGACTGCTCTGCTTTGCCCCAGTTTTGACTCATTTTTGTCTTCACCGTTGCAAACAGGTTTGAGAGCCAATTTAATAAAGTCACTGGATGATCATTTGTAGATCCAAGAGGGTGTTTTTGTTAGTAGATGCAAAGTGCTTTAATAAAAAAAGGAGGATTTAATAGTTCCCTTTCTTCAGATTAAATCAGTCAAAAAACCCACTAGTTTTCTGAAAGAGAGCTCTCTTTGTTAAATAGAGTGCTCAGAAGCAACTGGCAATTTTACCTGCAACGACATAGTCATTACAGAATAAATAATTAGGGTTTCGTACAGCAATCTTTCCCAGTTTTACAGATGTTTTGCTTGAAAATCTAACCACACAGATTTCAGAACAAAAAAAATATTAACAGCAAGTTACACATCCACTTAAAATGTTTAAAACATGGACATGCTAATTAAAACTAATAAAAGGTATGTCAGAGATTGAAGGCAGCAGCAGCTATAAGATTTTTAACATAACTACAGAGAAAATTAGGGTGTTTCAACAGTGAGATACAGATTCTTTTCTCCTCTTGCTCTTTCTACAGATACCATTAATACTTGCAAGCCTTTTCATTAAAATGCATGGGTTTGAGGGTAAGCAGGTTGTATTTACACAGGTCATGTTTCCCAGTTAAGAACAAATACTTAGAAAACTTAATTTGAGAGGCAGTATCTTGTGCAATAATGTCTGAATCAATTTTTAAAATAATTACTGCTTTCCTCTTGCTTTTCATTAAGCCACTACTGGTGCTGCAAAATTGGCAACTTCTTGAAACCAGTTTGTTCCAGAAAAAGCTGCTCCCATCTAGTTGTGACAGCCTGCTGCTGCTAGTAGAGGGGAGACAGGTTAAACCAATAAGCAGGCACATCTCAAGGGAAAATTGGCATCTACTGCCAAGATACTAACATTTCAACCCACCACCAATCTAGCAAAAAGTTCATTAAAATTATAATTAATTAATTGTTAATTTAAATTATTTTAAATCCTTTAAAATGCAAATAAATGAAAAGCAGACAAAGACTATTAGCTGTAATCCCCCCTCTGGAAGAGTGTTACAGGCCAGTTTTTATGCTGCAGTACATTGACTTTCTTGGAAAGCACTGCAGAGCTGAATTAAAATATTTCAGCTGCTCTGTGAAATGGTTCATTGTTTTTGCTACACATGCCTAATCTTCAAACACTTTAGATAGCATGTATTAGACTTCAAAAATTGTAAATTTTGCAGGATTGACTCTCCAGCCACTTCTGAATACCTTAAGAAATTCTGATGGCAGAGTTTACATTCACATCCAAAGCTGTCCAATGCATTTTCTTCAATACCACAATTATAAGAAGTGTCATAGTGCTAACAAAAGGAAACATGGTTATTGTGGGATGGACAATGTTTGAGTACAAGATGATGAACAAAAAGTCTCACTGTCTTGCAATGAACGTACTTAAACGATGATGCAGAAGCTGCCAACAAGCCAATTGTTACTGCTGACTGTGATGAGCATTTCTTTCATCAAAATTAAAATACATTCTTTCCAGTCCTGAAATTGTCAAGTATTTCCAAATGATATGTAATGAATTCAGACATATAACATGCAAGGATGTTTAAGATTCTGTGATATTCTTGCATCGTTTTCTCTGATCAGCCAAGCATTTCATTTTGAAAGTGGGCTTAATGCTGTTTAGATTTATACATTCTACTGAAATACCATTTTGCAGATACTCTTGGATTTTGCCAACAATCCTCAAGTCCATTGTATCCATGTGTTTCTGGAACAAGGAAATTAGTACCTTTCTCCACAAATAGCAGCATGTTAACATGTTATAATTAATTTAAAAAAAAAAAGATAACTGGGATAAAAAAAATTTATTCTCAGAATCTCTGGTATGAAGATGGACCCTTATAGCACAATACAGCTAATGATCACTTCTTTGGAGCACTACATTTCATACTCTGGTCTTCATCTTTTCGAGTTCTTATCTACCACCAGCTGTTAGTTCAGCAGTGGCAGTACAATGCATCTATTCCCAGAAATCATAGCTATAAAAATAGCAGATTAGCAGAGTGCAATTTGGACAGTTAGAGCCAGTCACAACCCAAAGAACCAAGCCCTTCTCAGGCACTGGAAGAGTTCATTCTTTTTAATTCTTTGTTGAAAGGATGAAAACTACACTCCAACATGTGACACTCCTGAGCGTTTCGCCCACTTCTTCTGTTTAGCCTCAGCTACCTTAATGTTCCCATGAACACTGAGCAGATGTAAAGGTAAAAAAAGCCTCAAAAAACAACTTCTAAGAATCTGGATCATATTAAGGGAACCAAATTAGAAGCAGTAGAGGGATCAACAGAAAGTAACAGGCTTTAGTCAGCGTATTTCACTAAAAATGTCATCCAAACAGGAGGGATAATGCAACTCAAGGCCTTGGACTAGCTCATGCTAGTTCCTCTCTTCTTCAAGTGCTCAGATGCGTCCTTGCAACCTGTTCTTCACAAGTCTGCTTCCATTCTCAATATGTTCACCACTCAGTAACTGGAAACTACCTAAGAGACTTGGCAAACTACCCTCTTGGCCCTCATTTTCCCAGCCACTAGCCTCAGGGGAGCAATTCAGGTGCCTAAACAGACATAGCTAATTTGAAGGTAATATCCTGCCTGGCTTCCAGCTACTATTCCAGAAGGAAATAGGGCTCCTGTGGATTGTGCAGTACATTTACTAGCCCTTTCTAAAATATTACAGGCATCCCAAAAATTCAGCAATGGCAGAAGATATTTTAGTTCAGACAGCTCAATTTCAACTTACCTGCCTATTCTAGCCATGTATTTTTGATACTGTGATTTTAAATTCCTGTAGGAGAACACAACCGAGGCACACAGATCTTTGCACCCTAACAAACTGCAGTCTGTAGCTCCAAAGGAAAACTTGGTTTAAAATGCTGAAGTGTCAATATTCAGAGCCATCAACTTGTTAACTGCAGTGTTCATGGCATCTGTCCATATTCTGCTACATGGATATTTATTTTGAGGTTCTCTTCGAGGACAGAGTTCAGAAGTCATCAAGACCTCTATTTTGTTTCCTTCAAACTATCTCAAAATACAGATTACAGTGGTGCAAAATATAATGGAACATTCCATCAATTTTATCTGTAAAGTATTTGTGCAGGGAATGGATGTTTAAATTTACATAGAAATAATATGTTGATTTAAAATAATAGGCTCTGCCTTTCCTTAGGTTATTTTGTTTGGTGAGAGAGTGGAGAGAAAAAATGGGCTGATTGTTGCTAAGAAGAGACTTTTACTAATTAATGTCTCTTCAATATATTCTTCAACAACAATATGGTAATAGCACATTTACGATCTAAGTACACTGGTCAACACTTAGATACCCAACAGCAAAAAATAGGAATTTATGTATTTATCAATAAATTCTAATACTCAGAATTTATTATTCAATTTATTTTGAATCTGTGCTGCAATAAAATCAGTTCTTTAACAAATACTTTGACCTGGCCATATTTTAAAATTTTCTAGATTTATTTTTTTAAAGCTTGCTGTTGACAGGGATAGAGAAAAAGTACAAAAAATATTTGATGAAAATTCTCACTCTAATAAGAGAAAAAAATAATGATACCTATTTCCTGCAGTTTATATCAGAGAAGTCTGAGTGCTCTGAAAGACATTATTAATGGAATAAAAAAGTAAAGCTCCAAGCCATTTAATGCATTTAAGTAATATAACCCAAGACTCCCAAATCTGGTCTATTCTGACTACATGTTATATTTAAAAGCTGTTCAATGAAAAAGCTTGTCTGCAGGCAGGATTTTTGCATCTATGAAAAATCAACTCTTAATGGCAGCACAAAACTAATACTGATTTATCATGCTGACTCCACAGAATAGAATTTTACACCTGAAAAATTGATAAGGCTTCTTTGCAGTGTTGCCAAGTTTTAGTACCTTCAGTGGGTTTCATCTAAATGTTATATGAAGTTCCCTTCATAGTCATTGCACACATAGGTAATAGTTAGGTCATGAGTGGTGTCATTGTTAAAGCAGATGTTTACACTTGGTCAGATGAATTACACCTTCAAAACATCCACTTCTTTCCAGTAACTATAGTAGTATTCTTATCCACTACTGGGCATTCACTTCAATTGCAAGAATTCCTCTGATATTCTAAAATCAGTCATTAAAAGAGGAGAATATCCTCCAAGTATACTGCAACTTACAGGGATTGCACTTTTGGGTGTAGATGGTCAGGAATAAAAAGCCATTTCATTTTATATTCTTCTCTTACATGTGCCCAGTATGCCAAGCACCGTTGTAAGGGTTCAAAAAGCAAGGTGCCCAGCTTTTTCCGGCTCCCACATAGCTTTAAGAGTACCAAGCTGGAGCAATATAAGCATTGTGAGATTCACACATGGCTATGCAGCCTGCAAGAACCAGCATTAATTAAGAAGCAGTGTTATCATCTCCTCTGACACTGTATTAATATGAAAATTACTGAATGTAACTAATAAAACATATTCCTTCTGGGTTGAAGAGATGAACTAATTGATCAAAGAACAACAGGGATTTCTAATAGCTGCCCTACAGCTTTCAGAAAACAGTAGGTTACAGAGCCAGCAGTGATACTGCTTATGTTCCCATAGTGCATCTCCTTCTGTTGCTGTAATCTGCAGTAGATAACTGAACCATGAGCCAGAGCCTGTTGGCTGATGTGAATGAACATCCACATCCACTGAAGAAATCTAGTATTCCTATGGTTTCCTCCATTTTCTCAGAACTAAAGAAGAACTCCTCCAATGGAGCTCTCCCAGCATGACACTCTTAGCACGAAGAATGAAGCTTAAGAAAATTCATCTTCTACCAAAACTGATCTTCATAAGTGCCATTTATATACCTTCTGCTCTTCACTCACTCAATCTCTTTCCATCTTCTTGCACCATACTGCCTCAAAGGATTGATAATGAAGTTCTGGAAATACTACACTTGGCATCCAATAGCATCTTGGGAATGAACTAGGACTGTACTTCTATTCCTTCTTTATTTTTAAGGAATGATCACAAGAGTTCCATCGTGGCATTGTGGTTCCTTATCTACTTGTCTGGCATAATGACAAATGAAAAGCAAAAACAACTAGCCACAGCTTCAAGCCAGAAAACAGCGATTCTGGCAAAAGTTTGAAGCCAAACATCCTGCAGCTTACAACACCTACCCTATACTCTCAAAAATTTAGATCAGTCAAAAAGGCAGCCAAAGAAACCATTTTAAATCTGACCTCATCTCAACGGAACTGGGAGCAGTGAAAAGAAAAAAAGCCCACACAATACAAACAATCAGATTGGAACATAATACATTAATACTGTTGCTAAATGGACTTTTAAAAGATTGAGATTAGCATTTAGCTTCTTAAAGAATCCAGACTACATTCAGCTCTTGCACAAAGGGTGGAATGCAGCAAAGGAGACTGTCAGCTGAATCCATTCGGGATACCCATAAACAAAGTCATGTTCATTTTGCCAAAACAGCTTCAAAATAATCTTTTTTTGAGGAGAGATCTTTGGCCCTGTTGAGTGTCAATGGCTGTGGTAATAATCTAGAAGACACATGGGCTACCACAAATCATGGCTTTGCTTCTAACTTGTATCTAGTCCAGCCATAAGGCCATTCTGAAAAGGAAAAGGCAGCAGAATTACATCTCCCTGCACAATCCATCAAGATGCACACAATTTTACTGAAGGTGCCAGTGCCAACAGTCTATATATCAAATACTTGTTTACTGAGTGATAAAAGCAATACTTGCAAGTCATTCTTATGGTACAGATAGGAGTTATGACAAACATGAGACTATTTTCTTTCATTTTTTTGTTTAAAATTTACTCCTAGATGTGGGAAGAACACAGGTCCTCCCACATGTTCCATTGCAGAAACTTCTGAATGCTCTCTCACACAAGACTGGACACTGCCTTTGCTATGAAGCAGAAAATAAACATTCTATTTAACAACTTGGAGTGCAATATTTGAAGAAAGAGCTGCTGAAATCTTTGGACTCCCATACAGATGAACTATCTGAACACCACCTATGCTTATCCAAGAAAAGAATTCTGTGTGTCTGTTTTGAGGTAATACTTACTCAGACAACATTTAACACATGAGCTCTGAAACCACATTTAAGTTTGTTGCATATAGAAGGGACTGAAGAAAACTTTAGAACTTCTCAAATGAGATAAATTAAACAATCTAAGTACTCTAAGTGTAGTGATTTCCAATATATGCTAGCCAGTGGGTTATACCCTCACAGTCCATTCTCCCTACTCCCAAAGGGAAGATAAAACTGAACTATTGAAGGCTAAGTAGTCTGTATTTAGTAAGCTCAACAACCAGTCCATAAGCTAAAACGAGTGCAATAGCTGCTGATGTGTGAAAGGCGCCTAAACAAGACAAAAGCAAATAAGGAACAGAACTACTGAGTGCTGAAAACCAACTGCTTAAGCAAGAAAAGGTAGGAATTGTAAACACACAAGAGATAAATATAATCCAGACATATGATACCCCCAGGATTTCAAAGTTGCCAGACACTTGGCCATTACTGTGGTCCTGCTATGGGACACTACCCATCATTATACAGCTCTACATTCATTCAACAAAGCTTGTCTGCTAAAAAGATGGTCTTTATCTCAGTGTCCAACTGATGAGTCGCCTACTCCCCTAATTTATCACTTTGAGGCTGTGATACTGAAACCATCCAGATAGTTTCTATCTAACAAGTTTTAAGTATTAGAAAGCAGGCACTCCTTACTGCAGTGCACTGGTCCCTTGGAGGATCCTTCCTCTAATCAAGTTCCCTGAGCAAGCAGGTTTTCATCATACACACTGATGGCATATTCATTAGCTATCCCCCCTTATTTGATGTATATGTATTACTTTATTTGACACAGTCACACCCTTACTGGGAGTCCTTACAGGATTCTTTGGGGGTCTTTTTCAGTTGCCCTCAATGTCCTTTTGAGGTAGCTGTTCCTTGACCCCCATTTTTGAGTAAGCACAATATCATTGTTTTCTGTAACTTCTGCTTTGTTAGCCTTGCAGAGCTGAGCTGGCATCCTACTTGCCTTTTGCATGACTTCTGTTTGCCTAAGTTACATCCTTTACCTATTTCTGCAAGGCTATGCTGTTCTGTTCTACTATCCTCAGACTAAAATGGTGTTCTGTTCTACTGTCAGCTGGGCAATGCTATGAATTCCAACTTTTACTCGAAAACTGTTGAAACAATAGTTACAAATCATCAAAGTTTTTCCAAAGGCAAAGAAAATTTTAAGCTGCTACCCCTTCTTAAACCAACTGGCAAGAAGGGCATGTAATTGACATTCCTACATTATTTCAGCAACTCCTTTACTTATTTTAAAGCAAAGTCCATGATAGAAAAAAATATGTGTTTCAATTCACACTTCTGCTGTTCAGGACAATTTTGCATACTGCTTATTTCTAGTAACAGACTTGTTGGTGCTGGGCTGTTTTGTCAAGGCACTGCACCTTGCATTTAAAATTAGAACCTTGCTCCCACTTTAAAATGTCTCATTCTCCAGTCCCAGCAGTGCTGCAGCTCTCTCCCTCTTCCTTTCCACCTACTCATTCTCCGTGCAGCTGCCAGCATTCCCTCCTCTAAGAGCATCAGTGTTACAAGTACCCTGACACAGCAGGTTCATAACATGAACTCATGTGAGGGCTGGATTAGAGCATTAGTTCAACAAACTTCAGCTCCACACATCCTTGACTGCGCTCAGACTCAAGAGCATATGCCTAGAAACAAATGACGCCAATCAAGTAAGTTTTATTAAATGCTTTTTGACCTCATCCTAGAAAATACAGGGGGAGTTTCCAAGTCAGCATGTATGTTATAATAGCCCTATTTCTTTTTTATGAGCTACAGTCCAGACAGATGTGTTAGCTCACTGGGAAAATTATACAGTCACTTTTCAAATTAGGCAATCATTTTAGTTCAAAGGGTATTTGCACTACAGTCTTGTTTTATTCAAATTCAAACTATATTCACTTGAGGGACTATAGTTGAAAGGGAAACTCACCATTTTAATAGAAAGTTGCCTGTGGCAACTTAGTTATTAATCAGAAGCAGAAATCTTTCTGTATTCAGAAGGCAAATGGCTTAGTTCCCCTTCCATGTACTCCCATTTACAGAGGATTTAGCACCGGAGTTGCAGATTTCTTTTTTGAAATGAGGATGTCTCCATGACCCAAATCCACGTTACAAACAAAGGCCCTCAAAACCCATGAGTGCAGTTCAAAGAGCTGAGCCTCGCTTACTGTCATCCTTTTCCCACAGCCCACTGATAAACTTCAAAAATAACTAGAAACCTTGTTTAACATCAGTCCTCTATCATGTTAGTAATGTATGTAAGGTAATATGCAATTTTGTCCCATATAAAAGCTTCAAATAAGCATTTACTTGAATCCCTGGAGACACTGTATCAAGTAATTAGGGACATTCCTTGGCTCAACCTTCAGTTTCATGGCTGATTTTACAAGACAGTTTCCTGTTAAAAATTTGTGTCATTTTCTTACTTACTTCACACAACTGTTTCATGCTTTCTTTGACGGTAAAGAAAGAGTTTTGCACATACTCTCTGGCTAAGATGTAAAAAAAATAGATAATTTGGTCAGTTCAACCTATAGCCCTGACACCTTCAAAGCACATTTGAACTGTAAGCACCTACTTTAAGCATACACAACTCCATAGCTACCTAATTGCAGAGGAAAATTTTAAAAGCATCAGTGGAATTTTCTTATTGAAACATTTTTTCTGTGTCTTTTAAATTTGCCAAAGAAGAAAGAATGCATCAGAAAACTGTTACAGCACATAAAAGTTAAATCTAAAACAGGAAGTCCAATAGAAGATGTTGATACTATTAACAGTTCAGTGGGATCATCTGCATTGGCCCACAACTCACACTTCAGGCCGTACGCACCTGAAGAACCCTGCCTGACCAGTGTTGTGGAGACCATGTGAACAGATACCTGCCTTCAGCCCATGGAGAACCCTGTGCTAGAGCAGGCTCCTGGCAGGACTTGTGGGTCTGTGGAGAGAGGAGCCCACCCTGGAGCAGGTTTGCTGGCAGGACTCGTGACCCCCTGGGGCCCCACACTGGAGCAGTCTGTTCCTGAAGGATTGCACCCCATGGAAATGACCCCTGCTGGAGCCGTGTGTGAATGACTGCACTCTGTGGCAAGGATTCACATTGGACAAGTTTGTGGAAAGCTGTCTCCCATCAGAGAGACCCCGCAGTGGAGCAGCAGAAACACCATGTGACAAACTGACCACAACCCTCATTCCTGTCTCCCTGGGCCACTGAGCAGGAAGGAGGTAGTGAATCGGGCATAAAGTTAAGCCTGGGAATGAGGGAGGGGTGGGGGAAAGGTTTTTTTGAGGCTTGCTTTTACTTTTCATCATCCTACTCAGATTATGATTGGTCATAAATTCAATAATTCCCCCAAACTGAGTGTGTTCTGCCTATGATGATAATTGGTGAGTGATTCCCCCATCCTTATCTTGACCCATAAGCCTTTTGCTACATTTTCTCTCTCCTTTCCAGTTGTGAAGGGGATTGACTAAGCAGCTTTGGTGGACATCTGGCATCCATCCAACGTCAAACCACTGCACTATTGTACTAAAGTATTTCATTTTACTGCAAAAACCTTTTAAAAGCCTAAATTTCCAATTTCAGAAATAATGGATTTTTTTATCTAGTCAGTTACTCATCCTGAAATACAGTCCTATTTAGAATTCACCTAAAGTTCCTTTTGGTTTTCCCCTGGCTTGCTTTTAGATTAGACACAACAGGCAAAATACCAGCTTTACAAGTTTACTGTTGCTGGGAAATTCCACTAAATAATATGGAAATTCCTCCTACAGTACCTTAGCAAACACACACAATACTGGCATAACGATTTACCTGTACAAAAGACAAGATTCTTTAACAACACTGCATTCTGTATCAAGAGTTTCAACAACATTTCTTTCTCAGATTTAACAAACTGGGTGAAGTTGAGAAAATGTGGTCACTTTGTAGCACTCATGGAATTCAGCAGACCAAGCTAAAAACCTGCTGCATAACTGAGTAGTTCTTCAGGACATTTTTCCTAGGAATAAGCTAGCCCACAAAAACATTCTTCCACTTGCCTCTTCATGAACACATGCACCACTATTTTCCCTTGCTCTTCAGACAAGACATTTTCATAAGAGATATCTCTATTATAAGCATTAAAACAACCCAATACATTTTCAATTAGACACACCTGAGAATTTTTAATACATTAGTATATATTTGCTTTCCTTATGATCCTTTCACCTTATGATCTAGAATTCCTTTCCTCTGCTAAAACTACTAATTGCTTACCAGAGACATAATTAGCTGATTTTGTATTGAAACAAAGCTAGGTTGGCCTCTGAGGATAGAAATCTTTGTCTGAAAAGAAGTTTCACACAATGATACACCTATTTTGATAACTTGTACAGCCTAATTTCTCTAAGGAATGAGCTTGGCAACTGCAGTTGTTTTAACACTCATCTGATGTTCCTGATGGCTTCAGCTTTTCAATCTCCCACTTTCTACGGGTGAAAGAAGCAAGAACATAAATGCATCCAAACCACCCCAGAAATACTACTCTGCATACATAAAACAATAAACATCTATTACATACTTACAGTAATCATATATCAGAGCAAGCATGATTCGAGCTAATTTCCACAACATGCAGTTGCCTGCCTTAATAAAGGCTGTATAGGCATGCCTCCAGATTTTTATGGAATTCCTGGTAGAAGAGAAAGCAGTAACTTTTGGCAAATATATCCCTACTTCAAATTACACTTGTACAGTAAGTATCATATCCTATCATATATATTGTGAAAGCATACTTTTCTCTAAAAGTAGGGTATTATAACTAGAAAAAGAAGAACTTTCTCCATTCATTAATACTTATATTAATATTTTAAGCTTTTATTAGGTTTTCTTTTTTTCGTTTTTTAAACAAGAGATTAGTACATTACAGGCTATCAAAACAATAATATTGTATTTCACCTGTAACAATGCTAAATTCACTTCACATATGCATTATCTGGGGCTCTGGGAACTTTCAATTCAAAGTAAGCACAAATCTAAAACAGAATGAACATTAGACATGTCTTTCCAATACATATTCCTATAACATACACTATTTCCCAATATTAGCACTCCCAAATCTCCTTATGTTGGAGATTAAACAATTCACTTCTTGATGCACCAAAGCAGAAACAAGATGATCCTTGTGAAAAGGATGCAACCATGCCTGTGAAAGTGAGTGTATAGCCACACAAACAAAATATGGGCTCTTTGTAATGGCAAAGATGGAGAGAATTCACTTTAAGCAAGTGGCAATATTTCATCAAGGATGAAATGGAAATTATTATTTCCATTATTATTTGTAGTGGCAGATTTAGAAAAAGAATCTTAAGTCTTCTTAGATTACCAAGACATGGAAGAAAAACTGAACTTCACCATAAGAAACCTCAAATGAAGCTATTATATCCTTCAAACCAACTAATAAGGATCCCAATCATTATCTAGCTAAAGGCGGGAAGTAACTAAAGAAACAAGTAACAAAATTTAAATTGATGTCAAAAGCTGTATTTTCAAGGTCAAATGAAGTGGTGACACCAGAAAGTCCAGATGTAAAGATCAGATGAGAAGCTGAAAGCATTTGAATCTATCTTTAAAAGGACTGCCTGTGGGATTTGATAAAAAAGCAGATGCCATCCACATATCTGAGGGGATGTCAAGGGTAGGGTCTTCACTGCATCATTAGAGAACTTCAAACTCTATTGCCAAGTAAATATTTCTGGGAAGTAATAACCTGAAACATGAACACCTCTGAATCCTTGCTTAGTAACTCTGAAGTATTTATTCCTTATTTAACAGCACGTATTGAATATATTTTAAATGTTAGTCCAGACACTCCCCAAGAATTTAGATCATGGGATTGTCCAAATATTATATGCTTCTAACAGCTTCATATAAATTTGTTTGTTAGCAGGTTTGCTACAGAGGAGTTACAGAAAAAAAATCCCTCTACTATTTTAGCATTGACACTAGTAAGATTTCATGATGATAGCTGCATAAAACTTTGTTACGCCACTCCATGCACAAATATTTCCCCACACCAGTTCCAAGTATATTTTGTGTACAGATTTATGACAAAGAACAAACAAGGCTACTTGCAACTTTAAAAGTTTTGAGAAGGGATAGAATTTCAATTTCTAACTTCGCACCTTTCACGAAGTACCAATTTCACATTTGAAAATTCCAGGAGAGTACTATGAGGGTCTGCACATTACAAACACTACCCTTTAAGTACAGGCTACTACTCACTAACTGAAGTGCAGCGCAGACAAAACCTAGGCAAATGGCAGACTTCTAATAGCAGAACTTTTTGTGTATGCTCCAGTTGTAACTCATACACTAAAGAATGACCATTTGAGAAACAAAAAGAAAACCCATATGAACTTAGCCAAATAGTTAGCAGAGGTAACTGTAGATACTTGTTCACAAGCCAGTGTCACATTTACAGAGCTGCTCTTTGCAGCACTCCCTGAAGTCCATAATATGCTGCCTGACAACCCATTTTTTGGCAGTGCAACACCAAAATTATCACCTATAGCAAATAAACTACCACCGAACATTCAGAAAGCAGGGGGTGTCTAAAACCACTGGTGTCTGACACACTGATGATTCCTCAATGCTTCCAACTTTAGGAATGGTAGAGAAATCAGAAACTCCAGGTTTTCTTTTCGATAGAAGTTATTCTACTTCAAAACTGAGTGCACGTGGCAGTATATAATATATCCATACCAACTGGCCTCTCCGCCAGTTTGCTTTTGCAAAAGGAATAATAGTTAACATTTATCACATGAAACTCCTCTGTATGTCTTGCCACTTGTCTGCAGTCATCCATGTTGAATCTTGTATTCAAGTGAGCAACCCCAGAACTCTTAATTCACTTTAAGTTTGGAGGCTTTTCTTTCACAGCTCCTTAATTAGCTGTTAAAATCTTCACAGAAAGAGAGCCAACAAATAAACTCGTCTGTATGTTGGAAGTTGAAGGCACACTTTATTCCAGTAAAGTGAACAAATGTTTCTTCTTGGAAACAATTTGATGGAGACAAAAAGTCTCTCCAGATTATACTTGAAGCTCAACCTCTTCAGCTATCTGTTTCTCAGCTAATTTCAGTATCCATACAACACACAAGGCTGGTTTGGTGAAGCACTTTTCAAATCACATCCTCTCTTTTGCTCAAGACAGACTCCATTCTACTAATCTTCCTTCCAGCTTCTTTTCGTGCAACTCAAGTGCTCAGCACAGGTGCATAAGCAGCCTGTCTGCTTATCTCTCAGGACATTTTCATAGTTTGCAATTCTATAGTGTTCCTTACTTAGGACATTCCTTCCAGCAAAAACAGCTTCCTTGATGTTTATTTCTTCGGTTTAGTCACAGTAATTTCATAATTTACATCAAAAGAGTCATTCATTATCCAGCTTTCTAAGATTATACTCCTCTGTTAATTTCTTCATGTCATTCCTCCTAAACATTTGTACAACATATTACCAGAAGAGGTGACAGTTTTGCACCACTTTGGTCCTTCCTACCATCTTGTGAGAATTTAAGAACTCGTCCAACTGTAACAAATTTCCTCTAAATAATCAGTTTTGGAGTATAACACGTGGGTATTTTCCCAATCCTAACTTCAAATTCACAGGGTTTTTTTGTACCAGTTGAAAAACAGAAAGTAGACAGTGCACTTCACCAAGTTTGGCCACAGCTAGCTAATACACAGTCGCTGTCATTTTAACCAGGACAAACACATGACAAGTAAAGATATAAAAAATGCCTCAAAGTGAGTGTGAGTTTCTTCTTCCAACTGGACAATGAACTCTAGTATGGAAGTATGGAAGCATGAAAGTAGCTTGGGAGAAAAGTCAACAGGGTAAAAAATAATTGTCACCAAAAATACAGTATGTCTGCAAATCTGTAGAATGAGGAGGAGTATGTACTGTGAAATCACTCATACAGAACCAACTCACTATCAAAAGGAGGGACAGAGCTACCAGCTTACTGTTGCTGTGATTCAGTATCAAGCAGATGTTTGAACAGCGCTAATCTTTTAATTGTTATGATGCATCTCATTTCTCATTCAGCTACAGATCCCTGTTTCTGCTATATTTATATAGAACATCTGGGAGTGGACCTGTGCTATTCATGACCTCTAATCTCAGAAGACAATGATGATATTGCCTCTTACACTACCTTGCAAACTCCTGAGCTTGTATCTATCCCCTCTTTCCTATTTCCAAGTATCGCATCTTGAAATATCTCATCATACTCCAGAGTCTGTGTTTTTCTGTTCCTCCCATGCAGAATTTTCCATTTCTACTCATAGATGTATGAGCAATAACATGTCCTGAATCAATGAAGCTTAAGTATATAGGCTTTGGGTCCTACAGATTTTCCCACTCTGTAACTTTTGATTAGGCAGTCTTACTATGACATACTTTACATGCTAAAATTAAAAACGGAATGAATATACTAACACAGACATTCACATAGATGAAGAGTTCAGCATATCCTGTTAACATATTTGGGAGTTTCTCAGATATTCTGAAGCAAATCTCTAGCTGTTCCAAATATTTCTCTCTCTGAAGAGGGGTGTCTCCTTTACAAATTGCTGCAAACACTTTTTATAATTAAGTGGTAATCTTTGGTCAGAACTCTGGCAGAATGGTCAAGTTTTCCTAAGACCACTTAAAGGACTTAAGAATGTCAACCTAGAGCTACTACTTTTTACTTGAGCCTCCGCTACACAGTCCAGCAAGTACAAACTCCACTAATACCTATGGATTAGCTTAATTTCCATCACAATTCCTCTTTCCTATACAACTTTTTTCCAAGACCTTGACGAGCTTCCACTACAGGATGTTTGCACTTTTTTTTAAGACGAAACTACCTTTAACAAAACCAAGTGATCCATTAGACCTAGCCTGAGAGGGCTAGGAAAAAAAGAAATCAAAAACATTAGGAAAGTAGTTTCAAACGGAAGGAGTTTATTCCGCACCTTCCACAGCGACATGTACTTTTCAAACACATTGACAGAGGCTACTGTGTCAGTACACGAGCTTAACAAAACTTCCTAGCGGCATTCTTCCTCCGGCGCGGTAATCAGCAAGTAAGTGGTGCATGAATGCATTAGCAGAGCCATCCAGGCTGCCCATGGCCCGGACAAGTGTTATTATTGCTCGGCCGCCCCGGTCCCCGCCCAGGCGCGGGGTCGCTCCCGGCCGAACGCCGCGCACGGCTGATGACACCTGCAGGACTCCCCTCCGGCCGCGCTCCACACTCCGAACACCGCTCATAGAGAGTCTGTGCTCTCGTTACGGTTTTGTGCCTTGTTATCAGCCCGTGTTCAGGTTTTCCGCCGGCCAGGGGCCAAAGCCTCCCGGCTCCCCCGATAACGGCTGCCCGGCCCCGCTCCCCCGGCCCGGCGCGGGAGGCCGGCTCTCGCCGCCCCTCTCCACCCGCACACAGAGGTCCTGAGAAAGCACAGTGGTTCTTCCTTCCCTCCGAGGTGGGAAATTTAAAAAATAACGATTAAAACAAACCAAGCCGAAGCACAACCCCGCCGCCAGCCTTGGCGCTGGCGAGCCGCTCCCGTCCCGACAGCTCCGTGCCCCGGCAGCTCCGCGGCCGGGCACCCGCACCCAGCCCACGGCACCCAGCGCCGACAGCTCCCCGTCCCGCCAAACGCGGCCCACAGGCCTCCGGGTTGGAGGGGGCAGCACCCCCGGGCAGGGGCAAGGGGAGTACGGACAAGAAGGGACACTTACTGGGCGTGCAGTGCAGAGGTGAGGCTTGCGAAGAGACGGGCGACGAGGGAGGCGCCGCCAGCGGCGGCTCCTTGAGGGCGGCGGCGGACGCGGGGGTCAGGACGGGGGGCAGCATGAGGTACCGGTCAGGCTGCGGCAGGCAGCGCTGGCACACCGAGTGCAGGCAGGGCAGCAGCTTGGGCCGCCGGCTCTGGATAGGCTGCCCGCACACGCCGCAAGTGTCCAACAGGTTGAGCGGGGCCGCGTCCCCGTCGCGCTCCGCCGGGCCCTGCCGGCTCTCGGCCTCGTTCTCCCCGCTCAGCGCCGCCGCCGCTGCCCCCGGTCGGTCCGCCGGGCACGGCCGCCCCGCCGCCGCTGCTAACGCCGCTGCCGCCTCTTCCATTGTCCTATGCCGGCCGCCGCCGGAGAGCCGAAGGAAGGCGGGGCAGCCCCGCCGCTTCCCGCCCGCGCCGTCGCCGCCTACCGGCCCCCGCCCCGCGGGTGTTCGTGCGCCCGCCCGGCAGCGGCTGCCCCGCCGCGCCGCGCCGCCAACGGCCGCCCGCGGCCCGCCCCGCCTACCGGCCCGCCCCGCCGGGACCGCCGCCCCGCCCCCGCCCCCGCTACGTGAGGCGAGCGCTGCCCCGCCCGCCCCGAGGGAACCGGCCCGGCCGCCGCGGAGCCCCGCCCCGTCCCGGGAGCCCCGCCCTCTCCCCGGCACCAGTGACCGCTCTCACTCAGCTGGGTGGCGGCCTGGCTCTGTCCGGGTGAGAGGAAGGACTGGAAGTTCCTCTTGAATATGAGGAAAAACTTCTTTACTGTGTGGGTGGCCATGCTCTGAAAGAGGTTGCCCAGAGAGGCTGTGGAATCTCCCTCACTGGAGATGCTCAAGAACTGTCTGGACACAGTCCTGTGCCACGTGCTCTAGAATGACCATGCTTGAGAAGGGAGGTTGGGCCAGATGACCCACAATGGTCCCTTCCAACCTGACCCATTCTATGATTCTGTGAGAGGTCTTTGTCCCTTGGACAGGGCATTGAAAAAGGTCACTGTTCTCCCTGCCCTGTTGTGTGGGTGAGTCTAATTTTTGGTCTGTGTTTGGCTTGGTGATCACAGCAATACCACCACATGCAGCCACGTTACCTGACTGAAGCTAATTGGTGATTGGTACAATTAAAGAGATACAATGCAAAAGTACAATTCTTGTTTAGACACAACATTTTATTGAATCAAAGGCCTTAAATATTGTGCTGGTAAGACATTGGAGCAGGCTGTCCAGAGAATTGTGGCTGCCCCAACCCTGGAAGTGTTCAAGGCAATGTTGGACTGATACTGAAATCAGACAACAAAACTTTCTAACACAATTTTGAGTATCAGACAGCAGGCATTCTTTATTACAGTGCTGGACACATCAGAAGGATAGCTCTGTTAATCTGATGTGTGTCCAGAAGGTAAAACAAGGTATTTATTCCATCATGATCATACATATTGATTAGAGTGTACTTCTGGCTGATACATAACCATCACTTTTCATAGAACTAATTTGCATGCAGCTGCCTCCTACTCAGGAGTCTTTTAATGTCTTTTAATGTCCCTAGAGGGTTGTCTGAAGGGGTCTTTGGTTGTTGTACTCACCAAGTGCCCCCAGTATTACAGATGACATTTCCTTGAACTTCTTTTAGGGCATGTGCTGTTTCTTCTTTTTACATAACTTGTCCCAAAAAGCCACTATAATCCTCATTATCTGTTTATCTACTGGTTCCAGCTACATTTATCATCTTGCATGCACACTTTTACATTCTTTTATCATTTTTTGTTAATTGGTCTTTAAGCTCTATCCAGCAACTTCAGGAGAACTGAAAATTTCTCTTCTCTGTGTTCTCTGTCAGGACAGGACTTTGAGTAATCTGGTGTAGTGGAAGGTGACCTGCCCATGGTGGAGTGGGGTGGAAGCAGAAAATAGTTATTTTCCAACCCAGACTGTTCTGTGGTTCTGTGAGCTTCTATGAAGTATGCATGCAGACACAAAGCTAGATCTAGCACGTTGGTTGCTAGATCAACCATAAACCAGATCCAAGCTCCTCAGAATATTCCAGATGTCTGTGCTTAAATTCCCAGAGCAGTTATTATACTTCCCACTTCCTTACAATTTCTTCAAGACCCTAACATCGGTCCCATAATAAAGAGGACCGTAATAAAGCCGTACATGACAAAATACAAATTTCTTCAGCACAGGGAATAACTCTGTACAGAAGCATTGTCATGATTCAGCATGTCTCACATGCATAATTTATCATACTACAGGTTGTTTTGGGGAGGAGGAACGGATTTGGCTTTACAATGAGGAGTTGTTAAGAGGTAAATGTCATTCTCTGATTAAGAATATCAGTGGAAGGGACAAGCCATATATTCTCAAGCCTTGACCTGCCAACACATAAGGAAAAAATGCCTCCAGAAGCACTCTCCTGAAGTACACCTTCTGCCTCCCAGTCCAGCTGCCTCCGTCCCTTTACTAAGAGTCACCAAGTGGTAGGAGAGTCCTGTAGTCCTCTTTCCTCCCCCTCACCGGTTTGGTTATCCAACACCCTATGATGTTGTGCTAACAATGCATTGTGACAGAAGCTTGCAGGCTGAGAGCATGCCATGAATGGTGAAATGGATTCTGGAATTAAAATTAAGGAGGATGGTACAGTTTCTGCAAGGTGAAAATTAGCAAAAACGACATTAGAAAGTGTCTATTGAGGAACAGGCAATAACTGAAGAATGACTGATTAGTATTGAGAGCAAACATGATCAGAAACTCAGTAAATAATACATTTGTGAAGAGTAATAGCAAGTCATAAGATCATCAAACTGGGTAGTTCCTGTAACTGGTATGAACTATTTCTTTAACAGATGTCAACACAGGAAAATAGCAATACTATGTAATGGTACAAAGATCACCCTGTGAAAGAACTGAGTAGAGGCTTTGTTGCAAATGATGATCCCCGTGAGGCAGTGTCCCAAAGATTAGTAAAATAATAGGATTATGTTTCCTGCAAAGTTTGTTTGCTTGGGATGTTTGCAAAGCTTGCTCAAACTGTTGTAAAATCTGTAGTTGCATGGCATCTGAACAGCATCTGATTAAAAATGAAAGTTTGAACTTGCATAATTTGAATTTGAATGTAGAGCCTTCCTGTTAGTGATGGCATCATATTAGGAGTACTTGGAACAGAAACAAAAAGGGCATGGAAGAACAGAAAAAAACACCCTGAGATAACGAAGCATTCAGTAAATGTAGACAAAGGAGCAAGGAAAAAAAGCTTTTAAATGTAACTACATTGTTCAGGCAAAGTGTGACAACGATCAGTGAAAGAAGTGGTATCTCATTATACTGACCTGGGTGCACAGCTTTTGGCCACAGCTACACCACACCTGACCATCAAGGAATACTGGCAGGGCTGGCTCGGGGCTTTTGGAAAAGGTCATGCAGACAAACTCACCACAACGCAATATGTGCTGTACTTGCTTTTGTCTGAAAACAGCTGATAGTTTTGTCTAGTTTCTGATGGAAGACGACTCGTTGGGCTCTCCAGTGTTTCACTGGAATGAGTCAAACCAATGAAGAAAGAATGACAATGGTGACAAGCTGATAGCTGGAAATCAAGATGACTAGCTAGGAAACATCCAGAAGCTGATGCTGCTTCTCTCTTTCCTTGCTATGCTACTCATTACTTCTGTTTACAATTTGTTTTGCTACCTCCTCTGCTTCTTCTGGACATCCAAATGTCCAAGGAAAATTCCAGAAGCATTTTGCCTTCTGTTCAGATATACACTTTGTGGCTGCAGTCTAGATCTTTGCCATTTGTAATCTACATTCCTGCGATATACTCCACAAAAAGTTATCATTCAGAAACTTCAGCTGCAGAAAGAAATGGCTGCCACTTGCACTGAAGAACTTCTCAATGGAGATCTCATAACTAGAAGTTTCTTGCACTTAAAATTTACTTGCTGGCTCTTATTTCCTCCTTTTGTCCCTGGTTCAATTTGTCTCTTTCTTGTATTTCTAGATTTTCTAGTAGTCACTTGGCCTTGCAAATCTTCCCAGATTACCGCTAAACATCAGCATGTGCATTTCCTCCTCTTAAAACAGCCATGGGACACTAAACAGTCTCTTTCCAAAGTTGTTTTTTTTTTTGGTTTTTTTGGTTTTTTTTTTTTTTTTACAGACTAAAATAAAATCATGGGGCTTTGCAGTGTGCCAGCCCACTTTAACCTTTATGTGGCAACAGTGAAGGAAGTAGGGAGGAGACTCAGCGCTCCATCTGTGTCATTAAAAAATGCTTTTGACATAGTAGTCATCCAAGACATAGATCTGGCAGCTTTCTGGCCAGGCTCTACTACAGCAACACAAAGCAGTCACTGGGAGGATGTGTCACAGAATATACTGCCTTTACTGGTCTGTGTCCTTTTGAGAAACGGACACCTTAATATGTGGTTGGTTTTCAAAATCTGTAAAATATAAAATAAATTCACTGGGAGCAAGATGAATGCATTAGGAATTCATGGTTAGGCAAACGTAATATATTAACTTTTCCAGCAACAGTGAAGTAGGAGAACTTTACATACTAAAACATCTGGAAAAAGCAATGAATGAGCATAGTGCCTCCCAAGCTCTGAAGGCTGAATTAGGAATTGATCTAGAATACAGCTTAGATCTGTAGGCTGCCTTTTTTGAACTCCACAATCAAGAACCCATCAAACTACACTTACTTGTCCTTTCAGTAAGGAGAGGGTAAGAAAAATTACCCGGTTCAGGTAATTTCTTAGGATTTTCAACTTTCTGTTTTCCGTACTAATATATACAGATACACACATAAAACTTTTCTTCCAGATTGGAGGATGGTTTCTTGGAAACCTTTTTTTTGTCCGATTATTTATGCTCTTTACCCAAGTAAAATATTTCTCCAGCACCTGGCAAATAACAACTGAGACTTTCACAATTGAGAAGAGATTTGCTTGACCAGTTTCAGCTGGAAGCTCACCACAGAGAAGGCTGGGTCCAGCACTCTGGAGTGTGCCAGCTGACATATAATGTTTCCAGTTCTCCATACAACATACCTCCACTGTAAACTATGGAATAATATAATCTCTGCAAACTTTCCTATTGGTTTCATGGTCACAGAATACACACTGCTTTTGTAAATTAACCCTGGGTGCATCCCATTAGATTCCCTTTGAGGGAAAAGGAGTTTGCCTAAGGTGAAAGGCAACATGCCAGGTCTGAACATCCAGTATTAGATAAAAACTGATGGAAATGATTGTGGTATTCACAACTCCTTTTTCCTCCAAAGGTATTTTTTTAGTTTTCACTTTCATTGAAAATTCCACAAACACATGGAAACAGCCTAGATATACATGAACATATCACAATTAATGTCTCCTGACAATGCTCTATCCACTTGTTCTGTCAGACACTTACAGGTCCCATCTCTAATTCCCAATGCACCTTTGGAACCCTCTGTCTGTCTCTCCTAGGGGTGAGTAGGATTCTAGATCTGCCCATGTAGAGATGGTGTGGTTCAAAACTTAATGTCTTCCCCTTCCAAGTCCCTGTGCTCCCTGGCTGTGCAGTGTCAATGGAAGTGGGGCATCCCAGGGTAAGGAGCACAGATCGGCCCTGATTATTTAAGAATGCAACTGCAAGCTAATCTCTGATGAGTTAAACCCAGATATTCAAACAAATAATCAGGCCAACAGACCATATTCCTAAATTATCACAGGCCAGCTCCAAATCTGTCACATCGAGTTTCTTTTCTGACACGTAAAAGGCCAGAAATATCTTTCTGCAGCAGCACAAGTAACCTCATTGGGTATTAGACTCATTTCAAGGAACTTGGGAATTGCCCAGTGGGGGCCACAGCTCCTGTTGATGAATCTCAGTAATTATAAAGCAGGGGGTATAGTTGTATTGCCTGTGGGTTTGAAATTCAGTAATAATTGATTGCTTAGCTCCCTACCTGCCCAAGCACTTCCCTTGCCCTGTCTCGATGATCCTTGTGGGTCCCTCTCAACTCAGCATATTCTGTGATTCCTTATCTCATGAGGGTTTCCTACTCAGGTTCTTGTTAGCACTGTTGCTAGAACAAAATTAAGCACTGCCAACTCCTGGCAATATATGAACAAAACAGCGTTTCCTCAAGTCACCTGGCTCTGCTGGGAGACTGTAATCTACCAGAATGAGATTGTGCCCTGACTTCATTCCTGAAAAGGGACTTCCTAGTCTCCTTTTTGAAGGAGGGTGGAGAAGGAAAATGTTGCTTTAACAGTCAGGTTGTAGGTGAATGTACATGGAAAAGAAGCCCTCCATATCTTTTCACTTCCCTAGCATGAGTCCAGCTGCAAGGAGAATCAAAGATTCATTTAACATAAAGGATCCCAGGTTTTAAAATGTGCTTCCATTCCAATTGGGAAAGAGTTTCCCCAGATTTAAAATGCTTTTTAAAGGAAAGTATTGTGACTTACCCTGGATTTGATTAAAAACTCTGCTTTCAATACATATATTTCATTTGGATTTTGATATTTCATTTATTACTATGTTAAATAATTTAGATACATGAAGTATTTGGAACTTTTTCCTCCATAACACCTAAAAGACACTTACAAAGTTACTAAAACTTTTGCTTCAAATTCACAGTTTGCTGAAGCATTTTTATTGAAACAACTAAAAGAAAAAGAAAAAAAACCCCAAACCTCTTCAGACTGCAAAGGAAGATGATCATTACCTCCTTACTGGTATTCCTTGCTGACCTCACCTGTTTTTCAATAATTCCTTCACAGGCTGTGCCATTTTTTCCCCATAGAGCTTTAACTGAATACCCATAGTAAGGTACATTTTGTTCTCTTAGTCTTGTTGAACATCAGAGGTTTGTTTTCCCTCTTGTTGACAGCAGATCACATTAAATTACTAAAAACAGCCCAGGACCAAAAACACATTAATTTTCACTTCTATTCTGAAAAGTCTCCATATAATAGAGTTATGCAATCATGTATTTCTTTTCCTAGTGATTTTAAGGTCAGATGTTCTCAGTTTAAAGGTAAAGGGTATTTTTAAAGTATTATTCGCTCTTTTAAGCTACTGCAATTTGCAATTTAAAGGTCATAATATTCCTTCCTGATCAACAGTACTCCTAATGAACCCTTATTTTTGACCAGAAAGTCCCTCTCTTTCAACTCAGGCTTTCCGGGGCACCTATATGAATCACATTAAGGAATCAGTTGGGAGGAATAGGATCTCTCTCTTTCACTTCATTTTAAACATTGGGTATATTCAGAAATGCCCTACTTTGCACACAGGCATTACATCTGTGTGAGGGATTTGCATCAGTGTGACTAAATTGATTTTGCTGCCTCATTGCACATTTGCCTAATGTCAACAAGGCCTTTACTGTTGGCTATGCTGAACTAACAAGAATAGAAAAGTAGCATCGAAAACTTTCTTTAAGGTTGTTTGGAGATAGGATTCCGACTATACCTACAGGGAAAATAAGAAGGATTGGTATGCTTTCACATGTTGCTGTTTATAGACAGTTGGTTTTCAAAGATGCAAAGCTTATTAGAAAATTCAGAGTCCATCAATTTAAGTCAAAGGAACATGCTACAAATTTCCTAGCAGAAAGATAAAACTAATCTTGTCTTGGGTACTAAAATTCTTACTTGCAGTGGTAACTAGCTAGTAAATAAAATATTCAGCTCTTCAAAAGCCTTTGAGTATTCTGAGCTTCTCTCTCATTGTGTCCCAAGTGTTGTCCCCACAACTAAACCAAACTCACATTGGACAACAGGCACCAGGACCAGCTGGAGCCAAACCAACTCTTCTGTTTCATTATGCAACTTCTCTGAAGAGCCCTGAATAGAGGGCAGGACAACAAAATAGAGGATAAACAAGTCACAGTCCTGGTTAAAAGCCACAGTGGATAGAGAGAGGACTGTGTTACTTGGAATAACACCTTCTGAGCCCTTCAACCATCTGTGTCTGAACAGACCTCAAGATTGCTGCACAGAAATGTCAAGGCTCTAACCTGGCCTCTCAGCCATGAAAGTCTTCTTTGCCATAGGAGACATGGCAATATGACTCATTTCAGCCCCAAGACATAAGGGATAAGATATCCCAAGCTTCTCTCCAATTTGTTCATTCTGCCATCACTATTTTTGGTATTAATTCTTAGGGGATTACATGATAATGGAACTATTTATGGTATTAATTCTTAGGGTAGTATAATGAAATTAAAAGGAGTAGATTATATATATAAGAACTTTGGTTAGATAATATCTAAACCCCACAGATTTTGCTCTGGGTTACCTCAAGACATTTATGGATCTAGGCAAATGCTGAACATCTAAGAGCATTTCCTTTTTAAAAATCTTTTTGTTTGGGTAATATCTGGGGGAGATAGATAAGGTTCATTTTGCCTTTGCTTTTCCACATGCAATTTCCAGCTGTTCAGAAATTCCTTCCTGGGGTTATGATGTGATACACAACCCTTTTGGCAGCAGTGCCAGGGATGAAGTGGTGCCACATCAGCTGCTCAAATGTTCAGTCATGCCTGCTGTGTGTTCCAGTTTTTTGGTCGGGGAGGGGGTTATCATGCTTTGGTTGGCTGCAAGAAAGAGAATCTTCAAAAATCAATGACTATGCCAGTGGCAGCTCTACAGTGCCCCATCACAAGAGAGTTACAGAGCATTGATGGTACCATGATGCCCACTTTCCAGCTTCTCAGCCATGCTCTCTTCTGGATTTAAAATAAAGGGGTGATTCTTAATTGCATTTATGATCAGAAATTGAAGGTGTTAAGACTGATACCAGCTTTTACATCTGTTGACTTGTTTTATTTGAAATTTCTGATATTAATAGAGGAGTCAAAATGAGGCTTCAACTATGAGCCTTCAGAAGTTCTGGTTAGGAGGGATAAATAGCCATATATCAGGCATATTTTAATTAGATTTCCTATGAAATCATGTAGGTGCTGATAGACCTCTTAGAAATATTTCTACCAAACATTGTCATATTCTGCCCCTCTTACAGCCTTAGTACATATTTTTGCTCATGTTCGGAGCAGTCAGCACTGTGTAGTCATGCAATACTCTGACAAAACCTGTTCCTTCACTCATGTGTATTTCCATCCTAAATCAAACGTGAGAAAAGCAAGCAGAATTTGACCCTAAATTGGAGAGCTTTGCCAAAAGATATGTATGACAGTCACAGGAACCTGACCTCCAGATCTGTGGAGCTGCATATTTATGATTTTCCAGTGCTTGAATAGATTATAAAATAAGCCAGCCTGTAAATACAAGGGAAAATCTAACTGCAGCGTTACGAAGTTGTGCAATGCAGCACTTCAGATTTGTTTTCCTCATAAATCTATAGAACTGTGGGCAGTATGTAAGTAAATAGCTGCCTAATTTATTTCTTGTACTTCTATTCAAACAAGTCATACCCCAAAGGAATATTTTAGTAATATGTCTAGAGTATAATTAATTTTAATATATTTTTGAGGGTATCATTTGACATTTCAGGATATAGGATCAAGGATTATGGTTCATGCATCAGAGGCATATTCTGGACTTAAACACAACTGGATTTAGTTTATAGATATGCACACACACATGTATATAACAGACATATTTATATTTTATATATATACACATGCATCAGTCACATGCTTCCCTGGGGAAAATAGTCTATAGCTCTGTTTGCATTTGCACAGAAATTGCATTTTCCTGTCCCATGGGCCTGTTGTGAGGGACCTCAAATACTGAGATATCTCACATGTTGTAATTGGAAATAATATTAAATGTGCAGCAGACAGATATCCTAAATGTTAAAATGAAGTTGGAACTCGGAAGTAATTTCTAATTTGCCATTATCATCATCTAGTAAAAGATTAAAATAAGGAGAATATTGCAAATTTTTTTCCCGGTCTCAAGTAATAACTGGGTGTATTTTTGCCCTGGGAGACAGCTCACAGCTAATGACACAATTTTCATTTCAGATATTGACCAAAGCAAAATTTTCCCAAGTTATTATTCCTACAGAGATTATACTGCATTATGAATAACATAGCAAGGATACTTAAAATTCAGATTCTCAGGAGATATGGTTCACCATAACTCCACCAATGTAGCAAGAACTAGACCAAGTTGGAGTTCCTGACAGTCTGTCACAGTGTTCCTACCCACAGCTTCACAGTTACTGAAACCTTAGTTCACCTTTACAAAATACATAATTTTATTTCTTAGTTTCTGCTTGATTAATCACAGGTGAGTGACAAACCAAGAAGAATTAATGTAAAACCAGATCTGAATAGCAGCAGTATCAAACAATGAACATGACAACCCTTTTTTTTTCCTTGAAAAAAATTGAACAACCAAAATAGGAGTGGTAAAAGAAATGTACATTAGCTTATTACCCCCCACCATTTTCTGATAAAAGGAAGTAGCTGTGATAAAACTACATAACAGCATAATTAGTTGTCCACTGATTTGTAAAATATAAGATAGAAGTTGCTTTAAATTATTTATAGTTATCCAATAGACCAGTGCAGATTTTTTTTCCATTCTGTAGTTTTCTACAGTTTTGCCCTGATATGAATGCTAAATAGCTCAAGTTAATGATTCCTGCTCTTGCCACTGGAATGATGCCAGTCCAATACCTTTCACAGTTTCAGGTGCATTTGTTAATCTGTTCCTTTCATTTTCCTACCTCATTTTTCTTATGTACATTCTTTTGTATAACAAATGAAAAAAAATTATATATTATTATTGTCAGTATCTATTTCCAGAGTCTGCAGAGAGTAGGAGCCTTCACCCTCTGATATTTTTTTCCCCGAGTGCATTTACTGTTAATATTCCATTTCAGTCTTTCCATTCCTTTACTCACATTTTGCCACACTTCACTGCCTTCTTCCCAATGTTGCTGCATTCTTGTTGCAGCCTCTAAGATTTCCCCCCAGTGTTGTGCTAGCTTGGTGCTGACTGCTATGTAACAATCACATCCCAATAGCATTCTAGGCTGTGTCAGATCAGAGTCACACAGGAGTCATGTCAGATATACCACACTCCTCTTATATGGTTACCTGTGAGGTGCAGTAGCTGAGGCACAGAGTTATATTAAAAAAAAATGCCTAAGGACTTGTAGAGGAAATACAGGGAGCTGAAGAAAACCAGTGTTTCAAATAAAAGAGAAGAGTTTCTTCCATTTAACAAGGTAGTGGAAAAAAGAAACTGTGTAAGTGATATTGCAAGCCACTGAAAATTGAGTGATTCAGACTTCGAAGCAACCAACATTTACCTCTCATATATACCTTGGTGAAAGCAGTATTTCACTCTTTCCCTCTTCAGGTCATGTGGCCATCACCAGCTTGGCAGAGGATGGAAATACAATCAGGCAGTGCAGGGAAATGAGGCAGGTGTGCACCTATGCTTCGGGGTCCATAAGAGCTGCTGCACTGGGACTGAAGAGTACTGGGAGCTTTCTGTGATCTGCTCAGCCAGGGCCAGTGCTGTGTGTCCGGTTAAAAGTCCTTCCTCTTGGGTTGCACAGGGAGTATTTCTTAGCTCGAAGGGGAGAAGAGGAAAAGAAAATAATAGCCCAGGTGGGAACACTCCATCTGTTTGCCCAGACTAGGAGCCTGGAGATCAAAAAGGCTGCACACATTTCAAGCAGATTTCTCTGAAACGGGGAAAGAACTGCTTTACAGCTTATGGTAATAGGCTGCTTTTCATGGACTCTAATGTTTAACACAAAAGGGAGTAGGAGGGAAAAAAAAAAAAGAGAGAGAGAGAGGAAAATCCTTTTTTGACCAACCCCTAATTCTTTTCCAATGGACTTAACATTTTTAAGTGGAAACAGCTATCCCTGGCTAGGCTTCCATAGCCTGAACATGGAAATAAATACAAATTTCCTGCAATGATTTGTTCTAGCACGTCCTTAAACAACGGATTGCTCTGTTTTATTTGACAATAAGTAGATATAAATATTAAAAATGAACCAGAGACAAAATAAAATCTGAACATGATTGTATAGCAAGAGGGAAGAGAAAATCAGGTTGATTGAACAATATGGAATATAAAGAGAATAGATATTTCCATAATTTTCTTATTTGCAGTCATATGGAGAAATCTTTCAAATACAGAAGATGCCCTGTATTTTAGAATTTGCTCCAGAGCTTGTCATTACAGAACAGTTTCACAAATATCAAGTAAAAATAAATTTGGAAAAAAAAGATTACTTCATAGTATCCATTCAAGAATTTTGCACAATAAAATGACAGTAGACTGCCCTTACATAAATATATAAACTATGCCAAGGAAAAAGAGTGCTGGTAAACATAGTAGTTAATACACCATCTATTGTTCTCATATTCACTAAGCATCCCATAGAAATTAGGTGCATTTCTGTACAACCATCACCATTTCTTCTTCCATTCAGCCCTAGAGTAGTAACTGGAATGTTAGGGTGGGAGTTGATTATGCAGCTTTGGCAGTGAATTGGTTTGTATCCAAACATAAAATGAGTTGTCTTGCAGAATGATAGAAGGGGATTTAACTTTGCTGAGTCAAATTTCAGTAAAGCAAACAGACACAGAGGGTCAAATGAAATAAAGGTCCTGTGTCACTGGAACAAAACTATATTGCTAAACAAGCTTTGGATAGGGTTTGGAGTTTCAAATGCTCGTTTATTGCTGTGGCAATATGGATCACAGGAAATCTTTTAAACCCTTTGTTAAACATAGAAAAATGGAAGGGAAAAAAGAAGAATAAAAATATTTAGAATGCAGAAAAGTCAGGCTTTCATTTTAAAACTCCAATTTGCATTCACCGTCTAAAGTCTGTGTGAGAAAAGCACTGTTGTTTAACAGGCTTAGATATAGCAAGCAAGACAAAGTATTTGGTTTTCTATTTAAGAAAAGAGAGTTATTCAGTTCACGGAGATGGGCTGGAAATTCTACTGGTGCTGTTGACAGAGCCCAGTCCTTCCCTGGAGAGGCAGTGCCGTATGGGAGAGGGACAAAGAGAGCTCAAGAGCTGCAGGGAAAGGGAACTCAGCCTCTCTCGCTGGTGTTGGCACTGAATGGCAAATTCATTGCTGGAGAATTTCAGGACAGCATATTGTCTGTTGGTCACATGGAAATATGGAATTGCAGCAATGCCCTGCTGTTTCTAACACAGCTTTTTGGATGTTTGTTAACAGCATCACAGCAGCTCTCCAAAAGACAGCTTTAGTACCTCAAACAGATTTTTCTCAAACAGAAATTGAAGGGAAACACAGGTGAAAAAGGAAAGAACAGGGGAGGGAAGGAAAAGTACAAACCAGGCTGTTGTGCATCTGCTGCCTACCTATCTTTCTGCAGTTTGGGTCAAAGTAAGCATCCTTGCAGCTCAAGATTCGGGTCACCAGGGAGTCAGAATAGCCCACCACTCATGATTTTGTTCATTAGCAAAGTTTACTCTACCATATCAATTTTGCCCCGTGAGAGTGACAAAAAATAGTAGGGTCTTGGAGTGTGTCCTCCACGCACACCAACCCCCTCTTCCATGCAGTCTTGGAATATGATCTGTCCTAAGATAAGAATACCATGTGGGAATTGCAGGAGGAACTGTCTGGATGCTTGCATAATTAATGCATTCCAGAGGCGGGGGAGTGGTGATGGCTGTGATTGATCTGGGTACACATGGGCCTGCAAAAGGGTACAAAATGCTCCTGGAGCCCAGGCCAAATGGCAAACTGACCTCCCGAGGCTGCAGGGCAGCTTCCAGGTGGATCCCACCCCTGCAGGGACACCTGCAGGGTACATCCAGCCCGAGGATGGGAACACTCAGGTTTGGACAGGTGGGTAACACGTGGAGATAAAATCCTAATGTAGCTCCATGGGTGCTTTGCTGCTTTGCAATTGTGCTTTCTGCAAACCTACATGTCTCCAGCTGACCCTGTGTTATAGTCCTTCAGACATGCTTATACTATACATTTATATATGCATTAGCAACATTTAGATACTGTGTTAGCAATAAATCTCATCATAATCACCCACATAATCAGTGTCATACTTCTTACACCTGACTGAGAGTCTTCTCTCTACTACTCTGCTAGACTACTACTGAGTCTAGTCTCACTTTTTTTATCTTTACTGGACATGACTTCAGCATTGTCCTTGGGGCTTTTCACTGGGTCTTGTTTTCTTGAAGAAGCTGTTATTTTGTGTTTAATTTTCACTGATCTTTGCAAATTGTTTTATGTAACAGTCAGAGCTGTACACTGGTCACCTTGAACTACTTAGAGCATAGGCCTTGGCACAACAGAATCTAATTTTTCTTGTTTGCAAGGACATTCCTTATCTTCTCTAAGGAATAAAAGTCTGTATAGTGGTCACTAAAGATATTAGAATGCTTTTTATAAGATTAAATGCATTAATACTGCTGTCCTGTCTAAACAATATGAAATGGTATCATGCAGGACTTTTTACTTGACACACATTCTCAAGGGGAGCTAGTGTAAAACAAATCAGACATCTCTGACGTGTCTGACAGGCTGTAGGGGAAAATGTGCTGTGGTTAAAAATTCTGGTGTCTTCTGTGACAAAACTTACATCTTGCAAGTTTGGTGTAAGGACTTAAAAGCTGAGAGAAGACAGCTTTTGTGCCAGTGACAGGTATATGAAAAGTCATGGTGCATGTTTAATAGAGATTATTTTGATTTCAACAGAACACTTTCCTAAGAGGTCCCATTTGCTATGGATGAACATGAGCTGTAAGAGTTTAGTCAACACAAGAAAAACATGGGTCTGCCTTCCTTGGGTCCCAGCAACACAGATGTTCAAATCAAGAGAACAGAGTTATTCAAATGCACTGTGAAGAGTTTCTCAGACAGAGATACTGGATACCAAACCTATTCTAGATGAGAACTAGGATCATAAGAAGGAATTGGGGAGTTAGGGCAGTCCAGCCAAGTAGATTGGAAGCAAAGAGTGTCTTATTGGGGAGTGAGCAAAGAGCTAATCAGATTGGGAGATCAGGAGCTGGGATCCACTGTGGCTTCCTGTAGGAGATGAGGTCTGGGATGAAGTGGGGAAAGAAAAAGGACAAGGATGGTGAGAGGCTGGAGGAGATACAGTAGGTTACCTTCTATCTGGAATATACATCTATCCAATTGCCATCCCAGCCAAGAAGCAAATCCTCAGATCATGTTTCTCACCAGTGCCCATCAGCAATCCTCTTCTGGGAGGGCTTTACTCAGAGGATAACAACCTGTGACTGGCAACGGCACTCCATTAATTCAAGTAGCAGAAATCTGTGCTGATGCTGCAGTTGTTCATCTGCTGAGGAGAACGAGGAACCAGGATAAAATTCATCTCTTTCCAGCTTGTTTTCATTTTTTTTCTGCTTAAGAAAATAAATAAAGAATTTGTTACAGAACATTACTGAGATTTCTAAGTAAAGCAATTGAAACAGGAAAGAGAAGAATCAAAGAAATTATGTTTATTCTGCTTAATTAATTTCTCCTAATGTGATATTAAGAGCTTATCTCCCCTGCTTATCCCATTTTGGTCTGAGAAGTAATTAGCCCAAACTCATTTAGAGCAGAGAATATGCTAGCTAATACAGCATAAATATTTCTTCCAGTATGTGTTTTTTCATGTATTCACTATACAGGCTTATTTTGCCCTCTCTGTTAGTACGGTGGAAAAACAAGAATGCAACTATGCAGTCAGCCTGATTTATCTGTTTTGGACATTGTGTCTGCTGCCCTTGCATTTAATCTCAGTTGTTTCTAGACTGTGCAGTCTGGTCACAGACTCTTTCCACCTCTGCGTGAGATCTAGAATATTTTGGAAGCGACTATGAAACAATAATGCCATGGCAATTTCCTCAAATATCTCCAAAATATAAAGGACCCTTTGCTCACTCAGAGGAGTAGCTTATTGCTGCCTAAGAGCAAAATGGAAACCTAATAACATTTTTCAAAGGAAAATAGGGGCCCATATTTGTGCCTTGGCTTGCATTCCCTCTCTCTTTGAAACAAGCCTCAGTATTCCAGCTTACATAAGCTACGGCTGAACCAGCCAGATCAGCCTAGAGAAAAAAGGACTCCTATCAAAACTTATTGTTTTCAGAGACAAAATTAATCCAGTATTAATCCAAGAAAACCACTGAAATTGTTGAAGAGTCTTAGCTGTTCCCATTGCTTGTGGCTTCTCTACCCAACTGATACCCTGCACAAGGGCAGAGCTGCAGCTAGAACCCAAAGAAGAAATTATTTATTAGCAGAAAAGGTGGACATTACTCTCTGTGGCAAGGGCTCTCAGTGGCTCTCATGGCCATAGGACCAGGGCACAGGAGGAGGTGAGGCAGGGCAGGGCAGGCAAGAATGCCACTTGCTTAATTTTGTACCCAGTTAGTGCTGAGAGCTTATCTGCACCTCTTGTCACTGCCCGGCCTGTTAGGGAATTAACTCAACCTCATTTACATCAGAGAATATTCTAATACAGTCTAAGTATGCCTTTCAGTCTATAATTGAATGCTCTAATTATATAACAAATTTGAATGTCACAATGTAGATTTGCTTCATCGCAGCTGTGTTCTGGCATCCATGACCTTCATCTTGATGCTCCCACTGCATAAAGGCCGGTTTCTAAAGCACATGGTCTCACCTGAGGAACAACATGTTGTATAGTACATGCAATGTGTCCTTCTTTTACTGGTGACACCAGTGTGAGCCATGGTTTATACCCCCTTGCTGCTGCCAGCCTTGCAAGCAGCAGATGATCCAGGCAGTGATATTTCAGTCAAGGTTTGGATTCCAGAAAAGAAGCCCGTTCTTTGATGCATCCCTATTCAGAAAAGTGTGTAAACATGCATGACACCTCTCTTCAGTCGGTGCTAGAAAAAAGGCACACATTTAAGACTCCCTCCTGAATAAAGTTCTCTACTTCAACCACTATATACCTATAAATACATATGGATCTTGATGGACAAACTCCCAACATTTTATACACACACACACACACACACACACACACACACACACACACACACACACACATATCTGTATTTAGTTATTTAACTTGGAGAATAAGAACAACCTCATTTGGAAATGAGGTTAAGCCTCTGTGAAAGTAATGAAAAAATTCTCATTATGAAGACATGTAAGAAACACTTATGCTCCTTTATGGATGCAGGTATCTAAAATAACAGCAGTCTGCACTCAAAACACAGACACAGGCTGCTGCTCAGGACATAGGAATATATATAGCTCAAGAAGGTGGAAAAATTTCACCAGCTACTATTGAGGAATCTGGGCTGTGTGTGGGCTTGATATTATGAGAAGTGTAGAAGAAAGCTGGGAACAGACTGGTAGAGATTTACTTTTCTAAAGAAGCATAGATTTACTGCTTTTGTGTCAAAACTTGGCTAAATAAATGACTGGGAATTGTAGCAGAAACAATGTATCCTGGATGTATTCAATGTGCCCCCTTATTTCTACAAGTAATCGCCTCAAAAAGCACACTCAGATCTTAGTTCAAACTTAATATGCAAAAACAGCTGGGTAGATAATGCAAATAAAAAAAGGACCACTTATTTTATAGTTACTACTAACCTTACAGATCGACACCAGATTGCACACCAAATATTTATGGTTAAACAGCAGAACTGTCTCTAAGACAACACAGTTTAAGACCTTTCATTCATTCTAGGTAATGAAAATAAACTGCCATTGCTAATGACACCAGTAGACTGTAGATACCTTTGAAGATACATGAAAGGCAAAGCCCCTTTAATCAGGGATCAAGTAATTTCCACTGGCATGACTACCTGAGTCCCACACCTGCCAAATCTTCTTGACATGGACATTCTCCCCAGTCCACCATGGATGCAGCAATTACACAGTTATGCCTCGGCAAGAGGGTTTTCCTGTTTAAATAAGTTTATTTCCCTGTTTAAATAAGTTTTGTTTAAATAAGCTATTGTTTTACTTCAGCTCCTTGAAGTATTTGGTGCAGTGCTTTTTCCTGGACAGCAGCTACCCCTGGCATCTCTGGAGCAAGAGCATTATTTTCCTCCCCTTTGGTAAGGTTCACAACTATTATCTCCAGTGGCAAGCTCTAATGCAAGTTTTGCTTTGCAGAGCAAACAAAGCACTTATGGAGAATATATTGGATCCTATTTGCAGCCCCTATGTTATTCTTGCTGTGGAAGGTAGCATCTTCCATTTCTTACTGTCATTCCTTCTTGTTTCCAGCGCAACAGTTGGGATCGATCACCATCATTCCTGTCAGGTGAGTCTTCTTCACACACACTGGATCATCTCTGGGGGAATTCTTGGGAGCTGCCATTCAGAGGATGCACAACAATTACATCCTGTGCTCCCTGCTGACTGTGGTGGAAGGAGAAGTGGTGGTGGGCAGTTCAACTCTGTGCTGAGACAGAGACCAACATTCAGACTTTTTCATAGGCACTTTCTTTTTCTCAAGGCATCTAGTTTTCCTAGCATCTTTGATATCTCTGTTTTCCAGGATCTATTTTAGCATTGTCATTACATGTAAATAATAATTCTAAAAAGTTTTTTTTTTCATCTGGAACTGAGTATCTTGAATTTCCATATGCTGAAATGAGTGGTGGAAGACTTTCCTATTTTTACTGTCAGTTCTTTCCTAATTAGTCAGAAGTGGGATATGGACAGGACTGGCAAGCTCTGCTTTCCCAGAATTTGTGTTTTCTAGCATGACTTTGATGCTTGGTATTAAGCTTTCAGGGATGTTTGCTTTGATAACTGATTTTGAATCCTGTCTGGCTTACTTATTTTGCTAAGTTATGTATTTTCACCATTTTTTCAGGTCTATGGCTCAATAACACAGTGCTACTAGCACAATTTATGCTTCCAAGATACGTGCAATCTGCACATATCCATGGAATGCTGCTGCTTGTGTTGCCTACACAGTAGCTAGGTGTGATAATGCTAAGCAGCCCTAGAAAGCAAGTGTAGCCTTGCTTCACACCAGTGTTCAAAGTGAACCAGCCTCTTACTTAGATGGACTCCCAGATGCAGCCATCCACCCCTCTCTGCAAGACTGTGATGACAGAGTAAGAGCTGAGTGCTGAAGTTCCACAAGGCACTCCTGAGGCCCATGTCAAGAAACCTGAAAAAATAATCAATGAAGCTGGTGATGAGCAAAGCATGCCATTGCATGTGTTCTTTCAGGACACTCCTTTGCATGAATATCTGGTTTTCTGGGCCTGAGTCCAGAGGGTGCTCTCCTCTAATTCTGTGTCATCTTGCACAGTATTCCACTGCAAATGACCTCCCCTATAGCACAGGGCAGAGAGACACTTTCCCAGTCTCACATTTTAATATTTTAACAACTCCATGTTTTCTCTTGTAAAAATGTGGCATTTTTTCCTAGCTTTTTTTCAACAACTTTTTAAATTTTACTTCTGCAGTGACATAATGGTCTCTTAGCATTTCTATTACAACCAAAATGTCTTTCAATGCATTTTTGCTGCTACCTACTGGGCTACAACTTGCTTTTCTGATGTCATCACCGCACCAACGGCAATCTCTTTTTAAAGAGATTGACATCATCTCATGTTACAGAATCTCATGTCAAAGTAGGGCTAACTTTCTGCTGCTGACTTCTTTAAAATGCTCTGCTGATCCATATTATATCTGTTGTACGTATTTCCCTATCTTTGCTTTTGATCAGCCCACTTCCTGTTTAAACTACCCACACAGGATTTTTGTAACTTGGTAAACAGGATCTGTGGTTTCCTACCAGGGCAGGAGTTTCAATTTCAAGTTTTAGGTATTTGATACATCTCTTTACATCTTTTCAAAGGACATTATTTGTCACTGATTTGTTTACTCTCACATTCCTTCCTGTAATTGCACACTTTTTGTTGTCTCGGCAATGTGGAAGATCAGACAGCTACATACAGAAGCTGAGCTGGGTAGCACCACAGACCTCCTGGCCCTGGTACAGTGGAAGCCATGGGAGAGATAAACTCAAGGCAAGAACAAAAGTGAACATATCATGCCTGGTCACTCTGACCCCTCTGACGAGAGAAGGTGTAACAAGGACATTGCTGGCAAAAAAAGAATGTAACAGGGACTTGATCACTGAAAAGATTGTGTTGCTAAGGGAACAGAGGCAAAGGGGTCCTAGTGGAATGTTTTGCATGGACATTAGAGAACTATAAATACTGGTGATTAGTGTAATAAACTGGCTTTGCTTGCACAGATGGTCTGTGTCCCTTCAATCACTGCAGAGCGCTATAGAATTTTTATTTCAGAGATTTTGTTTTCTTTATGATGCACCCTTTTTGGGCTTACCTGATTCGTTCTGCCCATCCCTCCCAGACTTTTCTGCTTGGCATTACAAAGACCATCACTGATACCAGCAGTCATATAGAACATCTGACCTTTCAGGGTGTTTGTGTCAGTATCTATTTCTGAGTCTTTTTGCCATCTGGCAAGACCCACATGTTTAAGCCAGCAAGGTGCTTAAAAATACATCAAACAACAAATACAGATCAGTCTGTCTCCCACCATATTGGTAGATCTTTCACACTCAAACTATTTTAACACAAGGCCTAGGTAGGCTATGTGGCCCCAAGTCTGCTTGATTAAAAAAAGGTTGCTAACCTATAAGTGACAATACAAGCACTTAAGCCAAGCAAGATATATAAAAAAAGGCTGAAACAAGAACAGAAGTGAAATTGTTGAGTTGGCAGCAATCGCTTGCGGACTCATGGAAAAAATAACAACTGAAATAACTCTAAAACTCTGAGAAAAAAAAATAGAATATAGCAACTCAGCAAAACCAAGGATCATCCTATTGCAAGGAGCAATGGAGTCTGGCACTTCCCCATGTGATTGCCATCTGCCTGACCAGCAGAAATCCAGTGGTTACCTGCACCAAAGGTGGTGAGGGTATTAATGCTTAGGCTAATAGCTCATTACTCACAGCCATTTATTGTGTGTACAATCCAACAAATAGCATAATTGCTCCGTACTCATAAATTGTGTTTGTGATCCTGCTTTTGAGCCTCCATGCAGAGGAAAAGACACCCATATAAAAGTGAACAAAAATGCTGAGAGGGTTACACTACACCATTGCTCTATTTCTTGATTGCTATGTTCATCTTTGTTATGAAAGTGATCCATGAAAACAAATAGGCTGAGTTTTGGTATTTCCTAATTCCTACTATGAAGGCCATTTTGGAAGTGCATTCTTGTGTTCTTCTCCACATTTCTCTGTCATAGCCAACATTGTGCAACCTCTGTTTTGGCATGTGGGGTGCCATGCATTGCTCAGACCACCTCTTTGGTTGGCACACTTCCTTCTTCTCCATCCTAGTTGCCAGATGACAGTCTGCCTTCCTGGAATGACTCAGCCTACAAGCTGGCTGGCTCACCTGTCACTGCCCCTGTCATCCACACGTGGATATGTGTCAAGGCAGGATGTGGGTGGAGATGGAAGCACAGCCCAATTACAGAATGAAGAATGCAGGTGGGAATGCATGAAATTAATATTGGTAGAGTGGGAGCTCTGGCTTTCTTCCTCAAATCTTAAACTCTATTTACCTCTTAAGATGACTTCCAGTAGAGCAAAGAATTTGGCTGGTCTTGCAATTTAGGAATTTGGTGCTCACAGGTATATAATAGATTCAAGGCAATATTCTGTGTCATCCATTAGCTGAAGAAGCTAGCCACTGAAGCAGGAAAGAAGAAGAACAAAAAAAAAAAAGCTAGGAAAAAACGTAAATAAAAATTATTTTTTGAAGTTGAAATAAGTTATTGTTTTACTTCAGCTTAACAAGATTTAAAAAAGAAAAATTAAACAGTGATGGGAGCATCAAGGTTTGAGAGAAAATGCTGAAGAAGACGGAGGGATGAGAAAAACTTGCAATTTGGCTTATAGAACCTCCTTGCTGTCCTGTAGCAATTCTACAGACTCATCAAGGAGACAGTCGTCTTGGCTTTGGGGAAGGAAGGATGGGTGAGTCTGCTGTCCTGTACATTTTTGCTGTGTGAGCAGCCCTCAGTGACTGGCCAACACCTGATGATCTGCCCAGCAACATGACCCTGGCAGCCTGCCAGCACTTGGTGATTTAGTCCAGCAGTAGCACTGAAAACTTTCCTTCTCCACTGGTGAATGGATCAGCACAGATGTGTGACCTCACCAGGCTTAATGCAGTCAACAAAATACTTCTGGTGCACACACAGTTGTTTATCAAGCCATGCAAACATGCAGTGCTGCTGTCACCTCAAAGCAGCAGAGTTAATTTTAACACACCCCGATGTTTCCTAGAAGTCAAGGGAAATCAAGTTCCAATTGAAATTTGGGCATAAGGGTAAATGTCTGCCAAACCACGGTCTGTATACATGACCTGATGCCTGGTTTCTATTTTCTGGTTTACAAATGTTAAAAAAAATCCTTCAGTTGTGAAACTACCCAAACTCTCTTGCAACATGAGTAGGACCTTTGTTTTCTCAGACGTAATAGCACATATGGCAAAGAAAATGTATGAGTTGTGAATAGATGACTTCATATAGGTTTCAGGGCTAAAAAAGATGACTTTTCTATGCTCACAATTAACCTTACCCTCCTCAATCCCCCTTATTAATTGTTGCTGCAAATGAGCAGCTTCCTAGAGAAGAACATGACCCAAATTACTGTTGAAGCTGAAGGAACAGAGACTGCAGCTCAACTTCTCCAGCCTGAGAGCTGTATTGACACCAAGCAGCTAACACTGATCCACTGATCACAAAGCCCACAGGTAGTCCAGACAGCCTGCCCTTTTTCCTACAAAACTGGCTGGAGCTGGAGAAGGAGCTGGGACAACTAGGAGGATGATGTAGACACAAGTCCTGAACCCAAGGAAACCACGTTCCCATGGTTCCAATACTGCACTACAAATATATCTGTTAACTACCAGTGGTGTCACCTGATGGGAGCATATCAAAACAATATTTAAGAAAAAAACAATTAAATTACTCACCAAGCTAGTGAATCCTATTGACATCACATGTGGGGGTTTCGAACACATTTTGAAGGAAGTAATTATTGATAGGTGGCTAAATGGAAGAAGAGATTAAAATGCAATAATGACTTGAAAAAAATAGATCATGCTACAAATCATTTTCTTCAATAAAAATTGAGACAAACATGCTTTCAGGATACTGGAAAAAATAACCTTTGGTATAAATCAAGCCCTAATGAAAGTGTTAAATGATGCTTATATAATTATGTCACATTCCACATGGTGTGTGTTCAATACACACAATGGTGGTAGGTAACGTCATTTAGGAATGCATAGCATAGATAATCAGCAAAAAATAGATCAGTAAGTAGGGCTGACCATTATCCCTCTTCCTGCTTACATTCTCAAGTCTTTCAAAAACATTGTTTGACTATGATAAGATTTATAGTTCGATTTCTTAGCTAAATTGTGATTGAAGTGTGTGATATATACAAAGGCACATGTGATGGGACTCCATAAACCTGTGAAAAATATGGGCCCAGTGAAGTTGAGGAGAGAGAGAACACCTGAGAAATTAGGATACAGCCCCAGGAAATGGGTGAAGGATAGGAAAAGGAAGAGGAGAATGTTCCTTGTAAAGGAACTGGAAAGGGAATTCAAACACAAGAAAAATGGGGTGATGCAGGCCTGAAATGATCCTCTGCAGCAAGGATATCACATCTGACTCAAGTGCTCCAGTGTATTATCACCACTGCCCTGGTTATTAGCATGGGAGCTCAAAGTGAATTGTCACTAAACCAAACAAAACCTACACCCAGCTGCTGTCTTCTGTGTAAGAGGGAGGGGGTGTTACATCCTTTGGTAGGAACAATTTGACTTGTGGTTTGCACAGCACACCCCAAATTCAGACATATCGAGTAAAAACTGAAAACAAAGCCCTTTCAGCCCTAAGAGATTCAGTGCAGGAACATAAATTTACCCATTTTTCTGGACAGCTGTTCCCAGACTTCCTCCTCCTACATCCTTTATGAAATCTCCAAAACGCCAGAAACTGTGACACAGATTCAGTGCATTGTATTCCTTCTTCTGAACAAAGCTCTCCCATCTGGTTTCCTGATTTTGTAGGTGATAACTTAATGACTGCCACTGCTGCTTCCTGGGATTACATGGTTGGGTTTTTCCACAATGCTTCTATCAACTCATGCCCTTCTTGTGAGGAAAAAAGTTCTAGATTTAGGTTAAATCATCCTGATACAAGTGAACACTTAACCACAGCATGCTCAGTGAATTGAATAGGCTGAATTGAGACGTGTTTTCTTCATAAAAGGTATCACTGCAGTAAGAAAAGCCCACTGATCTCTTAGGAAGAATTAATTAGACAGAAAAGAGATACTGAAAGAACCTGAGCTAAATTGGTGAAAATAGGAAAAAAAGACACAGCAGTGGCTGGGGAAGTGAGGTAGTTAAGAGAAAAGAAAATAACAATGAGTTAACCAAGGGGAGAAAGTATATGATGCATTATTTCATACAACATCATTGACAAAGTATGTCAATATCAGCAGATTCCTTGCTGGATCTGTGGCAGCCCTGCAGCTCCATCCTTCCAGCCCATGGTGGGGGAGCTGCAGCCAGCTTTGTTTCACTCACCGGGCGAGGAGCGGCATTGTGGGACCCTTGTTAAAGTCCTAGAGTGGTTTAAGCAGCTTAAATTGCTTTATAAGCTTACAGTATCTAAGCCTTCAAAGCTGCTTAAAGCTATTTAAGCCGCTTAAGACACTTTAGTCTGTTGGTGTGTGCAATGGGGCTGTACCAACACCCTGGCCTGCAAAGCAAAGAGTCCACCTTCATATTTACAACTGCCAGCAATGAAATCACCTCACTGGGGCTGCCCTGAGCAAGCTCTGCTCAGCTGAGTTCTCTCCTCTTGGGTCATAGAATCACAGAACAGCTTGGTTTGGAAGGTCATCTACCCCAACTCCCATTGTCTAATTGTCCCTCTCTGTACTTTGGGATTAAGGCTGCCCTCGACACCTAACATGTTTGTACCAGGGTCTTTGAAATTCTGCAGGTTTTTTGCAGTCATGGATCCACGGGTGGGGTGTTTAATGATATACCTGCCACATGTATTCTGTCGGTATTTATCCATTTGCACAGCAAAATTCACGAGCTCCAGTGGTTTTCCTATGAGAGAGAAAGTTCTTGTGCAGTATGAAATCCTTATTCTGGTGTCTAAATGTCCTGTATAGTGTCAGAGTCTCCCCCAGGTCAGGGTGACCCCGAAAGGTGGAAAAGTCTCTGCTCCAACCCGTGCCTTCAAAGAAAGACTCAATAGTCTTCAGTTGTCCGCTCTCAAGGTTGTTTATTGAATGTTATCTAAAATATTTTCTTCCTGAGCTGCTGCGGTCCATTCAGCAGGTCAGACAAAGGCACACTGCCCTCCCAGGGGGCTGGTGCCATCTTTTATATCATACATTACATATCAAATGTTTATGGATTTCCCCAATGCCTATTACCTATATTGAATGATGGTTTTCTACTCTAAACCAATCTGTGAGTGCCAACATCACCAAAGACATGGAGGTTAGGAAGGAGAAAGAAGGAGGACAGGGCACACCCAAATCCCTCCATCTTAGAACTCCTGACCCCCATGTACAAAACTCAAACCCCCTGTATACAAGGCCTAAAATCCCCCTGTACAGGACTCAAAAACTCCTTCACTTTGTGATTATCTCTACTATGCTACCTAAAATTGTGTGGCTTGTAATTCTTCATACAGAGTTGGTAATTTGCTCCACGGGCTAAGATCAAAACCCCACGTGTCTTTGGGTGCATGCCAGGGTCTCAGAGCCCCCTGCCAGCTGCTCAGGCCGTCCAGGGCACCCAGAGGGATGTCCTGGGTTCTGACAGTATAGTTTTAAAAGAACAAAAGAACCAGTGGCTATTCACTGAAGTATAGCCAATTTCTGGACAGTCATAACCCTGATCCTATCTTTGAGGATCATCTTTAGCTAGATTAAAATAACAACTGTGACTGAAAACACTTCCAGTCATATTTTGGTTAACACTAATATGACTTTACAGTCATATTTTGGTTAACACTAATATGACTTTACAGTCATATTTTGGTTAACACTACAGTCCACTCTGATGAGCACAGATTTCTCTAGGAGACATTTTTGAGCCAGTTATTTTCGTATTAAGTAGTTACTAGAATTTGTCAGAAGTTTTATATGGGTTTGAATTTCTACCAAAGAGCATATTTTCTGAAAAAACTTAGTTTTAAATAGTAAAAAAGTGAAATAGAAAAATAATGGTGTTTGCTCAGTTTTCCATTGTATGATTTTAAAGAGATTTATTTTGAGCGAACACAAAAAATATCATATTGCAGGATGCTATTTTACTTGCACAGTAATTCTGGTTGGCATTTTCTTGTGTATATGAGGGCTCTGTGCTCCCCTAGCTAAGATATATAGATAGATATAGATACATACATATATATATATATATATATATATATACACACACACACACACACACGCACATGTGTGGTGCACCATGACTGCAGTATTTTGGGTTTTGAATGTTGAAATGTGCATTAATAATTCAAGCCCTTAAAACTTTCAAATCTTTCTCATTCCCATTCTTCCAATTTTCCAAAATAGAAAAAGTCCTAAAACTTTGAATAGAAAGAACTACTAAAACAGAATTTCTCTCAGGTAGAGAAGCCTGCACTTGTTAGTTTTACTGATGTCTGTATCTGTGCTGTTGTTTTGCAGACCCACTGGCATGAAAACAATATTTTGTCCCTTTCCATTGGCCAAGATTATTTGATCTGTGTTTATTCTGGATATGTTTGTTTAATTCTTCATTTGAGCACTATCATAAATGATTAGGTCATTACTGCCCTGGGAAAAGAACTAGTTTAATAATTAACTTGTGCTTGCAAAGCTCTTCAACAGCTCAGAAAAATACAGTAGCTTGCACATGAATCATAGAAGCACAGATTTGGATAGAATCTCAAGGGGTTATGTAGTTTGTTATTCCTCAATATTTTTAATCAAAGCTGTACCAAGCCTTCCTGAGGTAAAATAAAAACAAACCAAAAACCCCACAACACAAAATCAAAGGAAAGATGTTAAAAAAATACTAAAGAACAACCTCTACAATATTCCATAACAGCAATTGAATATGCTTAGAACCACACATCGAATTTTCAAATGCTTTCTTAGTAAAAATATATTATGGATTACCTTGTAATAATTTGTGTGCTCTGTCACAGTTCCAGTGATCTCAGCCACCTGCTACAAAACATGCACCTGGGCCATCTCCTAGTTTCAAAGAAAGTCACAACTGTCTTGATAAGTGCAGATGGCAGTCCCTCTGATTTGTATCTAAAATCAATAATGGCAAGTATTATACAACCTTTTCGGGTAATATATTCCAGCAGTAATCTTTTCTTCTAGTTAGAATAGGTTACTGTCTTATTTACTATAGTATAGCTGAAAAAGGTTTCCTCTACATTCTGCATGTCATTAGTGGGCACCAAAAACCATAAAACTACCCTCTTTGTAATAGCCTTTTATGTACTCAAACACTGTTGAACACCATATAACCTTTTTTTTTTTTTTTTTTTTTTTTTTTTTTTTAAGATTAAAACAAAACTACATCTTGCAACCTTGCTTTATGTATCCAATTTTCCAATCTTCATCCTTGTTGATCTCTGGATTGCCTTCAGTTGATCTACATCTTTCTGAAATTATGGTGCCTCAGAGTAAAACGGTATTTTAGCTGAGGCCTCACCAGTGCCCAGAAGAGCATGCTAATTATCCCATCTTACATACACTGTCATGAGCAGACAATTCAAGAAAATCTAGAATTACATTTATCTCTTTTCCTCAACAGTATCACACTGTTGGCTCATCCATGGCCCTCATTAATCACTAGATCTTTATCTGCAGTGGCATTTCGTGGTTATGCTTTTGATTTTATCCTCCCGAATGTAGCCCTCTGTGATCGCCTTTGTTCAAATTTTTCATGTTGGATTTCACAACCTATCAGGATATTTTTGAATTCTAATTCTGTCCTTGAGCACATTCTGCAAATCTTTACATATTGTCACCTACCAAGCTTATAGGTATATAATCATTTCCAATTCTGTCATCTAACTCTTCACTGAAATGTTAACAGAAGCCTATCCATTAGGAGCTGTGCAAGACATGTCCATGTGCAGCTACCAACCACCATGCATTAGGTTTACTTTTGACAGTGGATTGAATTAGGAGTGGTTTCAAATGGAACAGCTTTCCCCAGTTCATTTATGAGCATGCAGGATGATGTCAAAAGCCTTACTAAGGTCAAGATACATCTTGGGTCTTACATACAGTCATTTGAACTGCTTTTCCTTATCTTTTGGACCAGTTGCCTTATTCGAGAAGGAACTTAGATTAGTTTGACAAATTCATGTTGGATGCTCCTTATCACCTTCTCATGGTGTGTATGAATTTACTTCTCAATAATTTGTCTCATTATCTTCCTCAGTATTGGCATTAGGCAGAGTACTCTGTAATTCCCTAGATTCTTCCTTTCCCATTTTTAAAAGCAGGAATGGTTATAACCCTGCAAACAGCCAACAACTTCTTAATTGTGTCGAAATGTAAGCCTGCCATGAATGCCAAATTTAAGAAAAAAAACTTCACTAAATTTTTCTTTTCCTTTTTTTAAAACCCAGGTGCCATGATGGGAAGAATCAAGGAAGAACAAGTCTTTAAACCAAGTGCATGTTTAGTTTAAAATAATGTGCAAAATGTATATTGTAATGTCAGATTTCTGTTAATTACCAAAAATTTTAAGTATGATGCTGACTGTATTTCCTTCTTAGGGTACATAGTTGCTGGAGGCCCTGGTGACTTATCCACTCCTTCAGGAACTTTCAGAGATAAGTCAAGAGCCTAGTCAGTATTAAGTGAATTTCAGCAAGCACTAGAGACTTGCATACATCTCACTTATTCAAACATTCTTTTACTTGTTTTCTCCCTACTCTGGCATATGTCATTCTGTTAAAAAAAATAGCATTGTTAAGTACCTATCATTAATGCTTATGAGCGTGTGAAGAAAGTAGCAAAATTAATAAAAACTTTCCCTCAGCTCTGGGTGTCTGTTATTTGTGCCTCTGCCCTTCTCTTCCTCTAACTTCTCAGTATTTATAGAATCTCTCCTTCTTCCATTTTAAGCTCTGGGAAAGTTGTAACTCATTTTGCAACTGATTCTTTCTACTTTTATCCCTAGATGTTTACACCAGTGCTTTGTTGCCCATCTCACTTATATGCTTTGAGATTAAGAATAACAGCCCACCACTTTGTCATCAAGCAGGATTGTCTTTATAAAACTCACCAGAGTATTTACATGTTTCTCCTGTGTACAAGTTGTAGGATCAATGAGCCAGCCAGTAGGAGAGAGAAAGTAACCACACAAAAACAAGAAAAGTAGAGCTGATGTTTCTAGCTCTTATCATTCATCCCACACACATTCACAGCCCAGTTTTCTGGGCTGTGCATCAAAGCACAGGTATTTATGGCTGGACTTACCCTTTGGTATGTGCTTTCCCATGGGAGAAGAGCTGTTAATCAAGGTCAGGATTGCCTGAGCAGGCCACTGTTTCTACAATATGCCCTTGATTTCACTCTTTGTAGGATTTCCTTTTTGATATTCAAGTCACTGGAGGATTCCTTATGCAGATATGCTGGCCCAAGACTACTTACCAGTCTTTCATGTCAGGATGGTTTGCTGGTGCACCTACAGCATTGTTTCACTTACAGGTTTATTTTCCTTACAATTTCTTCACATGGGACAGTTCCTAGCAGCAGTTCCCTGATTTGCTGTGATGAAGAGTGGTCAGGTTTTTTATCAGCTTCATTTAAAATCAAAACCAAACCAGTGTGTTTCACCTGACAGTTTTCACATGAGAAAAATAATAGGTTTAAAATAGATAATATGTGGCTCTAAGCAACTTAATTATATCCCATTTTAAAAAATTACTTTGCCAATGAAAAAAGGTATGTCAGGGCTTCAGCATGATGATTTATGATTCTGTCATAATGACAGATGTTCTTCATGCATCTCTAACATTGTAATCTGGGATCAGTGTTTTTTTTCATGTTTGCTGGTAAAAAGAAATGCACTATATAAATACATCATTATTTGTCTTCAAGGCCTTGTTCTGCATTAGCTTAGGAAATTGGTTTGGTTTTGAGACAAGTTCTATAGTAAAGCCACTGTAACAGCGATAGTGTACCACAAAAGCAGCACTGCACTTACCCTTGCTGGACCCTTACCAGGCTGATATGCTCAAATGCAGGGAGGATTTGGCATGCTGCTGTGCTCCTCTGAGCCTTGGCAGACTTCAGCCAGGGTATCCAGCTTCCCAGTTCATCCTGCAGACTGAGATTCCTGATCTTCAGTGCCCTTTGTCTGCATTCAGGATTTATTCCCCATACTCCTTGGCTGCTGAGAAGCAGAGTTTGAGCCTAGTGGGAGAGAGAATCAGTGAAGCATGAACTGAGAAAGGCACTAACTCTCAGAGGAAGAGAAGTGACAAACTGTACCAAAAAAGGAGCTTCTTTCTGCCACTCCCCACCTCACACACTGCAGTTCGATAATCCTCCATCTCTAGCCCTTTCTTAGGTAGAATTGTTCTTGGATCCCATGTTTCTGCATAGAGAACTGCTGAGAGAAGCTGAACAGCTTTAATTCAATAAAGCAGTGGAGTGACAGAGACACAGGAATATCTGTACACATCTTTTTTGAAGATTTGATGTTGCAGTGAAATTACAGCAAAGTTCTCTACCAGTCCACCTTAGGGATTGCACTTCTTCACAGCGTGGCCACACTGGTCACAGCTTGTGGGATAAACATAACTGAGGTTCAGAGCTTCTGCAAACCATATCTCATCTTGCTGCAACAGTTTCTATGGGTTTCTTATTGTGAGGGTATTTCTCTGCAGTCCAGATGTCTGCTACAGTTGCATTTATTGGTTAGTCTTGCTCAGCTCCAGGTTCTCAGAAAAAGGTGCATCTTCCACAAAATGAAGAAGTAACCCCTTTTGCCAGAAATTATTTTATAGCCTATCTTCACTAGGAAAAAATGTGTGATCAGCTATAGATTCACCCTTAAAAACGTAATGAAATACTGCATCAAAGAATATTCGTTAACAGTGAACTCACTTGGCCGGTGCCATTTTTATGAGCTTTTTGATAAGATAGGCTTGGGGAAGAATCAGCTACAGAGAATGGTTCTGCACTGAGGATAAAAGGGTGTTAATTCATCTTTGAGATCTCTGCTTTTCACAAATGAGGTAACAAACAGGTGCAGTCATCAACAGGCAAGCCAAACCCTGTATTTAAGACTGCCTTTATGATTGTTACCAACAGAGGATGACATTGCTACATTCTGGGGTTTCCTGAAAGCTGCATCGCTTATTAAACTCACCCAAGCCTGCACTGCTAGTCTTACTACATGAGTAATAGTAGGATGCATGGTAAGTAAAAGGAGATCTACTCTAGAAGATATCTGAAGCCTCCACAAAGATGAAATTTCGTTAACAAAGGTGTTGTTTGGACAGGGTCCCAACAGAAATGAAATGAGCAGTGTGTGATAAGGGACGCTGAGATTCAGGCTAGTCTGGGAGCTAGAGAGGCACAAGAGTGGATCTCCACTGCTGCTGAAAACCCCTGACCCTCATCTCAATTAGCTCCCCAGCTTCCAGATTACAGCTGGTGCACAGGATACAGGTACAGAGCAAGGGCAGGAAGTCTGTTTCCAGCTGTATCTGCTCATCTGGCCATGGTTCGAAACCCAACCACAAGCTAAACTTAGCAATACAAGTACATGAAAGAAAATTGCTCATAAGAAAGCTAAAAAAAGGGCTTATTTTCAAGGTGGTATGGCCTGTCCATGTCAGCTCTGCAGAGCTTCAGATACTGCAAGATTGAGGGCTTAGACTATTCTTTAGGGTTTAGGAAATCAACAAAAGTTAATCTTTAGACAAAGGACATGCAAATAATTCACAATTATGGTGCAAATATAGAAATCAAGTTTCACATAGTTACTATTTTCTTACTTTCTCGGGGCTGCAGATCTTTCGATTCATTTGGTCTTAAAAAAAAGAAGCATATGACATTGCTCAAAGATTTACCCTTACAAAATCAATGCATTTTTCAGCTACTACACAAACTTATTTGGGGTTGAAATATTTTACAACATGGCAGAAAAGCAAAGTATGAATGCAGTTCTTTGTATTATTGCAAAGCTGTCCTGTTAGGAAATGTTCTTTTTAGTTTCCTCCATTTTGCAGAAAGCCAGAAACAATAAGCAGTAATCACATTATTTCTTTTTTATCATATGCCTTTCAATAAAACCCTTAAGAAAAAAATTCTTGGTCATGGTCATGAGGAGACATATTCATGCACTTCTAAGGCACAGTCATTCCCTTAACTCTAGTAACTTACCTCATAGCAATAGGGTAGTTTTGAAGCAAATACCCAGACTGTACCCATAAAACCACATATTAACTGGTTTCTCAAAATTATGTTGGTGTGCACAAAGCAGATTCCTGTTGCACGAAACCAGAATTCTACGGTATTCCAACTCAATGGAGTAATTGGTCCTAAATCCTCATGTGGACTTCCCATGACAAGAAGCTCTAGCGGTCAGACCCTGAAGAGTGGTCTCAAAGCTTGAAGGAAGCTGCACAGTCGGGTACTGCATATATCTTCCTCTTTACCACCAGCTGCCCTTCCTCAATCTATTTAGCGGCATCTATCCCTCCTGCTTTATCCTCAGTTATCCAAATTTCAGAACTAAAACCTTTCCTTTCTCATTTTCCTTGCCTTTTGCTGCTGAACCCATCTTTTTTGTATTATCTTTCTTTTCCCCACACTTCAATCTCCACTACCACACTGGAAGCCCCCTCTTACACCTGCCAAAACACTCAGGTAATTGCAGACTGTAGCCCCAAAGAAATTACATTTCCAACAAATGTGTACCATGATAGAAAGAGGAGTTTTTCAAGGGGCACGATAACCCAGTGGCACTCAGAGGTGGAGCAATGCCTTATGTGTGTAGTTGTAGCTGCAGTAGGCTGGAAGTACAAGAATAAGATAAGAATCTTATCAAGGCTTCTCTCTCAGAAGTCTTGGAGATCAAACCCTTGAAAAGCTCAGATGTCCCCCATAGCACTACTGAGGACAAAATCTCCATAATCCTCTTCACCTGTGGTGTACCTGCTCTCCTCAAAGGAATTAGTGACCAAGGAGTAATGGTCAGACGCTGCAAGACTAAAGGATGGCAGGCATTTGGACATGACTCTGGGTTCTGAAATCTCATCTGAGGATGGTGAAATTATGGCACCAATTTACAGAAGAGGGCCTTGATGATGCTCTTCAGCATCCAAAAGTCCTGCACCCACCTCGGGTTATCCTGTCTATGTGTCACTATCAGCATAGTCCCAATTGTTATATTTATTTTAAAATTTGTATCCTATATTCAGAAAATGCTGCACCATTTAAGTCCCAACAAATATTATGGAAGGACAGTGGCATTTTTATGCTCTTCCAGACCAACATTATTGAACTGCTCAAACATGATCTTCACAAAGCATTGCAAACACTCCTAGAAAAACACTGGCACTACAATACTCGCTCAGACCCATGACTGGTCTGGTCCAATAGGTAGTCTCAGAGGAGTGTAATGCCAAATATCCATGAGTAAGTCTCATGACTCAACTGTTACTTCAATAATTGGGGGTGGCTGAATATACATTATTGGAATTTTGTCATGCAGTGATGATGATCTAGAATTTCTCCATGAAGTTGTTAGCTCTGATGCAATTAAAAATGTTAACCACGTGTGCATTCCTTTTTAATTACATGTTTAACCCAACAACTTACTGAAACAACAAAAACTGAGAAAATAGCTTAAATTTTAAAAAAATCTTTTTAACTGTAAGGATGCTAATCTAGGAAGATTACTCACCATCTTCTTTAATAATTTCCATGTTTGCTTGCTTTCTGGAGAAGTGTACATAAACACTCATTTGAAATGCTACAGCCTACTTCAGTCCTGCTCTAAGAGAATTCTCCAGTGAGACTTTGCTACAAATGCAATTCTTTTCACCACTCTGGATTGATGAGAAATTGGGTGCCTTTTATTGTCAATTAATCCTAAATATGGGATATAGGAAAAAGACTTGTAATTTTTAAAATATTAAATGGACTTCATCTCTTTTTCTCACTTTCATAATTTTTTGATTGTGAAGAGAGGCTCATTGCATCCTAGTGGAAATGCAAACACTTTGTTTGAGATAATTAGTTTAATTTTCCAGACTGGCTTCCTTTTGAGGTCTCTTCATTAACCCAACAGCCACAGCCAGCCTCTGCACATCCTGTGCCCCTCATCAAAATGTGTTTTCCTCAGCCTGCAGCCCAGCACCTACAGCTCATTCTCTTGGGGTATTATGCATCTCCTCAGCAGCCTCTTTGTATGCGCTGCTCATATCTACACGAAGCCGCTCCCTCTGTACCCTTTTCTTTCTCATCCTTTGTTGAAGCCTGCATTTATTTTCAAAGACTCCTCTACTCAGCCTTTTATGTGCAGTGCTTTAAATCCTTTTATTCCCCTGAGCATTCCCAGCTATCCAGTCTTTCCCAGAGAGGGAGGTGGATCTTCCTTGAAGTCATTATTCAGGGAAAGAAGACTAGGCCCCATTATTTGATTGATTTTACAAGTCATTTAAATGAATGGTATGTAGGCACAACTAGCAAATGCTTGTTAAAATGGTTAATTTGATCATTTCTTTTCTGTGATAGTGGGAGAACAAAAAAATTACAAAATGAGTAGCTGAGCAAAATGGCAAGAATTATGTTTCGTCCTTTGAAATAATATTAAATGATGACATAAATCCCGTAGAAACACTTTTGGGATATTACTTTATCTACCAAGAGTTCATTATGTCTTACATTATTAGAATGAAAGACAAAGAAATGAGCGAATATGTTATGTTGTTAAAGCTGCACCAATTTTTATTTAAGCATTCACAGTACTAGCAGCGCAGTGTGCCAGAAGAATGCCTGGTTCAGTGACAAAAATCCTTTTCTATTACAAAGCCTCTTTTAGGGTAATTAGCAACAGGACAGAAAATAATATACAAAATATTTTTAAATGTAGGAAAAATGGGAAATTATTCTGATGATCTAAATTTGCCTTAAGCACTTGCTTGTATGACAAAATCACTATAATGATATATTTAACTTAGTGGTTTTCACACAGAAAAGGTTGAACACTTAAGTAGAGTAATAAGACAGGAAAGACAAAGCTCTTGAAACAAGATCTTGCCATGATCTGCCTGACTTATATACTGTTTCAGTCAATACTAGAAATTTTGTTATTACTGAGAGGAAAAAAAAAAAAAAGGCTTTTTCCTTAAAAATAAAACTGTCTACCAACTTATTCAAAACATAAACAACTTCCTGAAATATCACTGAAAGATCTTAGGAAAAGGCTACATTGGCTTCAAGAGATCAGGTTAAGTTTCTGTTCCCAAATATTGGGGTGTGATTTCCAATGGTTTTATCAGGGGTTGTACCTGTAATCTGTGAATGTAGAGAAAAAATGTGGACATGGAAACAGAGACTCCAGAGCGATGTCTGACAGTGTCTGCAGCCAAGCCTGTGACAATTGCTGAAAGTATGGTTGGAACCCATACCACTAAATTTTGCCAGGTGAGTGCACTGATGACAGGTGTCCTGTGTTTGGAGACCTCATTCAGACATAAATGTGTTTCTTAATAGCAGAGCCTTAGTCTTAATGCTGGAATTTCCTATTTCCTAATTTTCCTCAGCATTTGTTAACCTCCAGCCCTGGTCCCTAGCTTGCCTCTCTCTGCTCAAATAGAGCAAAGGAGCTGCAGTAACTCACCACTCCTGCCTGGAGAAGGACTTCTCCCCAGCACATCCCCAGATGCATTATAGCCAGCACTTTGCTGTTTTTTGCTTCTAGAAGCCACAGGAAAAGGCTTTAAGGACTACATTAAAATGTTTTGGAGGTCTTATTGCAGCTGGCCATTGGACTAAATTGCCACAAGGCACTCCCTTTAGTGGCACAAGCATGGTTCCCATAAGGAACTGTTTCTCCTTGGTGGTTAGTCCTTCAATTGGGTATTCTCTCTGGCAATAACTTTACTACACTCAACAAGAACAGAGTCATGTTTCATGCATCTCTTTCTAGCAGTGATTGGGAGGCACCTTGAAGCTGGTTATCATTATTAAGCTTGCCTGTGCTGGCAAGCAGTTTGCCAACACTTCCCAGACCAGACAGCAATGACCCTTTGTTCCATGTTAAGCCTATCAGAGCTGTGGCAGTGGGTTCATCTTTCTCAGAAATGTGCTCATTTCTTGATTGAAATTCCTTCAATCTTTCTCAAGTCAGCTGGGAATGTGTCTGAAATGAAAGGTCACTCTTCTGAAGTCTATGCAAAGTAGTGATTGCAACAAAGCAAGTATCCTTTAGGATGTATAGTGCCTTCCATAATTCAGTCTCTCATATACATGCAAAGATATGTTTGCATAACTTTTATTATTTATGCTCTAGGCTTCATCAGTTTTCCATATTGAAATGTGATGATTTCATATTCACTCCGTGGCAGCATATGCTGATCATTCTGAAAAATATTAATCATTTTTCTGTGGTTCTTATTCTATACAGCCATTGTTCCATCATTTCTTTGCAGTGGATGAAAACTTACCCACTGGTGTAATTCTAAGATGATAGTCTGCTACCAGGGCCTCACTAGCAGCATAAAGTATATTTTAAAATAATTAATTTAATGAAGAAATAGGAACTCAGTGGCAGGAAATAGCATTATAAACTTTAGAACACCAGGAGCATAATTAGTACTGTGGCATAATGATGAAAGAAGGCAATAAGATAATTTTACTTCACTCTGTAATTCTTAAAGCATTGAAAATTAGCTTGTCAGCAGGGAAGGGTTGGTTTCTTTTCTTTCAATTTCATCTGCATGCTGTCTTAATGTTATTTTTAAAAGAACACAGAAGACAGTGAATACTATACAAACAAATTTTGAAATCACATGGTACATGAATGAATGTATTATTCCAGGCTGAGAATCTCACATTAAAGAGAGTTTTTAGTGTCTGGACAATCACTGGTTCTGTGGTCCCAGGAAAAATCGCAAGATGTGACCATTTGATCTGTCATCTCTGCCAGCCATGGAGGCTGAAAAGGGTGGAGATAACAGCATCTCTGTACCAGCCTTATCCAAAGCACAGAGATCACACTGGGGACAATTTGACGAATTCAGAGAGACGAGAAGAACCAACATGCCTGATATTTTAAATTTAGTGGAAAACAAAATAACTTAGTATATCTTATAAGGTAATGGTGGATAAATGATGCAAAGGAGCAGAACACTAGAACAATTAGAGTAAAAACGTATTAGAAACAAAATATCAAAGGATGCCAAGTGCCATCTCCACTTTCTGTGGATACCCATGTCAAAACATGCCCTGCACTACTTGTTATTTCTGCCCTGTATCAGAAAGCCATTATTTATGTGCTGGTCAGAGAGATCATTGTGCCACAGGTGTGGAAAGATGACTGGAGACCCCTCGAACAGAGGACTGGGGATACAATTGGAGGAAACGGAGTAGTCATATTCACATCCTAACAGAGGTGATAACAGTACAGAAAGTAAAGGGTACAATACAGTGGCTGCTCCCTGGATGGAATGGGGCTAGCGTGCTCAGAGACCTATTCCACAGTGATGCCCCAAACACACGATCTGCAACTGTGAGCCCCTGCTGAGGGGGATGGAATGGAGGGTGGAGCAGTGTGGAGAAACTGTGGCCAGGCGCTGTTAAAATCTTTGCAGGGCGGGGAACTCTATGGTGAAATCAGTCTCCTTGGATTAACTTGTTTCATGATATAATTGTAATTTTAACACACACCTCCATCCCAAAGGTACAACCACTCCTCACTGGGCACGTGCTCTATATTTTTTTAACTGTCTCTTTAAAAGCAAAGTGAGAGAATTTTACATCAATCAGTAACAAAGTTATGTGTGAGTAGAGTCACTCAAGCTCCACCTAAACATTAAGAAATGTTATAAGTTGAGCATGGGGGAAAGTTAGGTATCAGTACTGAACTTGATTAATATCCATTTTACTGCTGGGTATTTATTTCCTGTTGACTTTATTTATAATATAACTATGATACCAAACTGAAACATATTGGATAATATCCAATTCTGGATGCAATCTGATTCTCTGCTTTTCATTTACCTTTATCTTTAACAGGGGACTGGAATTCAGATTTCTTTAGAAAGAGAACAGTCAGTCTGAGTTTCCAAACATAGTCGGTTTGCTGCTTTTTCATTAAAACCAAATTTAGACTGAACTAAACACTTCTATGAACTAATTCATCTGACATGGAAAACTTCAGAATACTAAATCACTGATGGTTGCATTTTGTATTAATAAATGTAGGCAGATGTATTGGCATCTTATGGATTCATGTCTTTGAAAAAAACACGGAGAAAAAAAAGTCAGGACCTGACAGCTCTAAGTTTAATGGAGACAAGCTTGGTCCAGAAATGGGACTGAGTTCTCTTATGAGAAAGAGGGACAGGAATTATAGGCCTGGAAGATAGGATTTGGTGATGGGATTTAAGGCAACTCAGAAAGCCATTTAGTCTGTTCCAGATGGCGAAGGCAGCATGGGACAAGGACTTCAGTGCCAACAGTGGCAAAACAAGCAGAGGAAACACAATATTTAAACATTTTTTTCCTGAATTCTGTAAAAAGCATCTATTCAAAAAGTGTAAGGGTGTCAAGGTTGTGTTCCCAAGGATAGGAAATGTCTGATTTAATGTTTCCCAGACAAATTAAATTTGTAACTCTTACATGCACTGTAAAATCTTTAATTACAGGATAACATATACTTTTTGCATAGCACCTTTAGCCTTTCTGTGCACATGGATGGCATACCATTAATGAGCAGCGATTCATTAGCCCGTTTTGTCCTCATTGCTAAGTGCATGGCCTCATGCCTCATTTACTATATCCTATTCAAACTCTGGCCTGAGTACACAGTTAGTAACATTCTGATAGGATCACCCATGTAATTTATTTCTATACTACTTATTGCTTCACAAACATTAAGTAATATCTCTAACCTTCTTGTGAGATCAGGTAATTTTTCTTATTTTTATGTTTTAGAATAGTGTGAGATGATGAAAGTCTGTTTTGTTTTGTTTTTTTTTTTTTTTTTTGGGAAAGCCCACATTTGTCTGTGGTAGATTCCTGTGTGGGTCTCATCTATAAGAAATGACCCTTCACCATTTCCTTTTTCCATTCCTATGGAATCCCTGGAATCCCTTCCTCTTCAGGAATACCATGTCATTTGGCATGACAGTAAATCTCTATCTTTGATTGTTTGGGGGCAAGTCTATCCCACTGGGCCATCTGCAGCCTGAGCTCTGACCAGGCATTTCCTTGAGCAGTGGGGTGATAAAGTGAGCAACCACCTTTCCAAACTGTGAAAAATGCGTATTATATGATTGGCTCTTTGCAAATATTAAAATGAATACTATATGTGTTATGTTAGAAAGTTATGCTGTATTAATCTCTCTTAAGTAGTGTCATAAATATAGTTTTTAGGCTATAGCATACTATTAAAATAGAAAATATGTGATGTAAGATACTTTTTGTAACTACCTCAAGGAATGGATAAAATAATCAAGAAATTCTTAGCACAGAGATAACAGCAACAAGACACCAAGAATTCAACAGAAGAATTATTGCCTCCTTATTGGAAAAAGCCAGACTTCATGAGGACCAAGACAATTGATTTACAAGATGAGGAGGGAAAGTTGACAATAAACAGAAATATCCCTAGTTTGAAAGGAGTGTTTGCATCATGTATGAGATATATGAATATGCAACAGGCTATTGCTGTTAAGGGTTAATCCTTTGTTAGCAAAATGTGTTTCTATGGCAGAGTGCCAGACACCTCGAGGTCCGTAATTCATTGCTTTTTATTGTCCTTTATTGTCCTAATTCTGATTATCCAATAGTTTAAAACTTAATTTTTAAAAAAATCTTTTAAAAATTTAATTTTTAAATTTTATTACTATAAAAATAGTAATAAAATTGAGTTTTTATTTTATTTGTAATTTATTTTTATTATTACTATTTTATAACTATTTTATTACTATTAAACTTTTAAAATTTTAAAACAAGCGATTGGCATTTTTCATACAAACCTACTGTTTGAGGAGAGAAGACAACTGTGCAATCAGAGTCAGAGTACAGGTACACTGAGCTTCTTTTATCATGGTCCTGCACATTCACATGAGCCACCTTTACATTTAGAAGTTGACATTTCATTGCTCCCTGTGAAGCTGAAACAAGCCGGAGTTGCTGCCATAACCAGCAGGCAATTTTTCCAATAGGTAATAACATCAAGCACATTTCTCAGTCCTCTGCCTTCCCAGACCCATCAGATCCCAAGTTTAGTAGAAGAGCTGCAAACAACTCTGTGATGAGCTTTAGTAGAAATATCAGCCTTGGTATGGATAGAGCAAAAGTAGAAACCTGAGGATGTGGGAGAACAGGAAACAGTGAAAGAAAAGCACGTGTTAATGGCATCTAAATTAGTAGATCATAAAGTCTCCCTCACAGCTATCTGCAGTTTCTATTTATAGAAACATCCAGATTGAGAAAAACAAAGGACAACCTAAATACAACAGCCTCCACCCAGAAAGAGACAAAAGAACAAGGAGTTGATCTGCAGTTTTACCCAAGGGCACACAGAGGTGGGACAAAAGGAGGGACAAATGATTCACAGTCACTGGCAACTTTTAAAAGGTGTTAAAGACACATTCAGAAGCCAACCACATGACTGCCATTAAGAACAACCCAGAAGATACCATGAGAACTAAATTGCTAGCTTCCCTAATTCTTTGTGGCCACAAATATTTTTGGACAGACCAGGTGCAGACACACCTTCAAGCTCCCCAATAGGAAAGAATGAGTAAAACTACGAGAAGAATGCTTGTGCCTGAATGATACCTGGTTTGTACAAAATAAAATTACTTTTCCTTCTTATGCTGCCTCTTGTCAAGGGTTGCTCCATTAGTTAAGATTTGCAGAACTAGATGCTGGATGCCTCTCCATGACTCCCTTCCCACCAAGTGAAGCCTCAATGTATAAATCAGCTGCACTGACTAAGCAGCAGCAAATGCTCACAAGTGTGGCTTCCTTGCAGAAATCACGTTTGATTTGAGCCCCAGGTTGGATCATGGAGAAGAATCAGCACACGGTGAAGGGTTTTGGGTGGGCATGGGCGTATGTCTCTGGCTCTTGTGCAGGGACACAGCTGCAAGCCAGCATCTGAGCACTGCTCAAGGAATGCTACACAGATTTCAAAATATGATCTCACCCATCCACCATCAGTCCCTGGCCATTTATTTGGTCCTCTGTAATCACTGATAGGCTGTGTCGGTTGACTCTACTTCTGCAGAAAGATGACATTCATCTCTACTCCCAGATGCCTGCAAAGGTTAGGTCATCAATCCGCTGAGGCACCAGCTAAACTGCATAGGCTGGGGAGGAGATTCTAAATACCAAAGCCTCCAGAGTCTTTACAAACAGTTGCTCCTCCCTCGCCTGTTAATCACTTTGCAAACTCCCACTGCATGTAACTATAGACACACCTTTAAATGTTTTACAAGGTTGTGGTAGTCACCCATTCATCATTTATGGTCGAGCACTAAAATATTTTGCAGGTAACTGTAACACTAGAAAGCGTTAGCAACTGTCATTCACGTAGTGAGAATTTCTTGTGTGATACAAGAAAGATGTAACATCAGCATAAGTAGCATTTTAATATTCAAAGCACTTTTAACAAGAAGCAATCCATACAGGATCATTGTGACAGAGATAGGCATTGAAAAGAGATTCAAACTATTTATTTTTCATACACGCACTGCAATAGAAATCTGGGTTACAGCCTTATGCCATCAGGGCTGAAAACTCTGCTTACATGTGTATAAGTAGTACATACTGTAGTTGTATTTTCCTGTATACCATACACTGCCCTCCTTAGAGGTAAACTTTTAGTTTGGGCTCCATTAAATTACTGCAGAACAGGCTACAATCAGACACAACAACATGATTATTGCCAGGCAAAATAAACTGCTTCACTGCATGTCTAGCTACAAATATAATAATTGGTCACAATCAACATTTCCAGAGAATTAGGTTATTTTCTAAAATAACTATATCTAAAAGCTAATCCTTTATCATAAAAGAGGTCTTGGCCATCGTAAGCAAATAGAAAATGACAGTAAAATAAATAACAAAGGACTAGTTTGTTTCCTCTGCTTCACTTAAGCAGTGTAAAGGGACGCCAGTGAGAGTGATAATCATGGCCAAAGACATTACACAGTGCAGCTGCAGCATTTGTCTAACAGTCTGAGGACACATTTGTCCATTAGGGTCAACACTCCTTAAATATTTTCTGTGGCTAACAGTTGGCCTGGAGGCCTCACAGTTAAAAATAATCCTAATTATTATTATATAACTAACATATAACTAAATTACATAACTAGTAGTTATATAACTCGACCATTCTAGGCCACTGGGCATGCGGGCAGCTATTGGCCAGTTAGCTGGGAGGCAATGCATTCAGCCAATCAGGGCTAACCATGCAGACTTTCGGTAACTATTTAAATGGAACTGAACTCTATAAAAATTGGCTATTGTTACATGAACTTTGTGCGTCGTGTTGTGCCCATCTCTACTGCGACAATTTTCCAGCCCAATCAAGTCCCTCATCTGGTTCATTGCACAAATAGCTATGCAGGCACAGAGGGTGGAAAAGAGCAGCAGAAAATTGTGTGCCAAAATACTGAAGCGTAAAGGGCTTCTTGTGCCCTCACCATTGGCAGTCGAAGAAGGCTGAAGCTACACAATGCAAACACTCTCCTGGAGTTCATCGTCATGTCCTTTAAGAGCATGGTAGCCTAGTTTAGTGGTGGATTTGGCAGTGTTAGGTTTATGGTTGGACTTGATAATCTTAAAGGTCTTTTCCAACATAAACAATTTGATGATTTTGTGATCTTTCTGTGATCTTTGTGGTGTCCTTCCTCAAGGTCACTAGGACGCTGTATTTTAGAACTAAACGCTGAGAGGCCCGTGGCAGTACATTCAGGAGAAAGTCCAACCTTATGAAATGGTCAATAAAGTGTAAACATCAGGTGAGACAGCTGATCAAATAGTAAGTCTACACATGTTTAGCAGCAATTTATCTGTAATGTGATAAAATCATACAGGAACAGCTTCAGAGCAGTAAATCAACACAACACAGCCATCAACTAGCATCTGTGTATAATAAATGCATACAAATCCCCAAAATTGCTCCTGATATTAAGACTTGAAGTGAAAAAGTCAGAGCTGTTTTTTCCAATCCTGCATGCATTTATAGTAACAATGACTTCAAAATGGACTTTTGTCCGACCAGGTATTGTGAAATGGTGCTATCATTGTCCTTGACAGAACTGTGGTCTGGCTGCCAGAGAGGGAATTATTCTCTTTGATTCCAAAACCATGTGAAACCCAGTTGATAGTTTTTTGAGAGTTTGGAGACTCACCAACCTGACAGCTCCTGGCAAAGTTTAATCAACTCTTAGAATGATTTAGGTTGAAAAGGCCTCTAAGATCATCAAATCCAATCCTTAACCTAACACGGCCAAGTCCACCACTAAACCATATCCCTAAGTGCCGGGTCTAGTCCACCACTAAACCATATCCCTAAGTGCCAAGTCTAGTCCACCACTAAACCATATCCCTAAGTGCCAGGTCTCCACATCTATTAAATACCTCCAAGGATGGTTATTCTCTACTTTCACCTGGGCAGCCTTTCCAGTGCTTGTCAACCCTTCTGGTGAAGAACTTTTCTCCTAATAATCAATCTAATATTGGAACTTAAGGCCTTTTCCTCTTTTCACTTGCTACCTGGGAGAAAAGGCCAACCCTCGATTTCCTTTCACATGTTTAGAGAGAGCCATAAGGTCAGTTTTTTTGGCCAACACAGCTCATGTCTGATGTATATTGGGAGCTGCATCCTTAGTTCAAAGGAAGACTATCTAAGAGGTGGAGTAGGAGCGACAGGAAGAGATAAAGGGCCATTACCCAGCCATTATCACCTGCAGACTGCTGTCTCCTGCAGCCACTGTCTTGGCATGGTGATTGTCTGGCAGTTTCATCAGAAGCTGCTAAGTCATGGAAATGGCACAGACAAAACTTCCATGCTGGAAGGTATAAAACAGTCTGTTTAAGCAAAAAGGTTTGGAAGCTGATCCAAGAGCAGTTGCACTGGGGCTGCTGTGGTTCCCAGCGCGATACCAGAGATACCTGTGCAGTGACAGTGTAGGAAGGATGACATCTCCCCACCCAGTTAGGTAACTGTTCTGCACATTGGTGCATGAGTTGAGTTACAAGTTGTCAATTACAACTTATGAATTAGAAACCTCATAACTTATGTGATGAATTAGTGAATTCACATGGCAGACTACTCTGTGCAAAGGCAATTGAGCCTTTGTTGTGTTTCTTCCTTTATTTCTCAATAAGCTCATAAAATATATCTTAATTTACAGAGTACATTGCCCTATAAATCTGAAATACCCAAACAGACCATGGCAGGTGTCCTCAAAAGTTCATTTTTATTTCAGTATGACTGGTCTATTACAGCACAGAAGAGTTAATGAAAATTTGAATTAATTAACTTCAACTTATTGTGAAAAAGTAAATAATTACAGAAACCCCAGCAGCTGAGGCCTGATACACACGAACGTTTGCCCACAGCTAGACAGACAGGTGAGGCTGAGAAGCCGTATTCACTATTTTGGTCACCTAAGATGCCCTTGCAACCAGAAAGATGCACACAATCATTATTTTGATTAAATTTAATACCCTTGAAACCAAAGAATTACAGACCCCAAATAAACTTATTTTAAAACCAGACTGAACTAGACATTTTGGTTTTTATTGCACATCTGCCATTGAAGCATGTAATCTAATAATTTCTGGTCTAAGTTTCACTATATGGTTTTCTATGTGACATTAGCAAACTTCTATCACGTTTTTCTAGAGACATCAAAACTTAGCACAGCTGCTTGTGGAGACTCTGTATTTAATTATATCACTTTGTACTTTATACAATTAGACTAGGGTGAACCATCTCGATTAACCTCCTCCCCAGCCTTTTGTCAGTAACTGCTTCCCTTATGATCAATTATCATTGCAACACACTGGGAGCACTTTTTTAAAGAGACTCAGTTCTTCATCTGTCATTTATTTACAAGCACGGTCCAGGCCAAGAATTTGTAGATTACTGTGTGTTCTTTCTCGAGGAATATAGCCTGCGAGTATTACTAAATCCCTGTAAAATGCTTGAGAAAAATACCCTGAGTTTGAGCTAATTCAGTGAATTCTTCTGACAGTAAAAAAGGGGGAGGAAACAGAACTGGGATCTGTCCCACTAGTACTCTGTCATGGAACAGACTTCTGTTATGGGTGCGATTGCCAATTTAATTTTATCAATAATTTTCCAGAGCCAAATTATGATATAAAAACAAAGTACAAAATTTATTTCGCGCAAATTGACAAAATTTTGGTAAGCCACGGATCGGACAGAGTCTAGCCCGGGAATAGACCCTGGGTGACGCCCTGAGCAACTCTAAGCGCTGGCAGCTTCAGAGTGCGGCGAGCACACCAGCTTTCTCCATGTAGGTCTTTTTATCCCATTTTTCTTGCCGCGGGCTAGGAAGTCTATTGTCCTTTTCATAACCAAACAAGTTCCAAAGGTTTCTCTGGTCCAGTAGAATGGTATCTGATGGAAGGTGGTCCTGTCCTCGATGTCTTCGGGAATAATTCATCGACTTTTGGTCTTGTGCTAGACAGGATTAATCTACACAATCACATCCCGAGAGAGATATCCTTATCATCCGATACTCAGTTCTTACTGGAAATCTCTTTTGCAAACCGAAGTTTCCCAGAACTGTTTTAAAATTCTAAGCAGTGTGTTCCCCCCCCTTCAGTCAGGGGATCCAGGTGTGCTGCTAATGACATCATTCCCTGTGTGGCTGCAATTGTGAAACTGACTGTCTCTGTTGGGTTTTTACATGTAAATAGAGCCTATCGGTGTGGTAGGCGTTGGTGCTTTGCTGCACTGACTTTTCTAGTGTATTTCCCTGAGAACATGTCCAAACGTAACTCTCCTTCTACCTTATTCTATACTATTCTGAATCTATTCTTCTACTCTAATAAATATGAATTTTGACACTCATTCATAACACTTCTCTTACACCGAACAGTCCCTGAGAGCTACCAGAGAAGGTTCAGATGCGAGAAGAGGATGCTTTTCCTTTTAATGCTGTGTCTGTATACCTGGTGGTTTATGACATTCTTTGTGACAGTTCTCAGCAGTGGACCAACTCAGTAGGTGCTGTGTTGCCAGAGAAGAAGATGATCCTGGCCCTCAAAGCTTCCTCTATCCCTAAGCAATGCAGGCAGGGTAAGAGGGGAAACCCTGGCCAGTCACACCAGTGCCAACAGTCACAGCCATGGATCCGTGGCTGGAACACTGGTGTTCTGCTGTACTCCCAGTCTGCCTGGGGGTGGAAGAAGAATATTGTCAGGGCTGGAGAAGTGAGACAGCCAAGGAAGTGGCAGCCAATGTGGGACTGGGAGCTGTGGCACAGAGGCAGTGGTTTATAGGAGGCACTGGAAATGGCAACCACACTGTTTGCAGACATGCTGCCTGCATGCACATGAATGGAGCTGAAGAAATGTGGCAAGAGAAAACTAAACAGAGGGTCTGTCACATACCTTGAAATAATGAATATCTGGTTATATAATCCCATCCCAGGTCTGCTTCTGGTGGGCAGCAGAAGCAAATAGTCACTGACAGGGTAAGGCAGACATGAACAGACACACTGAAGAAGAAGCAGAAATAGCTCCCTGTCTAGAGCTGTTAATAATCTTTACCCTGGATGGACAAGAAGCAAATTGTGCAAATTCACACCCACACACACAAATGTGCATAGCTCATGTCCCTTATAGCTCTTAAGATGCTCCACCTCTGGAAGCAATTTGTTGTTGTTCCGACTCTTGTTCAAAACAAAGGGAAGGGACAACCCAACTGCAACCTGCTGACCATGAATGCACACTCCTGGTTAGATAGGATGGGCCATGCCATGCTCCTGGAGCAGCGCAGAGATGGGACCTACAGGTTTCCCAGAACCACCATGGGAGAGGCTGGCCAACACTTCTCTTCTTACGCTTCCCATGTAGTATTTCCTGCTCCACAGAATAATGCAAGATCTTCCCTAATTTAGCAGCATCTTTATAGAGGTTCTGTTACTAAATATTCTGTCTGGCAAAGAATGGCTATTTTTGTCTGTTCAAAACAGCAAGTCAACAGCAAATGTTACCTTCTTGGTAAAAAAAGGTCACTCAGTAGGCATCTCTAGCTCTAAGTTACTATATTTTAATTTGGGCTGGAATATTCTTTATCTGTTGCAGCTTTTAACAGTACACTCTCCCCTATAAGTAGCTTACATACCCCTAGCAGCCAAAAATGAAAGAATGCATTTCCCAAATAGGTGTCAAGCCCTGAGCATCTGTTGAGACTGACCTCATTCCTCACCAGAGAAAATTAGTCCCAATTTATGTCCTTTGAGAAAAGTCTCACGTCACCATAAAATCCCAGAGCAATTTGTCTAACAACTGTCTACTACATCCAACATGTATTACTAGCAATCTTACCCTCAAAGGGAGAGGATTCTGAAATGTGTAGTAGGAGAGCCACATACTCCAGGCAACACAAAACCCCTGCCATAAACTCAACTGGGACCCCTTACTCTGTAGTGGGTCTCTGTCACCTCAGGGGCCAGAATTTACAGACCAGCGAAAGCTCATGCCATGGTTCCACTGGATTTCAGCTCTAATCTGCATGCACGCCTTGTCAAAAATCTCAGTTTCCAAAATTGCCTGCTGCCCAAAGCATTTTCAAATTCCATGTAATCCTCAGTAATTCATGTCAAACATCGGTCAGGGCACTGTTTTGATTCTTCTAACCAAAAGAGATGCACAATTCATATCAGCATCCCTGGTTGTAGGGAGGAGAACTCACTGTCGTTCCCATGAAAGCCCCCCAGCATCCAGCTGGCACTTTCCCTGCCTCCTGCAGACTTGTAATTACACTCCTGCCTCCCTCCTTACATTGCTGCTCCTGAGCTCCCTAGCTCAAGATCTGTCACTTTCCAGCTATGGATTTGTTCTGGTTGACATCCAGTCCTGGTTGAAGTCCAGGGCAGGGCTCACCAGTGCTGATAAGCAATGAGGCCTGCATAGCCAGGGTGCTCAGCCAACCTGTCCCATACGGCTATTTGTATCCCTGGACAGGCTTTTGCTTCTCATCAGGCTGACCTGATTCCCACAGTCTTTGCTTCTTGGTGGGGTTGCTTCCTAAGACCAATTGCCCAGGCTGGGAGAGCTCACACTGCAGCTCCAGTGCACATTTTGGAGTGCTCTAACTCAATGGGGACACACAGGCTTGAAACTCCTCCCTTTGAAGGGATTGCAGTAACCCAAAATCTGCCTTTTCTCCTTTCTGTAAGGCTCCTCCTTGCAGCTTAATAATAGTGCATTTTTTAGGAGATTTTGCTCCTCCGACTACTGAAAGCTTTTTGGCTGCAGAAAGCAAGCAGAGAGGTCTGCAACTTCCAGGTCAGCACACAGACACAGGCCCACGCTCAGCCCAGGATGTGTGTGGTGCTGTTGGAAGTGCAAAATAATGACTTTGAATCAAAAGTTCAAAGAATCCTTGGGAAATTGGGTTTTAAAGATGCCTGAGACACCTGCAACAGGTTGTTCACTAAAAGGATCTACAAGAGGTGAACCTGTCAATCTCACCAGGCTGAGCTCTGCATGAGGCGTGCTGACATATTTATGCTGGACATAAACACAGATGGAAGGAAATTGCCACAAAACCCCCAAACATGAAAAGTCATAAAGGATGTAACTATATCTAAAATGTGTTAGAGATGAGGCAAAGTTTAGGTTAAGCTACAGAGGAAGATTTCATCCAACCAAAAAAAGCCCAGCAATCAAGTTCAGAGAGGTCCACACATGGTGCTGGAAATTATACAAAGTTTGAAATTCATTTATATAACTTTAGTCAGGGGCTTTGTTCACCTTTGCCCAGGGGAAAAGGAATTGAAGCTTCTTTTCGAAGCACTGTTTTATCATTCAAGGCCTGATGAACTTTACATCTCAACAGACCGTTAGTAACACAGAAAATACAAAAAAGATAATGATTATTAATGAACATCAACTCTAAACATCACCCCTGGCATGGCTGGAGACACCTGGCTGGGGAAAAGACAGATAAGAGAAGGAAGAATGAGACATTAACACAGAAGGTGAAGGGATCAATAATCAATAGGAAACCAAACATTGAACCAAGGAGTTTTTCTGGGTTTTGAATGCATAAGTATGTGAAAAATCTAGTAATGAGTCATGTGTGATGGAATGATTTTCTCTGCATAACCTGGACAATGTGGGGATGAAATTATTTCTGTTGCACATCCTGGCCAGAATAAAGTAATGCCTTGATTCTCTAACACTAAAAATGTTGTTGGAGAGTTTTCGTTTTTCCTGCAGTTTTGGTGACAATGGGGCAACCCATCCTGGCCCCCTTTCTCTTCTGCTGAGCTGCCAGCAAGGGCCCAGACAGCAGACACAAGTGGAGATCATCAGTCCAGGGTGAGGTGTCATCCCCAGCAGCAACAACAGTTCAGAGGTGAGCTCAAGTCTCAGGGCCCAGTGCAGCCACCAGAAGGACGTGCCAGCCGTGATTTGTGTTCCCGTTGCCGCTGAGAGCAACAGTGCAACCAGAAATAGGAACAGTGGGGACAATCTCCTAATCAGGTGGGAAGCATTAGCCACAGAAATGAGCGATGAAACTATAAAAGAATCTCACTATCGAGGGACCCATCTGGCTCTCACCAGTGAGAATTTGCATGGCTCCCAAGCATTTACAAGCAGAATTAATAAGCATCTCTTTATTTCATCAGTTCTAGGCAGTAGGAGGACCAGTTGATTAGTTTGCTTGTTAAAGTATTACTGACATTTTATTCTATAGTTCTCAAACAATCAGATCTTGATTATTTTTGGTCATGTAAATAAAGTCCTTAAAAGGATTATTTCCAAGCCTATTTAACTCTATATATAAATGCAGCATTATTTTCAAACTTCAAATTCCCAACAAACTTAACAGTATGTTTTCAGGCACATGGCACAGGAAATGAAGAGGTTTTATGGGGATATTTAAAACTCACTTTTGCAGACAAAGCGGACTTAGAAAACCTCTTTCAAAAGGGTGATGTTTTCAAAGTTGGAAGGGGCTGATTATGAGCCTTTGAAACAACATTCATCCTCCAAAAATAATATGCCTTTTATCACATGCAGAAGATTAAAGGTAAATGGATGGAAGGATATCAGTTGTGCAGAGCTTTGAAATAAACCCAGATTCCAGCTTTGTAGAGAAGTTCACTGGAAATTCTTGCTGAGAATTCTTATTTCCATAATAAAATCATAAAACAGACATCTTCCAAATGCTCTGGATGCACTACAGTGGCCTATGCTACAAGCACATATACTTTGGGAAAAGGCCAGATTATCAGGCTTCTGGGCCAAAGAGCAAACAAACAGGAACATGAATATTTCTGGGCAGAGATGGACTCTGGCCTGAAGGACTGTGGGCTTCCCTAGCAGAGCCAAGCATCCTCAAGGCAAGAGGTGTTTAAAGAGCACCATGCCAAGCTAAATTTGAACCTTCTATTCCTCTCTCCTTGCACAGTTTCACACTTGTGTTTTAACTGAATGTCCCTGTTTGGGGAAAAAAAAAAAAAGAAAAGAAAAATCAAAGCAAGTCCAGGAAGAAAGTGTATTGACAGCAACATCTGCTCTAAAAAGGCACAGACAGAATTTACCTTACTCCTTGTTAGCCTGTAACTCTATTATAGAATAAGCAGGGGAAGGCCAAGGCACAGCTGACTAAGAGTCTAAACAGTTTCACACACTAAATGACAGGAATTTTCAGATCATTAAGAAACAAAACCAAAATGATCTTCACCGTGAAAAAGCAAAATCAAAAGAAACCATGTAAAAATAGGAGAATATCTCACTGAAAGGGCAGGAAGAAAATTCCAGAATCAATTCAGTAGGAAGAAGAAAAGTTCTGGGGGATATTTTTTCACAATCATTCAATACAAAGGAAAAATAAAATATTGAAACAATGAGTAAATGTAGGTTGAATTAAGCTAAATCCTTGGCTGAAAAAAAGATTAAGTTATAGATTTCTCAAGATGGTAAATATTTCCATTCCAACCATTTGCAAGTAAAATTTTGTGACTTTTTTTTTTCAAAGTGTCATTCAATTAAAAAAAAAGGCAAGAGTAATCAGAATACAAACATTCAGTTTTGGAGGAATGAAATATTTTGATTCATTCAAGGTTTTGGCATAATACATTTTTGGTTTCATTCTGCCAAAGAAAACTTCAGAAAATTCTGACTTTAAACATTTTTTCCTGTCTTTTTTTGGTTTGGCTTCTGAATAAAAAAAAAAAAAAATCCCAAACCAGTATTTGCCTGGATCTATTAGAGTCACTGAATGAAACCATGCCAAGTTAACATCATTTTAAAGTAGCCAAAATTAAGATGCTAAAGCATCAGATTAATCCAAAGCAGCTGTGTGCTGTCTTGTGCTTGCTGACTGCTGAAGGAAATGCAAAAGGAACGATGCAATGCTACACGTGGTGGATTCTGGAATAGGAGTATATGTTTGGAGCCCAAACTGGTGGAGGATGTCTCCCTCTGTCCTTTGCTTTTTCTCCCTAAGCTGCTGGCCAAACACACCAGTGATATACTGCTGCTGAGGCAGGCAGGTGCTGCCTAAAACTTTATTAAAAATGGACTTCACTGACAAACAGCGGCTGCCTTTTACTAGCACAGGTATTGTCTTGGCCTTCACAGGTTATTTATTGGTGCTGTGTTGCAACATTCTTCATTTCAAAAGACATAAGCCAATTTAGCTGTAAAGCCCTTTAAATTTTTGTGTGCTCTCACTCATAATGCTGAATGTCCTCCAGTAGGCAAGATGTGATGGTTCATGAGACAGGCACAGCCTCCTGCTGCTCTGTGCTCCCATTCCTGCAGCTCCTGTGGCCATTTCTGCCACCACTGAGGCCACCACTAGGATCACCAAACTGCTGCCAGCATCAGGAAAAGCAGCATATTTCAATTCCTTTCACGCGTATTTGGCAAAATTAAATTTTTAGAGCTCATTTCTCAGTGGAAAAAACCCTCAAACTGTCAGGTCTCACCCCCGGATTGGGGTGACCCCGAAAGATGGAAAACTCCCTCTTCCAACCCGTGCCTTCGAAGAAAGACTCAGTAGTCTTCAGTTATCCGGTCTCAAGGTAGTTTATTGTTGGTTATCTAAAAGATTCTTCTCCTGAACTGCTGTGGCCCGTTCAGCAGGTCAGACAAAGGCACACTGCCCTCCCAGGGGGCTGGTGCCATCTTTTATATCATATATTATGTACTACATGTTTATACTTTTTCCCCAATGCCTATCATCTATATTGAATGGTGACTTTCTACTCTAGACCAATCTGTGAGTGCCAACATCACCATGAACATGGATGTTAGGAAGGAGAAAGAAGGAGGACAGGGCACATCCAAATCTCTCCATCTTAGAACCCCCGACCCCCATGTACAAAACTTGGACCCCTGCGTACAAGGCTTAAAACCCCCCTGTACAGCACTCAAAAATCCTTCCTTTCACTTTGTGACTACTTCTACTACAATACCTAAACTTGTGTGTGTGGCTTGTAATTCTTCATACAGAGTTGGTAATTTGCTCCATGGGCTAAGATCAAAACCCCACGTGTCTTTGGCTGCATGCCAGGGTCTCAGAGCCCCCTGCCAGCGGCTCTGGCCATCCAGGGCACCCAGAGGGATGTCCTGGGTTCCCACATCAAACCAATATATTGTCTTCACCAGGAAACATATGGAGACAGAGCAGAGATAAGGCATAATGAATGGGAGCTAACAGAACAGCAAATGCAGGAGGAATCCTGACAGCACTCAGCTTCCAGCATCAGCAGCAGTGATGTGTCCCTATATCTCAATGATTGTTCATGTCTGGGGCTTGGGGGATTGAAGGCAGCATTTGCTTCCAAGTCAAGAGTTGTTTCATGCCCCTTTTACACTTTTTGCTATGGCTCCATCACAGAATGCCTCTATCTTATGTGAAATTAATAAACAATGTACACATCATAATAAAAGAGACCCCTTTGGCTAGTACCCCCTCAAACCTGCTGGTTAACTGCTTCATGAAAAAACAAGTAACACACTGCGTGTTATACAGCCAAAACAGAAATTGTCTTCCTGACAGAACAGTAAACAAGAGAATTTGTTTGTAATGAAAGAAAAACAGAAATGACAAAGTAAAGACAGGGAGCAGAGCACTTTGATATGCATGCAAGAGCTTAAGAGTATCATTTTTATACTGTCATGAAAACTGTAAGTAGACTAACGTAATAAGGAGTGATATTTTCAGTGGTTATCAGCACATTCGACAGCACACATGACAGCCAAGAACCTTGACAATGATATAAAAACTTGCTTAAGACCATGTAGGAGGAGATAAAGTGATTTAGAACATCTAATTGTCTAGTGAAGCTCAACTTACTGTGCTACATTTTACTAGAAATGTCCAAAGATATAACAAGGAGAAAGAGAAATTAAGAGGGAAACATTTGCTTATTCATATTTATCATGGTGGCAGAATAACTTTCAAATATGTAATGGTACAATTTATGTTTAGTCATATTTTATAAAAATCCTCCATGTGATATATAGTAAGGCAGTAATAAAGCAGAAATACAACTGTCAAAAGGCAAAGGCTCTGCAGCCATTGGCTCAAACAAGTTCCTAAAAGATCTTACACAAAGCCAGATAACGTGCGTGCAGTGGCATTCTCGCACCTATTCCCACACTGCTGTAAGCAGTTCCCAAAAGAACATGTTCAGGTTTAAAAACATGATATTGTTTTAAGTTACTATTCAGCACGTGGCACAAACAACAGGTGGAGGTTTCACTTTGTGTATTTCAGGTTTATAGCTGAAGCACAAGTCAAAACTCTACAGTCAAAGCTATATCCCACATTCACCCACTGTGGTCTGGTACCCTCAGCAGCTGCTTTTCAACAAACCCTAAATAAGGAATATAAAACTATTTTTATATCTACTGAACGTTTTTCTTTTGAATCTGTGGAGTCACAGTCAATATCCTTGGTATGGTACTGAAAGAGAAAGACAACTGCACTTGTTCAGAGAACATAATACCCGAATATCCATTTTTCAAAGACACTTCCATTCTTTGGTAATTAATATAGATTAAAGTCTTAAAAACCTTATCACCAGAACTGGCATCGATTCCCAATGTTGTCATGAGAGAAACAGAATGAACCAAATCTGGAGACCCTCTCTTTTGACAGCAGGCTTGTCAAGCCTAAATTACTTCTGCATCCTTCTGTCTGCAAGCAGTTTTTTTGTCTGCCAAGTACATTTTGCCCACAGTATTTGCTCCAAATAGCTTACAGGATGTCACTGCAAGGGCAGTGATGCTATATATGCAGGACAGCATCCTTCATCCCAGAGACCTGCTTCCTCACCTGGCTGCATGCTGTGTGGAGCCCCAGTGATACAGCAATGGGCTGCATTTAAACTGCCTTACAGAAGCCTTGAAAATAGTTTTAAGGTGATTTATATTCCCATTCATGTCACTAGTTACTTGTATCAGACAGACCAGACTTCTGAAGACTGCATCCAATAAAAGTAGATGAAACCTGCAGGCTTGGGGTTGCGCTGCTGGAGCTACAGAGGGACATGACTGTGCCAGGTTCAGAACAGATGCTGCCCAAGCCAAGAATGGAAATTGCTATCTGTGGTACCAAAATTTTAAGCTTTTTGGTCCAGGAAAAGCATCTTCCCCTTTATAAAGCCAAGGTAAAAAAGCACTTCCAAATGTGACAAAAAAATGTCTATGATAAATTATGCATTAGCTTTCTGTGCAAAGTCTTTCAGGTGACAGAGAAGCATATGGTTTTTGAGTCATGTGTACATATGTTTCTCAGCAGAGCTTCCTATGGAAGTTTCTAGGCACAAAGAACAGTGAAAAGATCAGATAAAATCCTTTCAAAGAGGAAAAGGAAAAGATGTCATTCCAGTGACAACTTAAAATATATTAATCAAATACTGGAAAAAATGTTTCAGCATATATTTAAAGCTGAGCAGAAGTTTCCTGGATTGAGACACAAATTAATATGAGGTATTATGTCTTTTCTTTTAAGGTGTTCTTAAGCAGAATGTCAAGGGGGTCCCTGAGAATATGCTCATAGAGTGACAGCAAAGGCCTTGAAAGTTCAGGCAGAGGATGACTTCAGAGGGAAAAGCACGAATATGAATTGTCAAGGATGGTCAGTTAAGGATTGCAACCTGAGAGCTGGGCAGAGTTTGCTTCAGGGTGCAACAAAGAAGCTATAAAAAAAGGGAACAAAGAACTTACACTGAACAGATATAAAACACCATGTATATAGAGAAAATATGAAAGAATAAAAAAGAGGAATAGAAAAAAAAAACCCTCTGCAAGATTGTGATTGCAGGAAGTAGAGGGTGAGAGGAGGTGCCTTGCACTGTGCCATCCCCTCACCCCAGGAGTAACAGCATTGTGCCTAGTCAATACTTATCCACAGCAGGTCCTCTCTCCCCTTCTGCAGAGAAGGAATGCTGCTCTACTGAAACTATCCATCAAGTGTTATTTTTTTGTTCATGGGTTAAATAAACTAGAATTATAATGAGCTGTGTACTCATGCACGTGTGGGTTTTCTGCTCTTGCTTTCCAAAGCAAGGTAGTAAAGACCACAGCACCTGGTTGGAATACAGGTGGACACAATCCATTATTAGAAGTTATTTTAAAATATAGAATATTAAAAAAATAGAAATCTACAAAACATCTAAGTATTTAAAGGCTTATAAATGCCATAAAGCTTCAAATTATGAATAAATAATTCATTACACAAATAATTCTTAAAGGTGCATTTCCTTGCTCGAGGAATTCCTGAAATGAAGCTTGGCAAATGCAAAGAACCTATGAAAAAAAAAAGGCATTAATTCCAGAAGGTTCTGAATGTAACAAGTTTCTACCTTAACATGAGATGAGAATTATTATTCTGTCACTCCTCCTGGATGATACCAAGATTCAGATGCCAGAGTGCGAAGCTTTGCTGTACCCAGAGCAGCTCCTCCCTGCACCTGTCTACGATCGATTGCCTCATTATCATTTGCTCAGCAGGAGGGAACACAGCTAAATTCACCTCCAGAGAAAACTGAAAATTCCCTGGCTTTATTAATGTCGCTTTCCTGTGCAGCCCTGCACGCCAGTCCTTGAGCACTGGGAGCTTTGTTGTCTGCATGCTACATGGCAAAGAATTGCTCCACAAAAGTCACCAAGCTGTGGGGACAGCAACTGGACATGATAGAGCACAGAAATGAGAAGCTATGCCCATATGATATGTTGGTGCTTTAGGGTTTTTTTTTCAGGGTATTTCCCCTCCCCCCCAAAAAAATGGATACATCTAACCAAGAGCAAGGATAGAATTATATATGGAGAGGAAGGAAGCAGGAAAAATCAATATATTTTTCACAAGTTTCCATAAATCACAGTAAACCACCATCATTATTTTCCTTCCTGCAGCCAGGTGGGCTCTGTGCTACACTGCAGAGATCCAGAGGCTGGACTTCACACCATGGCTTTCTGCTTCTGGCAAGGGCAAGAGACCCCGTCTTGCTGGGCTGCTCCCTGGAAACACGCAAGGTCAGACTGGAGGGGGCTCTGAGCAACCTGGTCTAGATGAACATGTTCCTGCTCATTGCAGAGGGTTGGATGAAACGATCCTTAAATGTCCCTTCCACCCCAACTGCCCTATGAGTTTATGATTCAGAGCTGCCTGAGGCTCCAGGCACCCCTCTAGACACTCACTAAATTGACCTGGGGTGTAGCTTTTAGGGGTAGACTCCTAAACCCTTGGAAATGCAGTTTTTACAACTGGAGCATCATAACACTGCAAATTTCTGTAGAGTTTAATTTCATTGGTACTTATGTTCCCCCGCAAAATTTGCAAGCCCTTATCTCTGCTTGGTTTTAGTTCTCTCTCTTTTTTTTTTTTCCTCTACACTGCTGAAAGCAAAATTTATTTGCACACAGGGAAAGCTCAGCAAATAGTTAAATATATTCACCCTAAAGAGCCACATGTAAGAATCATGCATGCAGAAACTGGTAATTGTCACATGGAAATAGCTGACCAACCACAAGTCCCAAAATAGCAAACACCCACTGAAACAGTTGTACCACTGGAATATGTTTGCATAAATTATTCACAGAATAATTCTGAATATTGAATGTGTTCAATGTTAAGGCAGTCTGGTGAAGTCTGCACAGATGCATTCTTCTTTTTTGTACAGATTTTTATCACATCATGATAAGATCAGTCCTGTGGTCTGCTCATTTCTCTCTCTCCTCACGGTCTTGTAGACAAAAGGTGTAACTGAATGTCCCTGTCCCACAGCCCTCTTGCAAGTCAGAGTCTGATCAACTCTAACACGAGGAGCATTAAGGTCAATAGGAGCAAAGTGGTTAAATCAGGATTTCTTCATTAGAACAACTGCCTGTCTGCTATTAGCAGATTCCATTTGCTTGATGCTGAAAATTCTTACAAAAATGAACTCTGAGAACTGACTTGTTTTATTTGCTACCATTGGACTGTGCTATCCTTTTGGGTGCCTGGATCCTATGCTGACCAGTCTGTATCAATCTGTCACTTGCCCAAAAACTGCTCACGTCTGTAAGGTGAGATAAAGTACCAAAGGTCCTTTAAAAGGCAGTTTGACACCACTATTTATTTCCTGTGATTGATTTAGCACAATGCGAAGGAACAATTTCAGTTCTTTCCTAGAGTGATGGTACACAAGAAAAATAAATATTCCTTTCTTAAAATTCATGGAAGATGAAGTTGAGGATCCTCTTGGTTCATTGTGACCAGGAATTTAATTCTATTCTGACAAGTGCATTAATTTAAGTCAATTCATCTTGGGTGGAAGAGGCATGAATCAACTGAATAAACCTTTTTTTTTAAAAAAATATTCAGTAGAAAAGGGGGAAAAATCTTATACCACTTTTCCTCTGCTGATTCTCCAGCAGCAAGTAAAGAATAAGAAGTGTTTTGCACACTGTTGTAAATTTTCATACTAATGATATTCCCTGAAGTACTCGTGCGCCATGAAGTGAAAATAAACAACGTAGGTTTGTGCCAAAAAATTAACATCTGACAGGTAGAAGAAGACAACCACAGAAGCAAAAGGTGACAAAAAGCAGAGGTCAAATGAATAGAGCAGCCAACACATTCTGAGGTGTTTCAGAGGCAGAAGCTCTCCATCAGTTAAGCTCCAAGATTAGCTTGTGGCCATGTGCAATCCTTATTTTCACCCCTGAACTCTGTCCAGTGTCTCAGGATACCTCTTCATGGCACAATATCAGGCCACACAGAGACCCTGAATGAACTTGCTCAAAGAACTAAAGTAACTAAAGCCCTTCTGAGAAGTGTATTAAGAACAAGAACATCACTTTATCCTGGTTAGTCTGTGTCTAGTCCTGAGAGGATGACTGAATATAAATCTCTCAAGCTCTAGCGAAAATGTAGCCTTGGCTTCTTGTGCGCCATCTGCAGGGTACAGTATTTTTCCATCTAGACAAATTCTTAATTGCCATGACTGATGCTGAATGTTTCTTTTGCATGGCTCATTTACAGGCCTAGTGATGAAGGTATTATTTCAATTATCATGGGAAAAGAAATATAAATAAGAATGAAATCCTTAAAGAGTTGGTGGATTCAGAGAAGTCAATAATTTTACCACTGATCTGAATATTACAAGAAGTTCATCTTTACAGCCAAAAATATCCTTTCAAACAAGATGGAATGGTCAAATTAGCATCTGGAATTATTTAGCTCTACCTGCAGTAAATTTCTGACTTCTGTAGCTATTAGGTATAAGAACTTCACAATTGTTAGTACATTTATCAAGTATATGAATCATCCCATCTCCATTTTTCAGGTACAAATTCAAAGGCCCCACAGAGAACATCAAGGTACTTAGCATCTAACCTTAACCAATTTCCATGGAAAACAAATGGGCATCATACCTTGAAGAATCTGACACAAAATTATTTCCCTCAGATCTTATAAGTAATCAGCTGCAGAAGAGAAAACTGAATCAAATTTTCCAAGTTCAAGGCTGGCAACCTAATCTCTGGACAGGTTCCCTGTCCCGTGTGTTAAAACAGCAGCCTGGAAAAGAAGCCGTGTTCTGTCCCTTGGTTGAGTCTTTGACTTTGTCATAACACAAAAGATCCATGGGACTTCTTGGGGCAAGCTATGAGAAGAGGATATGATATAGAGATATATTTCTATATGGAGTAAATATTTATTGTAGGCTCTTATTGCTCAGAGCCACTTGCATGGGTATTCACTGCTACAATAAATGTCACTAATTCACCTTGGGGTGTTTGGTTTGGTTTTGGTGGATTTGTTTATTTGAAATCTTTTTCCCCATACAAGTGTCAGAGATCTCAGTGCTAGCACAGCCCTGCCAGAAGCCACAGTGGTGACTCCTCAAGGTGAGGCAGAGCAAGCCTTTCACATTGGGAGCACTGCATAGCAGCAGTCCTGCCTGCTTTGCCCTATGGCTGCTAAGAAAACCTGCTGAGTACCCCACGGGAGAAGGGCTGGCAGAGCCCTTCTTGAGCAGACAAGACCTGCAAACTCTGGGGCAGGTTTATCATAGCCTTTCTGGCAGGTCTGTGTTCTCAGGAACTTCATGCTTTCCTCTCCAGGGGCCCAGAAGACTTTTGTTCTAACCCACAACCAAGACATAAGCAGGAAAAACATTTCAAGGTGACTGTTGAAATGTTTTCTAAGCTTTCTGCCCCACTCTGTAGGTTTACTTGGGAGAGTGGTGTAAAGCACAGAGGCAGGAAGGGCTCCTGTAATCCCTGGGATTTACATGTGAAAATCCAATCCTGGTTAGCTCTGCCTTCTGCCTCTTTAAAGAAAATGTATGAGCTTGGATTTGTGGGCCCTAGGAGTAAGTTCTTTAAATTAGTAAAGTCTGATTATTCAATGTAGGAAAGAAATCTGTTCCTTGGTGAGTTGAGGACTATTGAATAAATTCCGCAGTCAAACACAATCCTTAATCTTAATCCTTAATTTCCTGATCCTCACCGCAACAGCAGATTAAATTCTAATTAGTTTATTTTCAGTTTAATTGTTCTCACGTGAAAGATGCAAAATCTGAAAGATTGCTTGACAATGGGTTCAGAAATTACTTAAACAAGGGCTTTATCCCAAACCACTGAAATCAAAATTTTCCATGAGTTTTGGATCAGTTGCTGCATAACACAAATTTTGTACAAATATCTAAACATATTTTGTTGCATAAGAAGAGCCTAGAAAAGCTCCCATCTTCCTACACAATCGTTGCCTTAAGTTCACCCATTGTTTCTTAAAAGTAATCTAAAGATGCTTTATTTGGAAATTATTTTATCAGCATGTTTGGAATACTATATGCTTCTCCTATCTCTCTGTTTCAATTACTACTAGTATTATTATTAATAAATCACAATTAGTTGCTATGGAGATAATTAAGTCTGCAAATAAAATATTGTGACTGAGCTTCTGAAGCAAATAAACACTAAGTACCAGGAACAGATTAATGCTAAACTAACAATGAGTTTATTTCCATGAAAATTGTGTAATCAGGAAAAAAAAAAAAAAAGGAAGAAAGAATTAAAAACCAAAACACACACACACAAAAAAAACCAACCCCAAAACAACTAAATCACTATCTATCTATATTCAGCTCTTTCTGATGGTCTCTGGGAGACACCATGTTTGCTAGAATGTTGTACTTAAATCTGAATATTTATTAAATCATATGATAGATCTCCCAAGGGCAGGGCAATAATGCATTGCCACACCACATGGCTGGCAGCCACACCAGTCAAAAACAAGCACTAAGTGTGCTGCATGTACACACAACTGTTTGTACCAGTTTATTTGAAATGGGCTTGCAGAGTTGGAGGCAAACCTTAGCATTGATGCAAATGTGATTTTCAGCATGTGAAAAAAGTTTTTTACCTTGAGCTGTGAATACAACTGTACCAAGCCAACAAGAGTATTTTGCTCACAGTAAATTTGGGGTTTCTTTACCGTGAAGAAAGTCTGCTAGCAGAAACTGTATATCATCTAGGAAGAAGATACGGGTTTTGGGCATGGCTACGTGCAACTACGTATTTCTGAATGTGAGATGGCAGATGGGAGGCAAACCCTTGGGAAAAGATTGAAATCAGCGTTTTGATTAAACTACATTTAAATGAAGCCACAGAGAATAAATTAGGTATAAACATTCTATCCAGAAAGGATCCCAGGCAACAAATTTGGTTAAACATTTTTTTCCCTGTACAGAGAATGTCCTCTTTAGGTTCATTAAAGTATGGGTGGATAAAAGAAGAGTTTTCTTCTTAGTTCTGTCTCTAAATTCATTGTAATTGCATCACCAACATTTGTGCTATGTAAACAAATTCTCATTTACATTTGCTTTCATCTTTACTCCTGTTAAATGTGATTTCAAGGGAGCTAGAAAGCAACCAGGCTTGGGTTAGTAAGCCTTAAAACTCTCTGTGCTTGCTGGTGTGATGCCATTCCCAGGTTCTCCAGAAAGAAAAGCTGTGCTCTTCTAGAAATCAGAGGGGTCAGGGCTGGTGCCAGCCATTCATGGTGTTTGCACAACAGAAATGTCCTTCCCCAGCAGCAGGACACTGGTGAGGACTGCCAGCACCCTGCAGCCCCAGAGTGATATTTTAACAGTGGCCCTCCTTCCCCACAAAGTTTAGGAAGAAACTCATCCACATCAACACACTCTACAAAGTTGTTAACCATCTGTCATTCCCTCCCCTTCTTTCCCAGATTTCATACTAGCTGTTAATGGAACCAAGTACAATCATTCTCCATCACAGGTGGTTATGGCTAGAGTCTCATTTGCTGGGGCTTCTAGAGCAATTCCTGATCTGCTAATTAAATTGTCTTCTCAGCACTTCATGAAAACAGAGTAGTTGTACAGTAATAAAGTCAACAGCTGAGAAAGAAAACTGCTAAGCAAATCTGAGATTTTGAAGCCCAGGGTAATATTGAAGACCTTTACAGGCAAAACATTGCAGAGATACCTGTGGAAAGAGTCTTTTTCTTTCTCCATAGTCTGATGCATACTTCAAGCTTAAGACTGTTTTGACTTTACAGATCATGTGCATGATGTAAGACTTTCATGGCCCCGATTTTTCAATTTCAGCTAAGCTCAGAGTCTCCTGGATTTGCTTTCAGCACAAAAGCAATGCTAAAATACTCCAGAAGATTAAATTCCTTCTCCTTCAACCCTGACATCTAGCCTTGCATAGCAAGTTGCACTTTTCACCGAGCTTTTCTTTCACCAGTGGTTTTCGAACCATACATCCAAAAGCTGGTTAGGCTGATGTTGAATAGCATCTGTTTAGCACCTTCAGCATCCTAGGCACACTCCCATTACCAGTATTTAATAGCTGCAAAATCTCATTCAAAACTGAGCATTCTTTGGTACAGTAGCAAGCCATGTTTTACATAGATTCAGCTGGAAAACCCCTGAAGAATAACTGCTAAAAAGACTTCTCAAAGCCTATCCAAAGCACAGGAAACCACATCAGTGAACGAGAAAAACTCTACCACGCCCGAACATGGGCAAGACACAACCATGATTTGCAACCAGTCAGTTTGAAGATATGACCTTGAGGCTTGAAGCTGAGGAAGAAATTTCTGCATTGAAGTGAAACAGGGTAAACATTTGTTTTCTACTCCAAGGCTGCAAGAGTACCATCTGACAGGGTGATCCCATCTGAACTGTCAGCTTATCTGAATTTAGCTGCCTAAAAGCAAAACTACAACTTAGTCTAAGTCTCTCCCATGGTGTCTGCACACAGACAAAAACATTTTGGGAGAGTGATTTAATCCACCTATTTGGAACACCTAGAAACGATACCTTAATTTTTGGTAGCTAGAGGTGGGTCTGGACTAATGGCAAATCTTCATCCAGTTCACTCAGGGCAACTTTTGAAGTCTATGCAGGATGGTACACAACTGTCAGTCTCCAGTGGCACTGACAGGTTTTAGTCACCCTGACCATCTTTTTGTCTTCTCTGGCACATATGGCCATTGTGGTTTAGCTGTGAGCCCTCGAGCTTGAGATCATATAACCAGGTACCAAGCTGCATTAGCAAGACTTTACCCAGCAACTTAAATAATTTTATCCTCCTTCTCTTCTATTTGGCACTCATTAGACCACAAGTGGAGTACTATGTCCAGTTTTGGAATCTCCAGTAGAAGACAGACATTGTCAAACTGGAATGAGACCAGGAGAAGACATGGGACCACTGGAGTGCTGGCTCACACAAGTGTAAGAAGTGAGACACTGGGCTTGTTCAGCCATAAGAGGAGGAAAACAGGAATCTCCAGGGAGATCTTATGGCTGTCTTCAACAAACTGATGGTAGTTTGCAGAGCAGGCAGAGAAACATGCTTGAACATACACAGCAAAAGCACAAGAGGCATAAGAGTGCTACAGGCAACAGACACAAGTTCCAACAAGAGAAATTCCTGTTGGATCTTAACAAACACTTTTCCCCATCAGATGTGGTCACCTGTTAGCAAAGTTACTCAGAGAAGCTGCAAAGTCAATGTCTTTGAGCTTAGGGCTCAACAGGACAAGACCATGACAAGCTGACCCAGCTCATCATGCCATTGGCAGGAGGTAGAACTGGAAGAAACCAGAAGGTTCCTTCCACAAGTCTCTGTGCAACTCAGGGCTCACTCAGTTTCCACTAAGTCAAATTCAGACCTCTACCAACCTCAGTGTGGGTTTTCTATCCATTCTATTTCACTACCATTGGAAAATGAGGATAAAATCCATGCTTCAAATGGAAAACAAGTTTGATACATACATTATAAAAATATTCAGAAAGGATGAAACATGTTACTTAAAAAGTTCCCAACCCAATTTTTTTTTGTTAGTCCAGTTCTAGATGTGTTGAAACCGTTGATTTTTCTCATCCCTATTAGTATAGGCATTTGTGGAAGTAAAATTATTAATTTTTAAGACTGAGTACTCAGATTCTCCAACACATGCAAATAGTAAGTGAAAATTGAAGTGCTCAAACTTTTGTTGTTTGTAAGGGCTTTTACAGTTCACCAATATAGAAAATGAACAAAAACTCAAAAGTGCAAAAAAAACTGGTCACCCATGATGACAAGTCTGAAAGAAGGTGGAGAACTTAAAGGCAGTTTTCCTCTCTACAGCAATTCCCAGCAAAGGCAGTCAGGAGACAGGAGGAAATCTGATAGAATCTATTTTGCATTCAAAAAAGGCATAAAGCAGAATCACTGAACGAGTTGGGGGAGAGAGAGGGAAGTGAAAAGGCTGGACAGTGTTCAAGGCAGTAATGGTTGTGAATGCTAATGCCCTTACTGCAATTCCCAACTCAGCCAATTTAATGTGATGACAAACAGAAATAAAACACAACCCTGCCTCACACTCCTACCGTAACATCATGACACTGCACACTAATTTAAAGATAATTAACTTACTTCATCATCAGATTTTGCCCTTGCATCTGGCTGTAAAGTATGCCAAGAAGATAAGGAAATTCTGCATCAAAGTAGAATTAGAGATTCTCAGTAGTTTCCCTCTAAGGGGGTGGCAAAATTTTCCTTCTACACAAGTACATGTTTTTGGGTTTAACATTTTTGAATACATTTTTGAATTCTTTGTGTCATTTGTGGCAGTACTCCTTTCATTAACTGAAAAAGAATATTTATATAATCTGTGTTGTTGCTGAGGTTATGGAATATGCTCCATATAGAATTTGAATCCCAGCATCACAAAGGGCGAAGATTTATTGCAAAGGTTTTTGTCCCCATTTTCCTTGCTTTGCAGAAAAACAGCACTTGCTATTCTCTAGTGGGATAAATATTACTCTACTCAGAGCATGGAGCTGTCCTATGGCACCTGGGCAACATTCAGGGCTTGTTTAAATTCCATTGACTTAGGACAGTGCGATCAGTTCCTGAAATCTGCAGAGCTTAGATGAGGCTCAAAGCTCTCTGAGTTTTGTCAGAAATATTCCTTCCTAAGCAAGTTTGATTAAAAACTGGCTGTTTCACAGAAGATTCTATTAAGAACTCAGTTAAAGACACTCCTTCGTATCTCCATGGATAAGATGCTTGCTTCCTACGACTACATGAATGGGAGAAAGCACACAGTTTCCAAATCAGGACTAAGACTCAGGTAAGGCTGTTTAACTTCCAGTTTGCTAGAATGTATCAGCTTGTTTTCTTACTTTTATGCATAATTTTCCAGCTCAGATGGATTGATGTTTTTGATGTATTTTCTTGGGAATAAAAAGCCCCAAAAACCTACCTTGGAACTAGCTTCTAATATTAATTTTTTTATTGCTCTCCAAAACATTGTGAAGATGAACCTCTCAATTATCAATTATCACTTCCACTACCATTGGAGACAGGTAATATATCTTGAGTGGCTAAAACAGGCTTAAATTTCTGCTGTCCTCTCTTTGCTTTTATGGCCTAGCCAAGCCAGAGTGAAAACTAATCACAGATTTTTCTTAATTTGCAGTGGCTGTGCTTTCAAACAGTCCTGGTTTTGCCTGGAATAGAGTAGCCCTGCTTTCTTGGAGGTGGCTGAGCATCCACCTGCCCATGTGAAGTGGTGAATGAATTCCTTGTATTACTTTGCTTGTGTGCATGGCTTATGCTTTATCTATTAAACCCTCTTTATTTTGGCCCATTGTTTGGCTCACTCTTCTGATTCTCATCCCACAATGGGGGAAGTGAGCAAGTGGATGTGTGGGGCTCAGCTACTGGCTGGAGTTAAATCCCAGGACAAAGACGGAGTACCCGTCGTGTCTGAAAGATCTGCAAACATCACCTTTTCCATTCACACAGCTGAAGGAACATGAGTAACGCTGCAACACAAGGGTATCAATGTAGTAAATCTCAATTCTAGCCTGTATTGGAGGAGGCAGAGGGCAAGTCTATTTCAAAGCAGAACAGATTTCACCCACTCACACTGTTGTACCTACAAGGACTAAGATGCACAGGCCCAAGTTTGGCATTTGAGCACCAGGCTCCCGTGTCTTCAAGGTATCTGGCCATGACTACTTGCTGTGTAGGAGGACAAGATGTACAGTTATCAAATCCTCACCACCTCTTCAGGGCTCTTCGCAAGTTATTTTTGGATATATGTCCCCTTCAGGAATAGCAATTGTGATTCTCCCCCTCTTCTCTGTGTCTCACCTCTGCCAATCAATATTATTTCCTCACTGCTCTTTCTCCTTAAAGGGGTGCCTTATCTCCAGTTTTTTATCTTCCCATTGTATCACTTCATGGCTGCAGACTGGCCTTGTTTTTTGGCTGACCTTTGTTTTCTTAACTGGGGTGTCCCTGACAAAACCTTATGGCTGGGTTGAGATCTTGACCTGCTTATCAAGGTGCTCTCAGCACACCTCTTATGAATCTTTCACTTTTTTTGTTTCTGGATGACCCCACACTCAGACATCCCCATGTAGGCTACTGGGCCATCAACAGACCCTGTCACCTCTTCCCTTAGGCAATCCCTGGTACAAGGCACCTGTAGTCCTGGATCAGACTGAGTGGAAACGACTAAATTGTGAGAAGCTGTGAGAAACCTCACTATGGGCTTTCATTCCATGCCTTGGTCCTTGCCTAAGGCTGTGCCTGTGCTGTGGAAAGTCCCTTGCCCAGCCCAGAGCTCCACCTGCCCAGGCATCCCTCACCTCATCCATGGGATGCCTCAGCATCACCACCTGCCCAGACACCCCACTAAGCCTTGTCACCTTGGCCATCAGGTGCTGGCCCTCACCCTTCCTCACCCTGTTCTTCCTTAATGACTTCCAAGGTCATTAATATTTGCGACAGGTCCCCATACCCTGGTCATGTTAATTAAAAATACATAAAAAATATCCTGGTAACAAAATGAATGCAGCTGTTCTGGCACTACTTTTTGTTCTAAACTCTGCTCATAGCACCCAGCAATTAGTGTTACTTCTTGTCTGACTTTGCTTTCCACATTCAACACTCAAAGTTAGTTTGACTGAAAGTTTTTAAATTAATTTTCATATATACAAATTATTTTTGTTTTGACTAAATTTAACCTAGTCTAGCCTCAAGCATTGGAAAATAGATTCCAATCTTTTTCTATATCAAATTACTAAATTATTTTGATTAATGTAATGGATTATGTTTAAAAATATTTTTACCAATAAAATAACATTTTTATTATTGAAACATTTTTCCACTTCTGTAAGAACTTCAGTATTATCTCACCTATATGGCTTAAGGGGTTGTAGGAAGGCTGCTCAAAGTAGACAACACTAACTGAATGCACTTTTAAGCAATGAATAAAGCTTTACATGTTGTTTTTCACTGAACATTTTAAACCTCAAAAAAAATTTGTTGTCATCCTGAATCTCACCAAAATCCCCTATACTCACTTTTCAATCATTAGGGTTCCATAGAACAGTGGAAATTTTAGGCAGTTAGTCTTTATCACAAAGCTTGAGGAAAACCCTTCAGTGACTAATTTCTTACTACAGATTGCTTTCATTGTTGTTACTGTTCATTTTACAAGGATAAACTTTGTGTGTTGAATTTAATGCCACGGATTTAGTCTCTTTGACAAAAAAAAAAAAAAAAAGTTTTATTTTAATCCTGTTTTGGAGATGGTCTCTCCATGATCTGGGACTAGAATTTGATTATCACTTCACATGACTCTTTGCCGTACAGAAGGCTTTTAAGCTGTGGCATTCCTGTCACTTCCAACATAAAATACATTCAAATCTCTGGCAACTACTAACTTGATGGTTGACATGCTTCTCCTTGCACTGATTTATCATCACAATTTAGGACCATGTGAAATGCACATCCCCTTTGAAATTTCTGGATTGGAATCCATGAAATTTGACAAAAACAAACACACATACACCACCCCCACCCAAAAAAGGGTGAAAGAGATACTATTCTTTACCAGCCATAAGCTTCTTTAGGGTTGAGTGATCAGATTGAGCTTATTTCCTCTTCTCTTTTCCCATGATTTCCTCTTTTCTTAAAATAATGGCTAAGGACTCCAAGCTGGTAAAAAAAACTGAGCTAAATACTAGAAAAGAGACAACATGCTAATTTAAACCTATAGTGATCCTTACAGAATATAACATGGACCTTGAATGTAATTCTGATATCAAACTTGACATCTCTATCTGAGGAGAATAGCATCTCTAAATAAAATCAAATGAAATTGTGTATTCCGCAGCCAAAATTAACCACCTCACACTCCATACTAGGTGCACAAACCCAAGCTCCATCCTGTAAGTTTGATTGCACTGTCACAGTTTCTATTTAAAAAGTGATTAAATGGATTTAAAATCATTGACATTCCTCTGAACACTGAGGAACTGATGAAAGAAAGAACACTTGGAGTAACTCAGGTATGTTTGATTAAAGTTGACACACACAAGCATGTACAAATGTTTATTCATACAGCTTGGTTCTAAGATCAAACATATATTCACATCTCAGGTGAAACTCAGTCATCTCAATGGCTAGCTTAGAACAATCACAAAAATAAGTAAAATAAAGACAGATTTTCAGAGGTACTTTATATGCTCCCTACAAGAGCATATGATTATGAGTACACCGGTACTTTAATTTTAAATATGCACATATATATCAACAGTGTCTAAACAGGATTTGTACATTACTTTTTCCTTCCTACCTCACATGTTTTTGGAAGCAGTTTTACCTGGAGATAATTCCTCTTAAATATATATTAAATGTTAATTATTTAATTTCTATTAAATATTTGTTCTGTGCCCACCAATCATCCAGAGGGTTCAAATATGTCATGTTATTGCAGTAAGCTCTTTAGTAAATCTTTTTTTCTAAGCAATAATTCTGCTTCATCCATTAGCTCATTCACATTGATTGTAAATTAATTTTCTTTCTTCTCAATTTGACAAGTTGTGTGCTTTTTTCTTCTGTTCATTTACTCTATTCTTATGAGCTGATGCTGCTTTTCTTTTCATTTTGGGTTCTCCTCAGTGGTTTTATTTAAGGTGATGATCTCAATGGCATTATATATATTTTAAAGCTAAACAAATACAGGACTGAGCCCTTTACTCCTAAGTTATTTAAATATTTCATTACATGTGAACAATTTTCCTGATTCTTAACCTGAATTGTTTTGGTTATTAAATAAACAACTGATTGTTTCTGAAGTGTTGTCTCCCTTTGTGGACAAATTCTAAGGAACCAGTTTTCAATCATTCATTAAAACATGTTTCTTTTAGAAAAATGTGAAAAATCTGAGTATATGTATTTATCTTCTGTTGTGGCTTTCTCGTGGATTTATTCACATTGTTATGTTTCATGCAAAATGTCCTTTACATTGTACGTCATTCAACTATCTTCACCTGGTTCTGATTTTTTTCATGATGTTTATTTAATATTTTCTTAATTTTCTTTTTTTCCTTAGATTGTCTTTTACCAATGAAAACTACATTTATTTGGGGTTTTAAGCTTTCCTACAATGAGATGCAATTTCTCATCTATTTATACAAATAGATTATTAACCCAAACAGCCATCAACTCATGTTAAATGAGTGGCAAGTAAAACATCCAAAAATCTCTTTTATTCTATTTGGGCTTCTCTTGTCACAGGCAATGAAGAAGACCAAGGGCAGACACAAGAAATTATTATCTGCACATCACAACACCAAACTGATTTGCTTTTCAATTGAATATCTTTTAGACAGAAAGCAGATAATCAAGTAAGATATCTTCAAAAATTTTTCTGGTTTTACCTTATCTCTGCTAATACATTTCCCCCAAAAAGGCCAATTCTACAAGACACAAATCTAGACAACACACTACAAAATAAAATTAAGCACAAGGGATGTAGTAGAGACTGTGACCTGAATGGTTCACTTCAACAAAAATTTCACTTTTCTTCATTGCTCTGCTTCCTCTGTGCTAAATAATTAAGAACTACCAAGAGATTGTTTGTACTTCTTCCTATTTCTGCTCCAGGAAAAGAGGAGAGAGGAAAACCCCACACTGTTAAAAAGAAGCCAGAAACAAAATACTTCAGAACATGCTTAAGGTTAAGTCCACATGTGACTCACCTTCACGACACACAAGAATCATTGGATAAAACACTATGATCTGCTACACACTCTCCCCTGCACTTCAGTATCTGTGATTTCCCTTGATCCTTGTCAGCAGCATCCATAATTCTTACATGTGAGCATCGTTGACCTACTTTCCAAGATCTTCAGACATCACCATTGGTTATTTTTAGCACTCTACTGACTCATTTGATGTCTCTGTGCATAGAGGGCTACCCACTGAGAAGATTTACCTCTCTCCACAATCTTACCAGCACATTGTCACCAGCTTGAGACCACAGATGTGGAAAGCATCCTACAAGTCTGGACTAAGGGAGAAATTTCTCACATGACCTACTACAAACCACAGTGATGACCCTGTGGAAAATTGGGGTCAAGTTGCCAGCAGTCATGGCTAACCTTTGCATGCTAACAGAGCAGCTTACAGACATGTGGAAATAAATTTTAGTTTTTCTTTTCTTTCTTCATTGGCAGCTTCCCTTCATGGCATTCATTTAATTTTTTTAGTAGAAATTAAGACAGCAGATCCTTGACACTGCCAAGACAAGTCCGTGCAGGAGGCCTTTTACTGACTTCTTCCAAAGGAGATACTTTCAGCGTGATTCACAGTGGAAAACAGGAGCAGCAGTGAAATTACTCCATAAGACAGAAAGATTTTAGCAATTAATGCAGTACAACAAACCTTAGAAATGGCCATTTAGGGGGTAAAGAGCAAGAATTGCATTAGTCTTCAGAGTCACATAGGACATGCAAGGCACTAACAGCTGCATGACTTACTTAGGACAGCAAACACTGCCTGGGACTAGGAACTTCCAGCCGCAGGGGCAGCATGACCTGAAGGCCCAGCCTAAGCAGGCTCTCACTGGCTGAGAACACCACATATGTACAAAAGCACAGGAAGAGATTTGTCTAAGGAGATCAAATATATATTACCATGGCCCTGGCATCTGATGGGCACCTCACCCTGTTGTCAGGTTCCTTCATGCACTGGGCTGTAGTTCCACTTTGCACAGAGATAATATGAGAAAATAAATTCTCTGATTAGTTCCATCCTGAGTGAAAGGGAAAAGCAGGTCAACCATCACCCACACTAGTACCTCCACCTTCACAGGACCAGAGCTGTTTTTCTGGTCGGTACCAAAGACATCTGCCCCACCAGAATTCGAGGAAGAATGTCAGTCTGTCAGCATGGGGAGGAGGGCTGTCTTACCCACTTTGCAACCTCCTGCATGAAGATAATGCTGTACTATTCATTATGGAAAGGCAATTATACCTTCATCAGTAGAAGTCCTTGCAGAAGCTACTGGGTTTTGGTAGCTAGATGTTGTTAAGTCCAGGATGATGGCAATCAATATCATAATTGTTTCTGCTTTATTACCTAAGGGAAGTCTGCATTTCTACTGCACAATGGATACAGATTTGTAGATACTCACCTTTCAAACTTGGAAATGTTAAAGATGTCTACCGCCTGCAGTTTGGCAACCCATCCTATACCACCAAAATATCTTTTCTGTATCAAATTCAAATGCCCTTGCAGGATTTCTCATTATTTATTTCCTGTATATTCTGTAGGATTGGTCTTGGATTATCAGAAACTGAGCAGTGTTGTAAGAAACAGCTGAAATAAAAATGAATTTTTCAAGTGTGTTGAGCTGACTAAGGCCAACTGAAGTCTTACTTAGCCCATCAAGAAAGCATTTTTGTAAGCTATTTAAACCTGAACCTAGACAACTGAAATTATTCAAAAATACAGCACAAACAAGAGTGTTCCTCAGGCTTTAAAGAAAGACTGCAGGACACACCTAGTTACTATTAGACTGAAGAAATTTATTGTGGGAAATCAGATTCTGTAGAAATCTCTCCTGAGATGCTATCCACTCCAGTTGTTCTGCATTTTGTTTTTAAACTTTATTTATTTGCCAAGAAGGAAAAAGCCTCAATTATATTTCACATGCTTACTGCTAGAAGTTAAAAAAGGTATAAACCAGAAGACACAAAAAAAATTGTCCTCTTTCACCCAGCAAGTAGGACAATTTCTTGCACTTAATCCCAGAATCATCCTCTAAATTAAAAAAAAAGGAAAAATAAAAATAAAAATTAAAATTAAAATTAAAAAAAAAAACTAAGGCAGAGAGATTTACTGATATGATTAGGTACAACTGCTTTTCTCAGATGGCTAATTTGAAAAAATAAAAATGTCACAATATGAGTTCGGCTTGCATATCTGCTAGCAATTCTCTGATCTCAGCAAAGCCAATTATTTCAGAATAATGTACAAACTCATGGCAAACTTGAAGTGTAAGCAATAGCTGTGAAGCTCTGGAGAAAAGAATAAGCAAGTCAATGCCTTTCCTAACAATGATGGGAGAGCCATGAGTCACATCTCTTCAGAAAGTCCTGGTGCCAGTCTGGTGTCACCTAAGGACATAAACAGAAGGAGTATTCTCCATCTACAAGCTCAGGTCTGCTTTCAGTTGACTACAGGTCATTGCCAAAATCTGAAGAGGACAAAATGCCATGGATCAATACCATCAAAAACTCTGCAGCATATGCAAAAAGCCCACATTTTTTGTGTCACTGTTTTGAAATAAAAGGACAGCAACGACCCTGATGAAGAACAAGAGAGAAATTTCCAAGAAGTCACCTGGCTCTAGATGGGATAACAGTGTTATACTGCAAAGCAGAATATATCTTTTGCTAAAATAAAAACAAGTACCTTAAAAATACCCAAAGGGCTCATGAAATACTGGGTAAGTAAAAGATGCCACATGCAGAGGGGTAGTACAAAGTGTTCCAGTAATGAAGATGGACAGAAAAATCCCTGGTTTTTCCACTAAAGGGACTGTGGTTCTAACAGATGGCTGATGCCATTCTCAGTTGATGGGAAACTCTGCCTTCAGGCTTCTTCTCCACAAATTGGTAAGCAGGCTGTGAAATCAAGTAAAGTATCTAGTTTGGCTTTAATTGCAACCCTTCCTGAACAACTGCTTCACTACTTACCTAATTACTGCTGAACTTTTCTGTTATGCTTGTTAATTATATGAGTAAGTGCAAGGTGCAGCACTTCAGCCATGAAGGGAAGATTCATTATCTAAAATTTTAACAGACAAAACCAAAATTTACATATTTTACCTTTCAGCAAGTTTTTTTTGTTATCCACAGAAAATCTCTTGTAACAGCAAACCAAGACTAAGACTACCTCATGCCACAGAGTTTGCAGTACTACAGGCAAATCCTTCTGCTTGGAGCTAGCACGCACACAGTAGAGGAAACATTTTCTCAAATAATGTAAAACTGATTTACAACAGAAGAAGAATAGTTAGGGTGAATTCAGATACTGTTGTCATGAGGAACATGCTAACTGCTATGAAGCTACTGCACAATTCAATGCCTCCAAGGAGGCATCTCAACTAGTCACAAAAATTAATGAAGCCTTTAAACTGTGCTAGGTGTTAGGCTGTGCAATGCAAGGCTCATTTCCATGAACACAAAAGGAGCACCGAGGAAACCTCAGTAACCTGATAACAGAAAGGGAAGCCCCAGCTCTGGTCCCTCTCGGGGCTGCTTCAAGGGAGCCTCAACCCCAGTGGCCAGGAGGACACCCTGCTCCAGACAGGAGTGGGATACCACCCATGAAAGCATGAGACCCATTGTGGAACAGAGGGGAACAGCATTCCAGAGATTTATAAAAGGATTTTTAACAGAGGAACTGAACGTGGAAGAAGGGAGGATGCAAGATGTTTTGTAGAAAAATATGCTCGGTATAATAGAGGGATAGGAGGGGGAAAAGGGGGCCAGTAATGTGTGAGCAGGGCTGGCATCTTGTCTGGCCTCACTTCATCACATCTTCACCATGGCAGCACCTGCAACTGCAGCAAGCAAGAGTGCACTTGTCAGTGATCTCTGGTGAGCATCAGGCCAGACAGCCAGAGGAAGGTAAGTGGGCTGGGAGCCAGGGTGCACACAGCTGTGCTCCTGAGACACAAACAGCAGGTTCAGGAAATCCAGACCTAAGGCTGGACACAGTTGCCAGATGAAAAATTGCCTGCACCTGGTGAGGTAACACAATGCTTTTTCTTCAAAAACCACTGACCTATGAAACTGCACAATGCCCATTCTGTAGGAAGAACAACTGGAAAGCAACCAGCCCAGCTGTGCCAACTTTCACCAGTTCACTGGGCAGCCAGGCATCACTTTGGGGTCAACCACCAGGGACCACCAAAGAGACTACCAGGACAGAAGAATGCATGCATAAGGGGGAGGAAAATATGTTAATAATTTCAGGGAAATTATTATCACGCATGTGTTTATCCTGGGAAAATCAATGAATATGTATGTAAAATATAGTCTATAAACAGGAGCTTTTCTGTATTCAACATGCACTACATTTTGGAGGAGATATCCCCTTGTGCATGAGCAATGAGTGTTTCTGTCTGTGCTCACCTGAGACCCTGTGTGTACACATGAGTGTGTCATGTACACATCTATTCAGAATACATGGCCAGCTCCACAGCTAGTCAGACCTTTGGGGATGGAGTTTTGGCAGTCTATTTCCTATCAGATAATTTAGGATTTAGGAACTCTGAGCAATAGGTTCAGCAATAGTATATCTTGCAGTATATCCAAAAAGTTGGAAGGTAAACCCAGAGAAGATTTACCAATGTTACCAAAGTAACTGGTTGCCTTGGAATTGATTTGTTCTGAACAGCAATTGGTTTGTGCAAGGTTTTGTTCTGCAATGCTTCTGCAGAATATTGCAGAAAACTTCTGCAGGGAAAGAGTAGCTATAAGCTGTGAAGATTCAGCAAAGGGAAGGAAATTATCAGCAAATCCTTTCTAAGCTAGGCAAACAAGGGAGCTTTTATGAGATCTTTCAAAAATCTCAGGAATTCAGATTCCATCTTGGATTCCTGTGAAAGTGAAATTGTGGGCAATGAATGCCATTACCTTCAGACAGCTGAGTTTTTAGCAACCATAGAAACTTTTTAATCCAGTCCTGAACTTCTGCAAAATACCAGGCAAGAATTTAGAACTGAACCTGAAATGTGAATCCAATACTCTTGGAATTCATCGCTGGAAAGCAGCACCAAAGGGAACTTGGACAACTGGCCAATGACCTGACCATCACCACAGAAGTCCTGATAATTGTGAAATATGAACATGCCAGATCAACAAATTAACAACTGACATCTATTACAGAACTGTAAAAAAAGGAGAAACTTATACTATAGATCAGTTATTTAAAAAATTGATGGTGAGTAACAAAGACTTAGAGAGAGAGAGGAAAAAAGTGAAAACTGTATAGTTTTTCCATCTTAATGTCCTGCATTACCTTATAGAATACTATGCTATAAGCAAGAAAGAATTGTTACTGATTGTAACAAAATTACAGCAGTGGGTCTCCTGTTTTTTGGTTAGTGTAAATACGGTTTGTGTATATAGTATAGTCAAAAACCGCTTCACTTTCTGATGCAACACCAGCCTTGCTGACTGTGCATGAAACATTCATGTTTAGTGTAAGAAGAACAGATTCAGGCAGAATTTACCCAGACTTGTAGAGCTCTGGTGAGCATGAACCACAGCATCCATACAGTAAGAGCTGCCCCTGGGCAACTCTGACAATGAACATAAAGTTGTTGTTAGGTCTGTTCTAATTTCAAAGAACTCATCTAGTTATAATCAATAAATATCAATATTTAAGGTGTAATAAAAAAACTCTAAACCAAACTAAAAAAAAAAACAAACAACAAAACCAATACCCATACCAAAGAAACCCACCACAAAACAAAAATCAAGATCCTACTTGTATCAGTTGAAGAATGTTATCATGGAAACTGTGATTACCATGCAGGAGACAGTACTTAGCAATGGTTCTCATACCTAAACTAGGTCCAGATGGAGATGTCTCTGGAAAGCTTAATCAGAACTTAGACACACTGACCCTGGCAAATGGGCTGAGCTGTAAATGAGCACAGTCTGGATAGAGGCCAAAGTGATTTAACCCTTCCCTTACCCACAATATCTTTTATTGTTGTTGTTGTTTTTTCAAGCAGCCACATGGGAGGAGCAGTAACCATTGCAGGGAGTAGTATCACACAGATGCCAATGGTGGCTAGGACTCATCCCAGTATGACTGGGAGCAAGGAAGCAGAACAGCTCTTCAGTGCATGGGTCCCTTCCCAGAGGGGTGAAGGAAGAGGGGACACAAAGGGGCACAGATGGAAAGCACTGCAGTATCACTTCTCCTGGAGCTAAACAGACATAGGACATGGTCACTGGGACCCCAAAGTCTAGTCCAAAGAAGGTACACTGCAAAAGTTTGGGAAAGAGCTGGGAGAACAGGTCTGAATAAACCCAGGGAAGCAGGTTGCTCCCAGCATCTCCCTGGAGATGCCATTTACGAATGGTGTTCAAAACTGCCTGGGTGATCCACAGGCTCACAATCCTCTGTGTGGCTTTTAGGGAGAAGACACCCAGGAAAACTCAAGCCCCTGAATTGTTTTACTGGGTGAGGATGGCAAATGAAGGCTGAATTATTTGAACCAGAGACAGAGTAACACTGATATGATTTACTGAGCCTTTGCCAAAGACAGAACAACAATTTTGTAATTTTTTTAAAGTTCAACTTTCCACCAATGAAAACCACCTAGGTTTTCCTAACCTAGGCCAGCTGAAATTAAGTGAAGGTGGTCATAAGAATAAAAAATGATCATGGCAGGGAAGCAGTAAGGGGCTGTAGTGCAGATAGCTTGGCAGAGTCAGGATGCAATCTGTAGAGGGCAGGACTCTAGAGGTGGCGAGTGCTGAGGAGACAGGACAGAAACGTGCAGAGGGTTTTTCCTGTACAACACTTTCAGGAAAAAGTAAAAAATTAAAAAGCAGATGAGGCAAAATAGCATAGAGAGAGAGAGTAAAAACTCCTCTCATATTAGTATTAAGAAATAAGTGCTCACTGAATAAGTGACCCATGTGCTTTTCAAGTGGAAAACTGCACAGGGAGAAGAGCTCGCTGCCTGGAAATGACAACTAGAGATACCCTTGCCTCTCTGCCAAAAAGAAGCCTCTGGCCCCTCTAAGCAGGGGGCCATAGTTATACTCCTTTATACTTGCCACACCATCCCCTGATGACTATGAGAGTGCAAAACAAGTCTTGCAAGCCCACTGTTGTTAAGGTAATTCCTATATAGAGCAAATTAAAAGTATCAAGACACAAATTACTGAGTGCTTTGCTATCTACTAAATGCAAAAATAATTTTATTTCTGAATTATGAATTATCCAATGAATATTGGTCAGTTATGGTAGGAACTTGAGGTCCAGACACTCTGCTGTAAGGAGCATGGGCCCTATTTACCTTTCTCTTTATGCTTATATCCTGATTGAGCAGACCTATAGGCAAAATGGTAACAGTTTCACATACCTGGCTTTTTCCATCTGTTATCAGGATGCAGCTAACACAGGAATAAGTACACTTAAAGCAAATTTCATAAGTGAATTGTGGAAGATAAGTTTTTCCATGTTATATGAGAAAGTAGATCTCAACTGCATTTCACTTTGACCCATCCAAATTATTTTTACTCTAGCAAGACAGGCACTAAAAGCAATTTAACCACAAAAAATTGGGGGTATCACCACCAGTACACCAAATGTTGATCTGTTACCTTTGGTAAGCATTACAGATTGTGATGAATGCACTGCTACAAATACCCAAGCATGTTTCAGGTTAAATTAGCTTTAGACGTGTTTAAAAATCCACCCATTCTCTCTGTCCTGGTCCCACTTATAAAGCTGCTGACTCCCATGCTGAATATGGAGACATTGCTACAAGTGCTCACTAAGGAACCCAGAAGCATCACCAACCTCCTTCCCCTCTGCTCAACATGAAAAAGAATTCTCCTTGATGCCCTCCATAGTTATGTGCCAGAATAGAGGATGCAGATCACGTACACACATCACTGGATAGAGATTTTAAGCAGCGCTATTTTTCCCTGTAGACAAGCTCCAGTGGAAAAGCAGATAACTGTGACATTTTTCAGAGGGTCAGCCCTGCAGTGCCAGAGCAGATCTGAATTTGGGAGGTGCAGGGAGACCATAAAATGAACAGGAGAGCTGCTTTCAAGTTGCAGAATCTTTGTTTTGGGAGACTTGCACACTACACTGACAAATACCCAACTTTCCTGCCTTTAGCCTCATGTCCAGTGACATGATCCAGAACAAACTGGTGTTGAAAACCCTGCTTTAGGCTGAAGGAAGAAGGGATGCCAAACTGGTTATCTGAGGACTGCTAGAAACTATTTTATGCTAGGGAAAATGATAAGCCACATTAATGTAGTCCAACATTTTGAAAGAACAATTTAATTAAAAATTCATTCCCTCAGGAAAAAAAGGTCAAAATGGAATTTACTTGACCAGACATTGTGCTGGCTGTTACGGTGATTAGGAAGTCTGAGATAAACAGTGACTGTAACATATATTGACATTAAACCCTTTAATCAAAGAAACAAACACATCATTAACAAGAAATAATTCAGAGCGATGGATAGTTGTTATAGTTAGAAAGAAGGGAGATCTAAATCACAGGACAAAGTGGGAATTGTATGTGCCATAAGAAGTATTTTGCATTTTGGATGACTGTGGTTTCATGCTATTGGTAAGATGTGGGAAATGAATTACACCAGATTTTATTTTATGAATGCTTTATGTAGAAGACTGTCATAAGGCATGTGAGCCACTGAAAGCCTCAAACCAATGTATTATACCTTCAGAAAATCCATTACTTGTGCCATTTTATAGAACACAAATATTCTTCAGTGTCCCTGAAAGATATTCAGTCCAAGTGTGGTGAAAGTAAATAGGTCTTAGATGAAGCTAAACTGATTTTCCTAGGGTCTTGCCACCGGAATTGGAGTAAAAACCTCCTCATCAGCCAGCATTTAAGAATTTAACCAGCCTTCAGCAGTGGGAGCATTTCTGCATCTCTGTGTTAATGGAGGCAAGAGCATAAACACTGTTCACCTGCTGCAGGATAAATGGTTCTGACCACTCCACCACCCAAGTTAACCCTCTTTGCATACATGAGTTGAGGCTGTAGCTTGACTATTATTTCCTTTTTGGGGCAATATCAGATTCAGCAATTTCCAGCCCACTTGTTGCCCCTGCACACACTGTTCCTCAGGACACCAGTGCTTTTCTTCCACCTCATGCCCTGGACTGCCCAAAATTCCCAAACAGACAAGGAACAGAACACAGGTAGAACAGCAGAGCTGCTTGTGCTGCTGCTGCCACTGAAGCCCGTGGCAGCCAGGCCATGCCTGGGCTCTGGTCACACATGTTTTAATAGCTCAGCAATGTTCTATCAGTGCCAGAAAGAGTATATAGATAATGTGAGAAATTCAATCAACTTTTCCTTACTTGAAAAAAAAAATCACAACCAAAAATACAAAAGTATCTTTAGCTCTTATGGAAACAGTTTGATTTACAAAGGGGTCCTTTTGTTCAAGAAACCAAACCACTTGTCACACATGAGCAAGGTTGATAAACACTGGATGTAAGAATCAGAGATTTGGAGAGATTTTGCTCTGCTTTTTCCCTACTTCAGCAGTTACATAAAGATAAATTTCTATTCAACAAAAACTTAGTGACCTTTAATATGAATTGCCCTAGGGCTCTTAGGCCTTGAAGGAGATACCAGAAGTTAGATTGGAAAATAACCTTCAGCTAGGAGGTCTGCCTCTTGCCAAGCCACTTATGAACCACAAAGGAGGTGGGGAAACATATGCCCTTGAAACATCAGAGTTCATCTGCAATCTCACTTTGTCACTGTTAGCAGCTACATTTTCTGCACAGGCCTTGAGTAAGTAAGCCCATCCCACACCAGTTTTTGGGTGTGCTCCTCTCCCCCCCCACCATGAGAGTGCTCCATCAGCCCCTGGGACACCCCATTCTCTCACAACACCAACGAGACCTACCACACACATTGTTTCAAGGGTCACTAAGTACATTCAAGGCTGGTATACACAAAAAATTCATCTCCAGTTCATAGGACAGCTGAGAAACACACACCCTCTGTGTCTTGAAAGGGCTGAGACACAACAGCCTCACAAGACAGGGGGGCACACTGTGAAGCAGACTTAGACCTTTTGTCAGGAGGCTTCTTTCTCCAGATCTCCATAGAGCTGATTGGTTTTTCCCCCCAGAAAGCTTTCCTCTAGTTCACAAATCCACCAAAGGAAAACCACACAAAAGGAGCATTTCAATTCACCAGGTGGGCCTTGAGACAGAGATTTGCATCTCTAGCAAGTACCACATCCAGATGATACAGCAATTTCACTCCAGAGCTGGCTCCATCCAGGAGCCCTGAACAAGCCCAGGTTTGCAGAAGATTGTGTGGACACATCTCAAGCCTGCAAAACCAGCTACCTAAGTATTGTACCTTCAGTCAAGGAAATTGTGTAGGCTACAAGGGTTTACTTGGTCTTGCCAAGAGCTTCTGGCAACCCCTCCTTTATTTTGTGCTGCCTTCTATAAAAAAACTGTGATCGTTTTGGGGCCTTTTTTTTTGGTTTTTTTTTGGTTGGGTTTTTTTTGTCAAGTGCAAACAGGAGTGCTTCACATGAAAGAGAATTTACCCTTATGTGGCTAATGACTGTGTTGAGTCAAAGACTCCCAATTACAGGCACACAATAACATTTTCCAGCTTAATGAGAAGCAAAATAAAACCTGGAATTCAAGTTAAATTACAATATTTTTTGAAACTAAAGATAGACACAGAACATAGTTTTGAAGCCTTCAATTTTAGGGCTGCAAAAGATGAAATAAGGTTTACTTAAAATGAATTAAACCCCTCAATTTATGGTCTTTCAGACGGTACAGAGCTAACCTATTTAATGTTCATCACAACTGGATGAAAATTTTCCCATCAGCAAAGGAGGCAGCAAATAATAGCAAAACATAGTAAAACTTACAAGTTATGATAAACAAGAATGAACATAAAACAATATGGGTTGGAATTTAGAATAGAAAATATTGCCTTAAAATTTTTTCAGATGCAAGGCATAAAAATAGCTACTGACCTGCATCCAGGTAACAACAACCTCATCATCTTCCCAGAGGAAACCGGATTGGGAATCAGCCTCACCACCAGAAGGACAGGGGCCTGGCTTCCTCACAGCAGGGATTTAGCAGGAGAAGGTCACATCCCACCATCCAAGGCCTCACCGAGAGGCAGGCACCTACAGTGCTGAACATGGAAGACTGGTAATGGTATCCACTGGTGGTCTACAGCACAGCCAAGCATGAGCCAGGGGCCACCTAGGAGGGACAGCAGGAGAGCACGGCCCCACAGAAGCTCAGGAAAGGAGCAGCAACTCCAGGCTGAACCAAACTGACCCCAAGCCATGGTGTGGTTGGAGGGTCCAGGTGAGGCTGGTCAATGGCATCATAAGGCCCATTAGGTATTTTCACAGGTGGTCCTTGAGGCTGTGAAAAGCCCCAAGCACAGTACAGTTTACAATGCATGAGAAACTACAGAAGTAACCAGTGTGAGATGGTTGAGGGACATAAGGCTCTGGATCTGTGAACTTCTGGAACCTTCCCAGGTGTCAGTACTTACACTTAAACCCATGTGGCAAAACAAGGTCAAAAAGTCTGAATATGGAATAGGGTGACTCTCAAGAAAGCTTGGAACAAAGCAGATCAAAGACCACTTGATACATCGTTTATTATGTTTAAATTTTGGTGGGGTTTTTTTGTTTTGTTTTTGTTTTGTTTTTTTGGTTTTTTTGTTGTTACAATGTCTCTTTTCTTCCCACACTCTGTGTTTTTAAGCACTATTACCAAAAGTCCTCTCAGCTATTTCCCTTCCCCTGGCTCGGCAACAATTTTTGAAGAATGAGGTTCCAAATGTCGCTCCTGGGCTCAGTTCTTCTATTTGAAGCCATCTTTCTTCTTAGCTCACAGCTCTTTTAAGTAGACAATTTTCAATTGATGAATATTTAGAAAAACTAATGATTCGATTTCTCGTATTTCAGGCATGCAAAAGCATTACTGCATTTAAAGGTGCTAGGAAAGGATATTTAATTGTAGTCAATTAAAAAAGCTATGGAGCTTGTTCCTTTGACTCAGAACATTCAAATCCCATGGGTCATAAAATAACTACACTTTAAAGTTCAACAAGTACATTTCTGACTAATTTGATGACCCATAAGAAGAACTTAGATCAAATTATTGACTGACCTATTTTTTGCCTGAACACAACACTATATACAATGGCTGTATGGTTTAACATGTACATTCATACAACAGTAATTTCCCCGAGCAGTTTGCAGCTCAGAAGCGAGTAATTACATTATGCAACATTTTCAAAGCACGCTCTGCTCATTCATGATTAACCACATGACTGTGTGCATGTGCCTAAAATCCTGTTCTCTGAACTGTGCTCCTTCATGGGAACCACTGCTCTCACATCAGCACCCTTCGCCCGCAGCGAGGTCAGAGGAATCTGAGCCACGAGAGGAATTTTGGTCAGGAGCTGGTTGCAGTGCCCTCCTTTTCACCCTGGATTTCCACGATCACTGAGCTTACAGCTGTAAGAGGAAAATCCCAAATAAAAAATCAATTAAGATGAAAGCAGAAGCTGCAGAGTCCTACAAAATCGTGGCCCTGAAACCTATGTTTAACTTAACCCAGGGCACCTTCCCACTGACAATCTTCTCATGCACAGCTGTTGCTGCATCACAACAGCAAATTATTCCTGTTCATCAACACCAGCAAGAAACCTCTTGTGTTTAATCTTTTTAAGCATGACCTTTAAAGAGTTATAGTAAGACACAACCTCGACAGCCAGTGGGAGTTGGATGCCTACAGTGATTACAGAATTGGAAATCTCTTGGATTGCTCACAGCACTGTTAGATCCTCAGATTTGTTACATATTTTACTGTGTACTTGAATCCTCAAGTTTTTCAGTGAGGCACGCAGAGTTGGATTTCTCTATATAAATCTCAGATTTGCTGAGACTCTGTATTTGACTCACACCTTATTCTGTAACCAAACCACAAACTGCTTTTTACTTTCTTTCAAGTAATCCAGAATAATAAATTGGCAGAGTGAGTTCCTCTATTGTAACCAAACCTGGTGTTTCCCCATAAGACAAATGCATAAATTTTCTGAGAAGCTAATAAACTGCAAAACTTCCATTAAAAGAGTTGCTTGGAAAACCTCTGGTATTAGATTCACAGGTTGCTGTTATACCCAAGTACACAAATCTGAGGTAGAAAATGAACATTAAAGAAGATTTTAGGTGGGGAGCACTGAAGCTATCACACACAACCTGGCCTAGGTCACTCCAGGTCTTGAGCAGGCAGGAAGTGAGAATGTCCATGTGGTCCCAAGCTTTTTGGGCAGGGAGCAGTGTATTTCCCTCATGGGAAATATTAGAAAACATGGTGGCATTTTTGAGACACTGCCAGGTGCGCAAGCAGAGCAACATACAGCAAGGACAGAGAACTTAGACGTCCTGGGAGCAATGCCTGATCTGAGGAGGAATTCCACCAGTGTAGCAGGCACAGGCCCTGCAAACCTGCCTTGGCGTTCAGAAGCCTAAGATAGGCAAAATGCTGAGTCATGATGACTGGACCTTAGGAGCCCCTCTGTCCCGCTCTTGGACCCTTGCTTATCTCTCTGTAAGGCTATAGGTCACTTTCCTTTAACCCTTACCATTGGACAAATTCTCAATCCTCCTTTGCCCTATATAAACCCCTGTTTCTGCCCAGCTCATCAGAGTCGCTGTCCCTGAGACCCTTCGCAGAACAGCTACAAGAGAAGACCAATAAAGACATCTCTGCGGAACCTTACACATCTTCTCTCCTCTCTTCTCTTCCTGCATCTACCGAATACCTGCTGCATGCCCCAGCCAAGCCTAGCAAGCAAGAGCTGAAATCACTAATGAGCTAAAACCTCACAAAGCTGAATATCACTAATAGCCTGCTGAGGCGAAGGCTGGAAGGCACTGCTTGTAGCGTGGATGGGCAGCTCTTATCAGGGCTGAGCTATCTGGCTTTTAATGCAGCTATCTGGGAACACCCGTAACCCAACGAGTGGCACAGGATTTGCAGCTGGGAGGAAGGAAGGAACAGGAGTGGAGCCACAGGTGTGGCACAGACCTCTGAGTCTGGAAGGCCATGCTGGGGAGGACACACGGCTGCACTTACATCGAGGACTGCAGTAAGTGACTCCAAGCCGGTGCCTGGAGCTGCCATGCTGAGAAGGGCTTAACACCTGTGCAGGGCTTAACACCTGTGATGGAGCCAGAGTGTTCAAGAACCACTGGATTTTCAGTGCTTTACAATGTAAAGTGCAGAGGGATTTGAGAGATGGGGCTATAACAGAAACCTGACTGCTTTTAATAGACTGGCTTTTCACAAATTTTAGGAAATCCACCCCAGGTCCCCATTATCACAAGTTTTGGCTTGACCTTTGCTGCATACAGGCACCACAGCTTGGCACAAGTTATTCCCATTGCACAAACACAGTCTCACAGGATCTTCTCAAATCTTTAGAGAGCCTGAGAACAAAAATGGAAGGAAACTATGGAGAGTAACCAGTGTCACGGTAGGCAAATAAATAACCAAACCATGTAGAAAAGCAGCCTTGCCAAGGGAATTCATACTCTGTTCTCATATTTGTTTTAAAGCTTTAAGAGGTGAAGGTAAACATTGGAATGCGTGAGTCCTGCACACAGGAATCCATCTGTGCAGGGCTCACAGCAGAACATCAGGATCAGGAAACTGCATTCCCAGGGGATGATATGTACGTGGGTTAATGAGCTCTGCAGTGAGGAAGGCAAATATTTCAGTTCTTGCCTGGTCTTCCAGCAGTGTCAGACTGAAGCTTGCAGACTCGTGTTATCCCATGTGCTGTATAAATGGAATGGCTACATTTCTGGAGACTGCTGCTTGGAATAGCAATTTTGTGAAAATTCATCAAGCAAGTTGGAAGCTATCACTTCAGAGCCCTGAAATGAGGGCGCTGGCGGGACTACTTAGTCAACACATATGGCGCTGTGCTGTAATTTCCATTTCAGAGTGTACTAGCACTTATTCTCTGTTTTTCTCACAGCTGCTCACTCCCAGTGTTAGCACTCCCAGAATAGCCTGCTGGCGTATAAATAGGGTTCTCCCTCTGCTGCACATGGCAGTGCTGCAACTGTACTGCTCTCCACTTAATTATAAGGTGCTGTTAATGCCATTAAAATAGTTCTGTGTCTTCCAGTCCCCAAGAGGCAGAGACACTGCAGGTTCCTGGATTTGCTCATTCTCAGGGCTTAGGCAAAGAGTTGCATCCTAATTTAATCATCAGGGAAAGCAGTATGAAGAGGGGAAAAAAAGGCTTCCTAACTGAAAGACCTTACAAATTCAGAGTATCTAACACATCATTCCCTTGAGGTTCAAAATGAGAACTCATTAAAGCAGTCTCACCAGTAAAGGAGAGGTATTGTCTTTGGGCAGTGTCACATTTCCCAGCCAAGAGGGATGCTCAGCTCTGATGCTGCATCAAGTCTCTCTCCAGTTTCTGCAGCCAAGCCCTGGTGCCTCCCAGTTATTTCATAGTTCTAAAGTGTTGCACAGCCTCCCACATCATTCAGTTGGGTTCCTGGCTCTGATATGCTGAGACACCGCAAAGGGCAGCAATTGCTTCACTCCTCATGAGGACAACAGAGAAGTGCAGTGAGAGGTGGCTAAAAGTAACAGTGCCCCAAAAGCTGAAGAGGAAAGATTTCAGGAGAATACAGGTGAAAAACATTTGTATCATTATTGTTTTTATTATCATCATGATCCACATTCTAATGCTGTGCACATCACCATCATCCTTATTATTCACATTTGAAGAGTGAGCACATAAAAAAGGTACCAAGAAATACCGAGGCTTCTGCTTTCTCTGGTTGACATTTAATTTCTGCTTTTAGCATGTCTCTGGAAGAAGTTTGAAAAGTGTGGTTGCTTTCAAAGTGATTTTCCTTTTTCCATTTGGCATATTCCTTGCCATGATGAACAGAGATGAAACAAAAAAATATAAACCTGACAATCAATTTAAAATAGCTACTTGCACTGTCAGCTAAATTCAAGATTGGACTTTTTTAAAACTGAAACACTCCAAACCAAGATATTTTAATGATCAAGAAATCCTATAATTTTACACAATAAATATACTGTCCAGAAATGATGGGAAAAATGAGAGTCATGTTTCCAACCATTTGGTTAAATTAATAATAACACACAAATGCTCCCTCTGTTGGTTGACTTTCAAAAGGTATTCCAAATATCACAGTAGCATCCAGTAAGAGAGTGTGTTTTCTTTGGGAGGAAAAAACCAAAGCCAAAACAAATCAAACCCCAACAAAACTCCATATCCAAAATTGAGGCACACAAGAAGAATACGTGTAAATTATTGCCAATCTGCAAAACAAAATTAATTAAATTTTAACAGCCATCAAGCCAAAATATTTGGATCCAGAACTAAATAATATACACACATCAGAATTCATGAAATTTAATTTTAGACAGTTTGCAGGCTAATTCTTTCTGGACCAGGAAAAGTGCTCTCTCGCAATGGAAATAATACCACTCTCTCCCTGTTTTCTTGTGGAGTGAAAAGGCACCACTGTGTATCATTAAGAAAACAGTTGTGTATTAGCATTGACAACAATAACACTAAGGAGGAATATGGGAGTTCTGTTTATGCACATTAAATTTCCAACAAGTAGTTCCTCAGGAGCTCAAATGGTTTTGTGCAGTGAGTAGCTTTCCTGAGCCTAACAATTTCCATCATGGAAAAAAATTCTGTTTCCATAGAAACATCCAAGGTGGACCAAGCCTGGATTAATCAAGACACAATGATGCCTTTTTGCAAGGTATTAGGAAAAAAATTCCAGTTTTAAGTGAGCACTTCTGCTCTTTCCTTCCATTCACACTAGAAAGCAGGGGAAATTCTCCCCAAATGTCTATGTGACACACAGTTTAATTAGCACAATAAAAAGTTAGATTTTCTTACATTCATAATTAGCATTTCATTCTGAACTAGAGCCAAGGATATAATAACATGAAAAAAAGAGAGTGAAATAAATAATTTAAAATTACATTTACATTCCTCTTTTATTTGCTACTGGTTATATCAAGTGGCTCTTCTTATGTTTAAAAAATTTTAGTTGCTTTTTCTGTATTCTTAGCACTGAATGCTCATTTCTTGGATGTGAAGGCTCTTTCTGATATTCAAAATCCAAGCTATGGGTTAGGAATTTTTTTTCTTGTTGAAATGAGTATGCATGATATTATATCATTCTCAGCTACCGCCATAGAATTTTCTGACAACATTACTGACAATATAGCTGTGAGTTCTGCCATTGCCCAGGGATGAAAAAAATGACTACACAAAGCCAGCTTGCCTTCATCTATCTTCTCAACAAAGCAAAAAGAAATATGGCTCCATTTTTAACAGAGCACTTCCATTGAAGTGCTTTCTTTGTCTGTTCTTTGTGTTAATAAAATAGACACCTTTTTCTTATGATAGCTGAAGTTATTTTCTAATTACTCTATTATCAGATGATATTAAAAAATACTCAATGTGTAAGAGGGGCACACAATAATTACAATACAACAAATGTCAAATAATTTTAAGCCCTCCATTTTTACACAACAACATGATACTAATGTCAGAGACAAAAAATGCACTTCTACGTCTAATCCTACCTCAAAATGAAAAATTGCTAGCAATAGCATTGGCAGGGTTCCACTTTTGTGTTTTTCAAAGGTTTGGTAGCAAATTCACACACAGATTTTGTTCCTCTTTATTTTATTACTTTTCAGCAGGGATCTGAGGATCATGCTGGGTTTTCCATCTCCAACATCACCATTAGTAATAAAGGCTATGTTGGCCAAGTTATGATCACAATAATCTGTGTGTAGTCCCTCTGTTATCAAGAGATTTGCTCAGACATTACTGGTGAAGAAGCCCCTGATTGGTAAGTGGCACACATGGATACCTTGGTGCACGAGGAGGATGAGTCCTACAGGCTCCCAGGGGTTTAAATGAAGTAGAAAGCAGCAAATGTTTCATTTCTGTCATTCAGGCAGGCAGATATGACTCTGAATACTCAACAGCTTGGTTCGTGCAGCCACGCACGGCAGCAGCACGCCCTGAGAAACAGGTGACAGTCAGTCAGTTATTCCTTACCTTGGGGCAAAGTCCATAGCACTGTCTGGGCAGGTAAAGCCCTGTTGCTGCTTTCAGGGCAGTTTAGGGGCATCCCTCCCCACTGCTCACACAGCCATGGTGTGTGCAGAGGGCACACGGGGCACTGCAGGAGCTGCCCATCGCAGGCTCAGAGCAGTCTTCGCAAGGGCATAGGCATGCAGAGCAGCACAGATGCCCACGCCGAGGCGCCAGCCATGGGAGGTAGGGACATATGGAAACACAGCTTCCACTGTGGAGAAAACATGGCCACATGCCTAGGGCACAGGGAGGAATTAACTCTTAAAGGGTTGATAAGAGATCGGCACTCTCCCATTGTTGGAGGCCACTCTTCGGACCCGCTGTCAAACTGGTGTGGAGGCACGAGCACCACTGGCAAGGCAGGACCAGCACAGCTGCTTGGAGGGACAAACACAAGCCATGTGTCTGGGCAGTGTGAGTTCCATGTGGCTCTGCATGTGCTGAGTGACACAGGGGCTGGAAAGCATTAGAAGAGGTTTTTGAGGGGCCAGGTGTAAGCAGGTTTGGGAGGTTTCCCTGTGACCCCTTTAGACACTCTTGCCCTTCGCTCTACATGACTACACCAGTCCACCTCCCTCAGGAGCTGCTTCGTTGTCCACCAGCCTTTTCCCCCTCTGCAGGGACATGCTGAGCCTTTGGGTGTATGGCAGCACCAGTGAGGTGGAAGGGCCGAGTTCTTCACAGAAGCGACCTCTTTTACCTGCCTTCTGCAACATCAGCATGCCTAAACTGGCAGAGTCACGAAAAAGACACAAGGAAATCCCACAGGTCTTTTCCCCCCTACCAGCTCAGGTGGTGCAGTCTGCCAGGACCCCACCTTACCCCAGACAAGCCTGTGTCAGCAGGAAAAGGTTAGCTGAAACCACAGTGTTAGGTCACCAAACCAGCACTTCCTGGCATGATTTCTCCCCCAGGAAATATTGAACTGCCCCGCAAATACCTCTTCAAAACAAAATCCTCCCTATCTTCCAATAAAAATTAAAGTACCTAAGGAAGTAACTTTGTCCTTGTTATCCATGACAGGCTGATACAAGACTTATCTTTTAAATACAGACTCGACTTTTCTCCATATTTAAGACTTAAAGAGCAGGCTTCTTTATAACACTACATCGCACAGGCTTGAAGTGTGGAGATGGGGACGAGCTGCCTACCTTACTCCGGTGACAAGGGACATCTAGCGGCATTGTGGCTCCCAGCACCTCTGCCACTGCTCGGCCTTTAGGGGCAGCAGACACAGCCACCTCACCTGTCCCCACGGTATCCCACCCCAGCGTGGGAAAAACCCATGGTTGGTACAGGGAGTGACAGCCCTCTGCCTTCCCCAGCCTCACATCCCACCTCTGTGCACAGAGCTACACTTCTGTGCATCCTCCTGTCTCCATCAGGTCTGCCCAGCTTTTTCAGCCTTGGTCCCATTAATTTTCCCAAATGACATAATCACGTGTTACACATATAACAATTTATTTTCAGTAAGAGGCTGGTTATCTCAGTGGCAAAGGCCTGCCATGGATTAGAAAGCATGGAGCCTGCTCCCTTTATTCAGAGAAATAAACTGCTTCAGAAGAATACCTGTCTGTGTGAAAGTAAAACAAATGAGGGCATGGTTAGAACAAGACTCTTGAAAATTGAAACCACATCTCCTGGAAAAAAAATATTTTGTTTAATTTAAAAAATAGTAAATAATGACATTACATCCAGCTTAAGTATTTACATCAGTAATAAAAAGTCAAGACATTGTCATTGGAACAGACCAGTACATACTGAAAGATGTGGGTTTATATTAGAGAAGAAGAAATTTTTTACTGAGGTTTCAGTTGCACAGGAAGAGTTTTGATGGTCCTGTCTATCAAGGCAGCATCAAAATGCTTTTATTTATTTATTTATTTATTTATTTATTTATTGTTTTTGCCTGGTTTAGATTTCTCTATCCAAACCCCAAAATACTACATGATTGAAAACTACATGATTGAAAGAGTAACAGAGGGCTGGAAGCAGTGCTAAACCTGCCAGCTATCCAAAGTTCTGCAACTTTGATTTAAGAGACCTCCTGTGGTTGTGGTCCACCTGTGCCTCAGCCTGGACTCGTCACATATGTTTAAGAATAGCTGATTTATTAGTTTTCCTTTCGTGTTCTGTTCCAAAAATAATGAAGAACATTTGTGGCTGAGAGGAAGTAAAAAAATGGCCTTTTTGGAGATGCAAGAAACCCACAGAAACCCTGACTCATCAAACTCACTTTTAGTTTGTTTGGCTGCCTCCTATCCCTCCCCCTTTTTTTTTTCCCTCTGCAAAATTCCCCTGATCATCTCTGCCAGGTTTATTGCTTTACCCGTTCACTGTCTTTCTCCTTCTTCTAAAAAGCTCTCTTAATTGTTTCCTTTTATACTTTTTTCTTCCCCAGTTTCCTGTTCCCCATATATGTGTCCCCTCTACCTCCACCTCCTGCAAACATTGTAACCCCCTTCTCACAGGAAACATTTGAAGAAACAAACTTGTCTTTCCCATTTGCTATTCCTCTTGGGAAAAGAAAAACAAAACACAAATACAAACTATTTTTTCTATTAAAACATTTCACTGAAATTAAATTAAAACTATGGTTATATGTACAGCAGTAGATTATCTCCTTTTTCTTACCCTCCCCCCTTTTTTTTGCTTTACTGAGTAAAAGTGCTGGGTGTACTCTGTGCAGAAATACATAAATCACCATCTTGTTTTCCCCAGAGTCCATTGTGGCTATAACAATAAGAGTGTCCCAAATACAAAGCTGGCAAATTGCTGCCACAACTGAATGAATAAAGAGCTTTCAGGCCGCACTTCATGGCATTCCACTGCTCAGAGCAGAAACCTCCTCCCCTCTTCGAGCAGCTGGTCCTGGGAGATCAGGAGAGACACACAGCTTTAAACCAACATGAAACAATTAGAAATGTCACCAGCAAAGGTAACCTGAGGCTTACCTGAGCTCAACAGAATATTATTTTGATATGGAAAAAAGGACTAACAAACTGAGATATTATTGCTAAGCAGCCAGACGGTCAGCAGAGGGGACACTGATGTGTTTTAGGCAGCACTGGCCTCAGAATGACGCTTGGGGGATGGCAGGCCAGGCGCAGCAGCCAGCAGTTGGCACTGTTGCTCCACTGGAGAAGGGATGGGCAGCAGCAGCAGCAGCAGCAGCAGCAGCAGCAGCCAGGAGCGCAGCAGTCGGGGAGTGCAGCCCAGGGACAGATGTCCCGAGGAGCATCACCTGCAGACACACGCTGCCTGCACATGAGCACACCCACGTGAAGCACACGTTCTGTGAGGACATGCCACAAGAAAGGAGAAAAGATTTCCATCGTGCACACAAATACCAACCTCACTTGCTCAGGCACTGCAAGTGCAAATCTAAATCTAATCTGTTGGTCAGGGCAGCTGGGAAAGCAGCGATGCACTGTGAAAGAGTTGGGAAATCCAGACTGTGTCACAAAGCAGCCAATGACAAAGTCCTTCACAAAAGCAACAAGATACTTCCAAACTCACAGCTTCTATTTTCTGGTCTTGCATTCTTCCAAATAAGAGGAACCAGCCTCTCCTTCAGGGATTTGCAGTTTGCAGCACTGCCCATAGTAGTGTCAGGTGGTGTAGATGAGTGAGGCAAGGCCAGAAGAGGGGATGTGACAATGGAAAGACAGCCCTTGCAGAAGACATTGAGATGAATAAAAAGGCTTTTGGTAATTTTTCCCATCACACAGCCCTTCAGTACCTCACAAGCCTTGGAAAAGTCACAGAACAGCAAAACATAAAATTAAATCTTGTGGCTTTACAACTACCTTACCTGCTCTCCCTGCCTCCTTCCAAAAACAAAATAAAACAAACAAAAAAACTCCAACTATGCAACCAAACAAAAAAGGCAATTAAACTACTTACACCTGTATGGCAGGGACAGGGAGAATCTCACTGGGGAAAAATACTACCTCCATCCACAGAATTGCTCCTCTTGGATTTCAGTACCTGTAGTACATGTTTCAGCAAAACTGTTAAATAACGAAGAATATGTAAATAATTAAATAGGAACAAGTTAAATTTAAAGACATGAGAAGATAATCAATTGGAAACATCTGGGAGGTGAGAAGAAAGGAACTTAAAAAACCAAACTGAAACAAACCCAACCACAATTTCATTGTGAATCCATGGAAAAGGAAACCACGTCAGTACTTCACACTGGGAATTTTATCCATCTCCAAGTGCAGGAGCATGAAAGCTTGTCTGAAGAAAGGGTAGGTGTCTGAGTTCTGCCTGAGCTCCCTGCTCAGCACCAGAACTATTTCATCACTGAGAGTTGCTCTGAAATCATGGTTTTGACTGGGCTTGAACACACCAGACAGGCAGGCAGAGAAAAGTCTGGTCTAAATGGATTAGATGGTTAAGGGCAAGAGGTTCTTAGTCTTTCTGCTGGTCACTGGTTTGAGGAGGGGAAAAAGACTTCATGATAGGAAAGAGAGATAAAGAATTGTTAGACAAAGAAGATAAAGAATTGCTGAGAAATAGCGAAGAAACATTCAAATAAATTAATTCGGATTTCCAAAAAGAAAATTGGCAAAGGTGCTAGAGCAGAAGTTTCCCAGTGCATTAAAAAAAACATCCAAGAACAAGAGACAGCTTTGTCTAATAATGTGCCACAAGAAGAACTTGACAACAGGAGCACCAAAATCTTTCCCTGCTGTGATTGCAGCAGCAGCAATTCCAGAGCACATTCCAGGGGGGCATGTATACACTGCATTTGGTTTAAAGCCTGAAAAATAAGTAATTAGTACCTTTATATTGAGAAAACTATGCAATTCCTAGAGAGGAAAATAAAAGGAGGCAGTTTAGCAATGCATTACCATGTCTGCCTGTTGCAATGATCCTCATCAGGGAGGAGCAGCCCCTTGAGAGCTCCACCTGAGTTTCTCTACCTGCTATTGGCACAGCCTCAAAGATAATTTTGCCAGAGAGTTGTCTTTGTGTGAGTACATTCCCTCATAGCAAGCTTACCACCAGCCATATAATTTTTACCATTTTGTAAATTCTAAAAGAAAATAGGATGATATTAATGATCCTCCTTTAATCTCCCTTCAGTATTTATTTACTGGGTTGTCTTGCACTGCTACCTATACTTATATTCATTCTCCTTAGTCACAGCAGCACATGAGCATCTAAATAAAGGTGATACAGTTTTGTCTCTTTTAGTTTTACCTGATACCAAGGCCCCAATTATTGTCTGAGGGGAGGTGATATATTACTGCAAAAATCAATGCACTGCATTGAGAGACCAGAGCTGTCTTCTGCACGTCTGTGTCACACAGCATTGTCTAAGCCATGGATGCTTCACATATCCTTGGTATTCACCAAAAAAAATTCAAACAACAAGGCTTAAATTCCTTGTGGTTATTTTCTGGGGTCTCCACTTACAGAGAGAGAGACAGAATGAAACCCATCAGGGCTGTCAGGAAGACTACATCAGTTTCACGCCAGTTATGTTCATTGAAGCCCCACTACCATCACAGGGTTTGCGGTACAGACTGGCACAAGCTTTGCCTGTATCCAGTAATAAAATTTGGCAGTTTGTTTCACAAGGGAAAAATGACACAAGATGCCTTTAACCTCATTTCTGACTGCCCATCACTTTCAAGGAAGCATCAGTTTTCTTAGTGGAAAAACTAGATGCCTCTAGTTCAAGGGAAACCTGGATCCTAAAATACCACCACTAGACGTCCTCTTAGCTTCAGCCAGCCAAGCAGAGGTGCTCCTGTAGCCCTGATGGCTTCTTCCAGCCACCCTTGGCAACACCAGCATCCAGGGAAGGAGCAAGGACTCTCCAGGACTCTACAATTTTATAGTCTCTAGACCACATTAGCTGCACCCATTATTTATGTGCTCCAATCACACCCCATGCTTAGGTGAGACATACCTCAAGTGATCACAGCTGGCTGAGGAGAATGGGTCCATTCAGGCCTGGTTGCAGCCTGTCTTTGCCTTTTTGACTGCCTGGGGAAAGCCACCAAGATGGATCTGCCCCAATCGTGATTCCATCAGGTCTAGAAATTTTCTCTGATACCCTAATGAAGAAGTAGACGTTCAATGGGTGTAAGGCAAAGCAGCTGTCAAGGAAGCAATGCCTGTGTATGCTGTCTGTGAATGGCTCTTACCTTTCAGAAGAGAAAATCCTACATTCCCCACATCCTGCCTGTGACACGAGGTTAGATAAAATATGTTTAGGAGGCATGGCCTGGCCTGTAACCCAGCTGTCTGACCACAGTAACCACACTCTTTCCTTATAAACAGGACACAGTTTATAAGGGTATATGGGTATATTCTGGGTATCTGGGATTTGCCAGTTCAGCTTTATTCAGCTCACTAGAATGATTTTTTGTTGTTGTTGTTGTTGTCATTGTTGTTCTTAATGAATTTTCAAAAATCAAAGCAATGGCTGTGGAACACTGTTCAAAACCACTGATTTTTCTGCAGCTTTGGTGAAACATGGAAAAATCAGCTTGAAGTGGGTTGATTAGCTACCAGAAAAGGTTCTCAAGGAAACTTCTCTGAGAAATGCCGTCATCTTCTGAGACTGACACTCATTTGCAGCTTATGTCATAGCTCACATAGCGAAATCATCACCATCACTTCAGGCATTTCAAGCTGCGATAGAAGGACAGTTGAGAGCTGAGCTAAGTTCTGCTCTAGCGGAGTGTCAGGAGAATACAGTTAATGACCCCAGGGAGGATTTTCTTTCTGGTCCCCAGTTAAAGCAACAACCACTTACCTCCTGCCTGATAGTTTTCACTCCCCATTCAAAAACCTCTATGTTTACATAACTCATCATGTAAGGTGCCTGGACGCAGTTACAAATTTTCCATTAATAACCACCACAAGATCTCCTGCTCTCTTGCTGTGCTCAGGTATTAATTCCACAGTTGATTCTGGTCCACACCCATAATTGCTCACCCTGACCTGAGTGAGGCTGCAGAATCACTGCTGCTCCTGCTCTGGATGGATGGCAGATCACAAGCACCCACTAAGAAAACACAATTTGTTTGTAATAAACCTTCTCAGATTCCTTCCTTTCTCACATAGTGTCCAAGCCTTGCCACCTATTAAATACCATCAGTCAGGACACTCTTAGGTGTTTCTAATCTGTTCTGGTATGGTAAGAGCAGAATTTTTTGTCTTTGGCCAGAAAGGCCTCTGAGTCACTTTCTGAGGCATGAGTTGGCTTTCTTCTGTGTTCTCTCAGGAATTCAAACATTCTACATTAGAGCGTATATAAAGTATACACAATGGAGTTTTTGGGGGTTAGAGCAAAAAGTAATAATCTTTAAACCGCAGGAAGGGAGGTTCAGAAGGGGTATAAGGGCCTTTTTCCAGCAGTAGGGATGATGAAGCAGAGAACCTAGGGGTGGTGTGGGACCTTGAACCCTGGATATCCTTGAGGACAGGTCATGAAAACAGTCACAAGAGACATCTGCCTGCAGTTGATTCTCCATCTGAACATATGCCCCAGCCCCATCGCCTGTCTGTGATACCTAAGTGTTACAGAGAGAACAGTCATGCTCCTCGAATTTAAAATGAGATATATTCCTCTGGGTACTGTGACAATAGCACTTCAGGAAGATGCAGAAACTCTCTCTCTTTCAGACCCCAGCTGGGGTTATTTTACAAGGACAACTTTCCAAACAAAAGGGGGGCAGATAAACTATTTCTCTGCCAACTCCACCCTCCATGAGCATATGCCAATCTCTCTTTGGACTTTTTTGGACTTTGTCCCTGAATTGAAAAGGTAACCAGAAAGCATCAGATAAGAAACTGGACACATCAAAATAGTCAAACAAAGCCTGAAGGACTTTGACAATAAACACACATGCAGTGAAGACACTTTCACACAGATTTCTTACTGCGGCGTGTAGGAGGATCTACAGCAGGAATTTCATTTAGGAGAACAAAATACAACATTGACATCTTTATAGCAATCCCTAGCCACTCTCTCTGGTATTTTTTGTACCACACAACGACTACAAGCTTACAGAAGTGTCAGCTTTTGGGCACCATACCAACATGGGATGAGTGCAGGAACACCCTGAGTTGTAACATAATACAGAGATAAGGGAAGAGGAGCAACAGTGAACAAATGCAAATGCACTCCTGTTGACCAGAAAAATCCTGACTTGCTTCCTAGAGAAGCTGTGGAGGCATCTGAACCAAAAAAGGCCTCCTGGAGCAGAGTTCAACATAGTGTTATCCAAAATGTGTTGGCTAAATAAATAGAGTAAGAACATCATCAACATGACAAAGCAAAAGATATCCAGAGAAGGACAACTAAAATGTTCAGTGTACTCATGCCACTGCAAAAGGCCACTTAAACAAACTAAACGTAAAACAGTTCAGCAGTTTTAGCTTGTCAGAGGATTCATAGAGCGGTGTTGTGCCAGCCCTGCAAGGCCTGCCCAGGGCCTGGGAATCATCCCAGCCCCATCCCCTCAACAAAATACCTCCCCTAGCAGAAGCTGGGTCAGAGATGCAGTGGTGGTGGTGGAAATGGGCTCAGCTGTCTCAGCCTGTGTCTCTTGGAGGTGATGCAGCTTTGCTGGCTTAGTGAGCCACAAGGGCACAGCTGGGCTGCTGCCACGTGAAAAACATCAACACACAGCCACTTACACCAGGTTCCTTCAATGGACTCAATGAACTCCTAAATCAGTCTGTAACCACAGTCCCCTCTGCATTCCCTCCTAAACTGAATATGGTTTGTGTCAGGTCCATCCTTCCTCTTCCTTCCTGTCTCTCAATCACGTCCACGCAAACAGACACACTAGAAATATATGCAATTCATAGTTTGTTCAGTGTGATTGCTTGAGTTCCACTACTTCTAGTGGCATTCCTCAAGACTGCTTGCTCTTCTTAAGGTTAAAATACAGACTTCCATGCTGGTCAGCTCAGAAATGATAGAGTTACTGCTTTTCCTCCAGCTAAGCAAACTAACTGAATATGCACACTACAAACCCCAGGTAGGTTTGCAATTGTAGCACTAACACGTGGAAAATGGTGGCTCGGCCAGGAAGCCTTTTAGCTTGTGGTGTCAGAGAGTAACTCTTGGCCTCATGAAAGGAGTTCTTTTCTTTCACTAGATCTCTTTCCTACCACTTGGATACCAGGCTGCTGTCTCTACTCAAGTATGCAAATCTGAGCAATCCACCAAAACAAGCCTTAAAAATCTCCCTGGGAATAAAAGTACTGTTTGCACAAACTCTCACATCCTTCTCCCACCTCCCAAGCAAAGGCTGCTCTCACAGCTGGTAAGATGAGGCTCTCCTGGTGAGGTGGGAGCGGAAACACCATGGCTTATCATTACGCACTGTCTTCGGTGTTTTGTTGAGTTAGGAAAGGACAGGACACCAAGCACATTCCGTGGCACTCTGCCAAGCAGGGCCCCAAAGGGTAAACAGAAAGTAATGTGCAGGATGCAAGAGAGTCTTTAAAAAAATAAGAGGGGCACCAGATGGTCACTGAAATGATCCACAACAGGGGAATGTGAACGAACATTTCAGGTTCTGTTCTAACACCTTATTAAACACATATGGATGTGTGTCTTAGGAGCAGGCTGCATTCTGGGAGAGCCATGTCAGGCTGAGATTTTGCAAATAATCCATCTCCTCCATAGTCCCCGGTGAAGTCACCACCTCAGCGCCCGGCTGTCCTGCTCCTTCCGGCACTACAGTTGAGCATAATCACCTCAATAATTTTTTTTTTTGCTGATTAAACTCACTTCCAGTGCCATTACAGTAAATTACCACAAGCAGCTTTTGTTCATTTGCTTTTTAACTGCGGACTCATATAACACAGTGTGCAAACCTTAACGAAGGGCATTTGTACACCAGTGAGGGTTGATACTGCAGTTTAACAGAGAGCAGCTTTGTAAAGGGAGAACAAGGCTACTGCAGTGTGCTCTAGGGCTTTTACTTCCTATGGCCAGCACCGGATCTCTGTTCCCTGTTAATGAACAGCTGCTGTTCATTCAGCTGTCGAGGTGGTCCGGTGGGACAGGCGGCTGTGGGACAACTCAGAGGGGATGCACCGCATGCAAAGTCTCCCCTCTTATCTGAACGCTTGGCGTGAACAATGCTCAACCATCCATGTATAACACAAAACTCAGGAAGTCATACAGAATCCCTTAGGTTTCATGCGTCTTAGTTCAAAGGTAGAATGGGCAAGAAAAAGGCTCTGCCTTTCAGAGAAATGAGCTCTCTTAGAGCCAAGATGTGGCCATCACAAAAGCTGTGTCCCTTCAATTGGGGATTCCAGAAGAGCTTTTGGGCTATTATGAGGTCTCCCCATCTGGTAGGACGCAGAAGAAATCACTCTCCCATACAACAACCTAATGTTCCTGGATTTTCATTCAGGGTCAACAAACTCTTAATTACTTAATAGAAATACATTTCTAAAATTTGAACACTGAAATGAAATTTCAAATGCCAGAAATTTTCATGCTCTCATCCTTGAGTTTCTTTACAAAGAAGCATGCATTTGTTCTTTAAGAGGTCACAGGCTAAAGTCTTGGGAACTCCTATAAGACACCACACACTGATATAATAGGAAGAAGCCTGGGTTCAGTGAGGCATAGCAGAGACTGCCTGGAGTTCACTTTGAAAAACCAGGTCCAGGAAAAATCTTTTCCTCTTCACCGTTCTGGAAAGGAACCAAAGTTTATCAAGCTTTGTCTACCATGATTTTCTACAAGTCTAAACACTGTATTGCACATTTTTTGAAGAAGGTGTGAAAATGGTATATTAATTGCAGTCTTCTCTTAACTGCTTTTCTTAAGCTAAAATAACACAAAAGCCAAACAAAAAAAAAAGCAAAACTAAACCAAAACAAACAAAAAACCCCCATTCCATGCTGAAATAAGAGTCCAGGCACATGTACCAGTTTACTGGAAACCTGCTTAAACACACAGCTTCAATTAAAAGGGTGTACCTCTTTTTTTACACAAGCCTCGAGAGACAGCCTTGCCTAGGAATGGTGATGGGGACAGTGGTTGAAGGCCAGCCCAAGGAAAACCTAGCCATGTGACCACATAACCTTTTGAGTTGTCATTTTCCTCCCATCTAGCTGTCCATCCTGTCTGGGAACCTGGCTGCCTCCCTAAGCACACGTGAAGAGTGAGCCATGCTCCCAGCTGGTGTGCTGCAGCTTCACTGACCTCACAACAGCCACAGTCAAACCCCCCTTATCTTTTTTCTCTCTCCCTTGAAAAAGCAAATAAAACCTGCCAAGCCCTTCCAAAGCCATTTGCCAAGCAGAAATGAGGCAGAAACCCCAAACAGAAACATTGCCACGAACTAGATTATTTACGAGCTCAGGGGAGAGAAATGCAAATACATGCATGGCAATTGCTCTATCCCTTTAGTTTCTATTTTCTCACCTTTTTGTTTTGGCATAAGAAATAGCCAGCATGTGACAGTAAGGTCAGGGTATCTCTGGTTACAGCAGTGCCTAAGAAGCGTTGTTCTAGTAAAATGACACCATGCACAAGCCACATTATATAAAAAGTGAAGGAGGCACAGGCATGGGATACAAAGCACTTCAGTGATGTGACCACTGCTACAGGCTCTGCCCAAAACGCAGAATCTTAGCCCATGCCAAACTTGGCACTGCCATGGCAAAATAATTAGGGATAGCTGAAGAAGCAATCCCACTTCTGCAGCTGCTGAGCTCATGCAGCCTGGGTCCCTATGCAGAGCTGATCTCTCCCACTGTATTGCAGGGTGCTCACATGCCTCACAGACCTCTAGTTTAGGCAGATAATGGGAACAGGACTAGGCAGCACTGTCGACATCAGCCACAGGGTAGGGGGAGAGTGAGTAGGATGTCCTTACCCAAAAATTTGTGAGGCAACCACTCCTCCTCCTCTGCACAGCACTCCTGCCAGTGCAACACAGCAAACAGCTGCTTTCGTTTTTGCAGGTGTCTGCACAAGATTTCACATCTTCAGTGTCCTTCTCTCCTCTTTTCTGTTTGGTCTGAATGCTCAAACTACTGATTTTCACCTGGTTTCAAAGAATCAGTGAAAAAAAAATCAGTGTAGGCTGGACAAATGTAGTAGAGGCTCCCCAGAAGGTCCATAAACTTTTCACTAAGCTGGCCAGAGCTTCAATTTTCTACCTCGGTGCCTGAAAACAACTTGTCTGCTTTCCCATTTCATCAGGAGGCTCTTGCACAGCTCTTACACTGATATTGCAGCAAGGACCTTTTGAAGCTACTGATTGGCATGTCTTTTCTGTTTATTTTCTAATAAAAAAGGGCCATATGCACTAAGCTTTCTAAAAAGCAACTGTGCCGGCACTCAGCCACAGAGGAAAGTCCCTGATGCTTTTACTTAACAATAAATTCAGACAGCTTTGTTTACAAATGGGACTGACCTTTCATTTAACTAACTTCTTAAAGAAAATTTGGGAAAATTTATTAGCCCAGAGTCAAATATATTCTCCGAGCTACAAACAGGCCTCTGATCCCTTTTTCCAGACATTTCAAAAGCAGTTCAGTAGACATGTTCCAGTTTTCATTTAGTGAAGGCTTATCATGGTTTATACACTGATCCTGTTCCCACTAAAATTAACCACATCCCCACCAATATCACTTGGAGGAAAAGTCAAAAGGAGTGCTCAAAACTATGTGCTCCTACCAAAAATCTCAGCTTTTTCCTTCACAACTTAGATTCTCCCTGGACTCATGAATCAAGTTTCCATGGTATCAACACAGTAACAAAGTGCAAGACTCTACCAAAATCCCTCCAAAAAAATCCCAATTTGCCTTCCCCCCCTCCCCCTCCATTTTTAATACAAACTTTGAACTATACTTGTGCAAAAGAACAGAAGATGTTGCTAAAAGGTATAATCAAATGAGAACCATCTTCTTCAAATCCTATTTGCATTCTTGCAAGTGTTGAAAAGCGATTTATGGGACCTTTTTCCCAGAAGAAGGACTTGAGTGGCTGCAAGTTCCCAGCCCCAAGGAAAGTCTGGCCAGTGAGAAGCAGGATGAGCTTTAGCAGTCACAGGGATTACAGCACTGGAGGAGAACATGAAGAAGACAGTTTAATTACTTTTTGTCACAGATTTCACCAAAGGCTTGAACTTCTGTCTCCTACATCACATTCAGGTGCTCTCCTCCCATGATTAAGTTAATCACCATTTATTTTCTCATTTTTCTTCTCACTTTTTACATCTTTAAACATTGGTCAGGAGGGGAGCAGCCCCAGCCAGCAATCTCACAGAGGCAGAGCCTTCAGGTCTACATCCAGGTCCAGCTGAGCTGAGGCTTGAAGTCAGTTGCTCCCTTCACCTCCCTCCCCAGCAGACAGGCTTTCATCTCCTGAAATCTCCCCTCCTCGGGTTTCTTCCCACCATCATTTACAAAACTCTGCTTTTGCTTTGATGAAAAATGAAAACCAGACTTGCCAATCCTCACTTTTTCATGAGGAAATCTTCCATCACCATGCCCTGCCAATCCCAGTTGCTGCCTTATTAACAAGCAAGTACTTCAAGGGTACAGTCTGTCTCATCAGTACTGGAAATTTAGGTAGGAATTGTGGAGCAAGGACACAACATGCAACACAATGAGGATCTAGGTGAGGAGAAAATTTGGGCTATCAAGATTTATACAAATGTGTTTCTATAGTACAGATGATGATTCCTGCAGAACGGAGAGTATTTCAAAAAATGAAATTGTCCTGAAAAGGACAATAAATGGAAAAGTACAAATAGGAGAAGGAGACAAAAATGAAGAGATTTGTAGAAGAACAGGACCTTTAAAATACAATGATGGAGCAGGCTACAGTGAATTTAAATACCAGCCTGCAATAAACTCCGTGTAACATGATCCCTGCACACAGCCCAGCTCTTAGGGAGGTTTCAGCTACACTTTCCAGGCATATCTCTTCGACCTTGTCTCTGTCACATAAACGAACTGAAATGAACATATGTTTTTAAGTTTGTTTCTAAAATAACCAGACCGAAGCAGAAATACTGCACTGCCCACACTAATTCTCCCCCCACCTTCCTCAGGGGAGAGAGCAGAGAAAAACCATGCGTGTTAGTCACATCAGATGAAGTGCTACAGTGACGAAGATTTATACAAAACAGAGACAAAAAAAGCCTGTCAGGTCCCAGCTGCGGGTGAGCAATGAGCTGTGAGACCAGGAAGGTGACATTGTGCCAAGCCCCGCTCACCTCCAGCCTTGATGGGCTCCCCAAAGCACACACATCAGCCCTGCAAGTGTGCAGGAAATCACCAGGCACGCTGCAGGGACATGTCAGCTTTCTGCAACGCACAGAGCTCAGGATGTGCGCCAAGAGCACCCTGGAAATGGATCAGACAGGGAGGAAGGTATTGCTGCCCCAGCCTCTGCTGCCCTCTCACAGATAGAGGCAGATCACATCCAAGGCACAAGGGTAACAAAGAGATGCTTTTGTCTCTCAGAGGATGCTATAGGCCATGAGGTGCCCTGACATCTAAAGTTCAAGGATTCTGGAGTTTTAACCATAGTAACAACTGAATAGGAATTACCCCTGGTATGAACAAAGGCTGGTGGATGAAGGGATAGGGAGCAGCCCTGAGGAGGACTTTGGGGTACTGGAGGAAGAAATGCTGGACATGATCCAGCAGTGTGAGCATGCAGCCCAGAAACCCATGTGCATCCTGAGCTCCATCAAAAGATTCATATTTCTCACATGAATGCAAGTACAACGCTACCTAGGAAAGAAAACTGTGACTGCATCTACATCCACCCATCTCCTTTCCACCCTGATCACTGAGCCTGGCAGATCCTTTTCCTGTCATGGGCTGCTTGCTCCTTGAAATGTAGGCTGAATGCTCTCCATGGGAAAAAAAAAGGACATTTTACACTTCACGATAAGGGAAACTATATACCTGAAATGGAAGCTTGGTTTTTATTGAAATTCAAGAATTCAGATGTGTGGATTTCCTCATAATCAGTATAACTCTCAGAAAAGGTCTCACTTCTCTGTTTGGAGACTTGAAGGTTTTAAGAAAGGCTTATCTGAAAGACACATCACCAAACTGGTAGGAGAACCCAAACCTTCCTGTCCAAAATGTCACTTAATGAGGCTTCAATTAAGATTTAAAATACTTCTGTAAATGAAGGAAGATAGGAAAGAATAATTTCTGCTTAGGAGCATTTTATTCCTTGTCTGCCCACAACAGTACTGTGCATAACTAGTTGAATTTTTGTCACAGTATTGGCTCAGCATCAGCAGAGAATATATAGCAATTTGCTTCTTAAATGGTTAAAAATTTCAGGATCTAGCACTTCAAAGGCAATTTGACTACAATGGAAAAAATTTACTTTGTAAAATCTTAGAAAGCTCAAATTGGCAGTGTCTCTTTAATTGGCTTTAAAACATTTAATAAAAGTCTTATGATACAATCCTACCCTACAGCCACCATTAATCCCATACGGCTGTGAGAGATACCACACAGCCTACGAAAACTGAAAGAGAACATTCTGTTTTGTTTCCCATCTATTAGTGTTTACTAAACCAATTACAGGAGATTTAACAAATCATCTCAGAAAAAGAAGCTGCTGCAAGCTCCCTTTCTTGTTATGACAGGCAGTTCCATGACTTATTCTGGGTTCTAGCCCCAGCTCTGCCCCAACAGTTCTTCCAGTCTTATGCAAACAAAGAATTGTTCACATCTTTCTATTTCATAATCCCAAACTGGATCACCACCATTTATTTGCAGAGATGCTACACAATGCCTTGGAGAGAGGAGGTTAACATCATGTTGCGTCATTGCACAAGATGACAAAAGGCATGGAAAAGTGGTAGGGCAGAAGGATGAGGCTTTCATAAAATGTAGATATTTGGGTTCAGGCTTGAGTAGACCTTACAATGAAGTGTCAAAAGCAAGGTGGCAGGGAAGGTGATATGGAAGTGATAGGCTGGTAGAGCTTGAGCTAGAGAATATAGTAAGGACATATCACAACACATGAGGAGATTTCTCAATCTGCCAAAGTACATACAAACATCAAAAATTCGGTGGCAATTTGGGGAAAAAAAAAAGAAGATGGAAAAAAAATTTCTGTCTGCAAAGCAGACAAAAGAAATGGCCACTGCAAAACTGAGAGCCTAATGAGAGGAAAAACGTGCCCTGTGATCTACATGCAGCACCTTGGAAATGTGGAATGAAGAGCTGTGCACAGCTGTACATCCCACCAGCCCTGATCTAACCTCTGCTCATAAAGCACAGATGCTCAAGTGGGACTTCACATCCTTCAGCAGCACTACTCTCCTCCCACCATCACTGCTCTCCTCCTGGGCTGCCAGCTCCAGGACAAGGACTAATCCACACAAAGATGAGCTTACCTGGCCCTTTAAAACAGTCTGGCACAATTTAAAGAGCATGCAGGCAAGCTAAAACACATCAATGTGATGTTTTAAAGCCTACTCTTCTAAATTCCCCGTTCCTTTTGACACAGAGCATTGCCCACTAGCAGATGGCAGCAGCAAAACCCACAAACCCATCTGTTTTTAAAGCATCCACAGGAAATACCGGCAAGCAAAGAACCCAGCAGGAGGTCAGACTTCACCTGTGAGGTTCTATTTACAAGCTAATAGCTTCCTCCTCCTGACATTGGCTCCTGCCCACGTGAGATGTACTTCAAAGGGAGAGATTCCCCAGTAGGGACTTGAAGCTGGAAGCGCTGTGGGGACTGGCCACTTTGGGACGCTCATCTCCAAGCCTGTGTTGCTTTCATTCTTTTGAATAGTAAAAGATACAGAAAAGAGACTGCAAGTGCCTGCTCCCTGTTATTTCATCTTGCAGGCAGTTGACGTGTGGTGTGCTGTATGAAAATGATGTGTGTTTTTCATGTTGTCCTGACTGCAAGAAGGTGCTGGTGCAGCCCTGCTGCAATTAGTCACTTGTGTCTGCTTGTTGCTGGAGGCAAGGAAAGAAACAATGTGCCAGTGAGGCTCCTAAAGCAGGTAACATGGAAAACAGCTGTTTACCCAGTGCAAGGGAGTAAAATGATCATTAATCAGAGCTGAACTAAGAACGCCTGTACAGCCCTGAGATGGACCCAAGGGAGCTGTGCGAGGTTACATGTCAAGTAATCATGGGAGTTGGCAGGAATAGTGGTGGTGCACTGAGGTGAACCCTGACCAAGTTCTGCATTAAAAAGAGGCAAGAGAAAGCTCACATTTTTGGAACATGCTAAGATCTGGTGATGAGTCTAACTCTGTCCCAAGAGCCTGATTTGAAGTAAGGGACTCTCAGTGACTCCCTCCCCATGAATGAGGAGTTAAAAATCCCCAAACCTCAAACTCTCAAAATGCCTTAGTTGCATGATACAGACAGTATCCTTCCACAGTAGCTATCCCTACTCTGGATGAGAAAGAGGTTACACGGAGGGAGCCATCACCACTGTGTCCTTGGGATGCAGGAGGGGCTGTGAACACACAATCAGCTCTTCCTGAGCTGCCCCTTCTGCCACTGCTTACTCAGCCCTGGGTGCAACACACAGGGTATCTCCCACCAGCATCAGGTGAATGGCATGCTGGAAATCATCAAGATGGGGCTTAGATTTGCAGGATGCCAAAGGGAAGGGGTTTATAATGGGCAGGATCAAATAGCAGGCCGCGCTAACTGAGGTGAGATATAAGGACACTGACTCAGAGCCAAAGGTTAATGCCTCCCCACATGACAAGGGTCGGTATCCAAGGAATCCAGAGGCCACCGTGCAGCTACTGACCTTTGGCTGGGGATCTGAGAGGCAGTGCTCACCAGCTCCCAGGTCGGTCATGTGCCAGAGCAGACAGTCAGGAGCAAAAACTAAGACACTGTTGCTAGAAGAAAGTGATAAATCAGTAAACAGAGTGTCAGGGGGAGGAAATAAAGCTGGCTTCTGGCTCAGTTTGCCACAAGCCTTGCTAACACCAAACTCGAGCATGAAGATGGAGCCCAAAAGCGAGCAAGCTCAGGAGACATTGCCTGTATAAATGACACTGGCAAAGGACTAGAGCATTACCTTCCCAAAGGATTAGGAGGATTACCTTTTCAAACTGAGCATCTTTTCCCTTTCCCAGCAGCTTCTGGTCTTCCAAAGGAGTTCCTCATCCTCCACAGGGATTTTCAACCCATACGTAGCAGTCTCTGGATGCTAATGGAGCAACTCAAGCTCCTGAAGCAGACATCAAAAGGGGAAAGGGCACATTTTAGGGGTTGTGCTAGTGCCGGCCCCTCTCCTGCTGTGCCATGGGAAACATGGTGGTGGTGTATAAACAGCCTGGCTAATTTGGCTCCTATGTTGTGAGATTTTGCTTCCTCTACTGTGTGTGTGGCTGCTGCTTCGGGTACAGCATCCACCACAGCTTCACCCAGGGACTATAACCCAAACCAGAGGGAGGTTCAACTGCTGAGCAGGCTCTGGCTATTTGCACAGCCACCCCCGCTGGAGGAGCACCCCACAGCACCCAGCACAAGGGCTGTGGCAATGGCATTCCAGAGGATGCCACAGCCCAGCACCCTGCACCTATCCCAAGGTGGCACAGGGATGTACCAGGATGGCCATGGGAGGCTGGTCCCTGGGGAAGCCCCTGTGCCTTGGTGCAGTGTGAGCACATCCCCACAGCCACAGGAGTGGTGGGAGCATAATCTGGAGCAGCTGCTGGCATTTTTCTTGTACCCCAGGAGCGATCAAAGGCTTGCAGTGGCTTCACTTTTCCAGTGTTACTACAAGCAATGGAACAGCATCAAGGATACATTGGAATTTCCCTTTTATCGCAGCTGTAGCCACAGAGCATTTATAGGAAGCAGAAGGGGTAAGTGACCCAGCCATCAAGTATTTTCCTAAATCTCTCCACAGATACAAGTGGTAGGCACATTTTCTCCCTGTCCCCATGATTCCTTAGGGATCCAGCAGAAGTGCTGTACCAGTGCTGGAAAAGTCAGGCCAGGTGAGGTCTTTGGAGGACAGATACTGCTTTGCAGAACTTGCAGTGAAGAGTTTCACTAAAAGTGTACATATATCATATTCCCATCACTGCCAAGCTGCAAGTCTTGAAAATTTGAAAGCAATCTTTGGTCTATCAAAGAAGAATTTACCAAGAACTAGTCCTTAGCAGATATAAAAGTTATTGAAATAAAAAAATAACACGTCACTTAAGTGTTTCATTGTTTGCCACACAGTTTACATGGACCAGTGGGAGCTAGGGAAAAAAAAGGTGTTTGCATAAAACCTGCTAGGAATGCCCATTACATCACACTTCCCAACAAAGCCCAGGCTGTTATCCTGGCAGTGATCAGCCTCATTGTGCAACAAACATCACCAAAGGGAAAAGATCACAAATGCTTCCATATGAGGAATCCTTTGGTCACTAAATGAAGGAATCATGCAGGCAGTGTAAAGTACCACTCATCAGGTGCCCTCTGCCCTCGAGAAGTATATTGAGATATATGTGATGATTATTGTGATAATCTGTGAAAATAGAATAAAAAGATTCTACAAGTTTGTTTTTTTTTACCAGAGAAGTGTTCTCCAGGTCAGCTTATATCATTCGTGGCAGAAGTAGCAAGAACTAAAAAAGCAATCTCACTCCATGTACAGGCCCTCTGCTACACAAAGCTTATTTTGTTAGAGTTTAAAAATGAAGCTAGAAGTTTTCCTTTTTATGTGCTAGTTTATTACAGGTAATGGCAAAATAGAAAATAAATATTAGTCTTGACACATGCTACCAAAATCTCTAAGCTAAATAGTTGAAAATACATCAGTAGATATTCCACATGCAGGATGGACACATGCTATTTTACGTGAGTTATTAAAGGACTAGGCTGAAAAATATGCAGACTTTAAGACCATGTTTTAAGAAATTTTAACTAAAAACACATGCAGAGTATGCATTCTAGCAGATAATTACACAGAGTGGAGCACGACTCATAGAGAAAATAGAAACTGTAGCAATATGCACTTTTTATCGAACAAATAGAAGTATTATAAAAGTATTTTCAATTTCCTTTTTAAAAAAAAGTTCATTTTTAGGCACTAAAGGTCACCCAACTCTAGAATCTCACTGATCTAATCTACAATGTGTAACACACCTAGATCAAGAAGATTCAGGAGAATTTTATTTTTAACATGTTCTCTTGTCGAAAACAAGTTAAAAAAAGAAAAGGGGAGGGGGCAACCCATGAATGTCCAAGGGAACGTGAAATCTGAATGATGACAAGGCCAGTCCTTCTCAATCAATGACTCTTTCTCCTTCCTTCCAAGAACTGGGGATTCTATATTTAAAGGCTTCACACATTTTCTCCTGCTCCCAGGATACTTAGCAATTTGAGATAAAATGAGTAAAAAGGTGACCTCTTTACTTCTTTAAAAGATCCCTTACCAGTTTTGCCCAGGTAAGGAGGCCGTTAAGTACTTTCTTTACCTGAGATTTCAGAAAATTTTTAACAGCAAGAATCCTCAAATGTCTGACCCACTTTTCCTACAAAAAAAACTTAGATCTAATTTTTCCTTTTATTTTTTTAATCTACCGTATTTGTGTGGAGGTTCAGGGGGTGGGGAACAGAACACATATAAGATGTTGCTTTTGAAATCCGTGCTCTTTACTTAGGTCTGAAATGACTAATGCAATTCTAAAATCCTGCACCACCAAGACATGAATCACAAACCTACCTAAGTTGCCTGTGAAGCTGTTTTTGTGTGATTTAAGAGCTTCACTAGAGAAGGCAAACTTGTGTTGATAGGATGGCAGCACTCATTACTTGCTAGTCAGGCCAGGCTGGAACTTCATTGTTTTTGTTTCCTAGAGAAAGAACCAAGATCACATCTGCATTTTATAAAAGCTCCTGAATTTTACTGATTGACAACAACCAGCAGCCAACACCTTGCCTCTAGAAACTTACGTTGTTTTGCAGTCAGAGTTGCTAGATACCGTGTCCTCGTAAAAAGCCTGGTTAAGTAATTTATGCTCTGAAATTGAGAACTGTGCTTCCCTGAACAGCTAACAGAAATTATTACTAATAAAAAATACATGTGACAGGCTCCAGGCTCCATTATTTAGCTTCCTTTGTTCTTTAAAGGATATTCATTATCAACTGAAAACCTGCTAGTATTTCTAGCTTCTATGAAATAAGTGGGTTTTTTTAGTTAGTAACTTGGATGTAAAGGGGGAAAAAATGCATTTTCTCATCTGTTTTCTGGGGTTTCATATAAAATCTGCAAAGGGAGTGGAACAATAGGGTAGGGAGCTAGAGCAGCTATGGGACTTTAAATGTCTCATTTGTAAGAGGTGTTCACACTATTTGCTGTCAGTTATGGTGTAGGAGTGGAGGGAAGGACTTGTAAAACCCTCTGCCTCTCTCCAATTTCTGGGGCAAGCACATTGGCAAGTTTGGTAAGGACCAATCTAGCAGTGAAGCTGGAAGTGAGGCAACTTTTGCCTGTAACCCTGATGAGTGCTGGGAGCTCGTGCTTGTGGCAGGGCAGGAGTGCCTGGTGTGGCTGGCTTGCCTCGCCAGTGGTGGACCACTTTGCCTGCCTGTTCCTAGAAGCACAAGTCCTTCTCCTGCCCAAGCTCCCCCACTCTGTGAATTACAGCAAGTCCATCAATCCTTCTTTCACAGTTGTTGTTGAAGGCTATCACATATCAGGCTCATAGTACTCCTGCCAGAGAGGGTCCTTGCACTTGCTCTTCTCCCCAGGACAGGCACTGCAGACACAGCCGTGCTTTGCTTAGCTCGGAATCACGCGCAGCTCTGGGCATGTGTTGCTCTCTTGCCAGAGCACATGAGTAAACTGGATGTGCTCTGAGCCCAAAGCAAATGAGCCAAAACTGTGCCTTAAAACTCCCCAAAAGATGCTGGATTAAGAGGAATTATGGAAAACCAGGTTGTGGAGTGGACTTGGAGCATAGAAATTAAGGGATAGGAATCAGCCCCTGAGCAGCAGATCCTCTTCATGGAATGCTAGTGTGGGACTGGAAATAAGTAGGTCTCTGAATGTCCTCTGCCACATCAAACTCTTCTCTACTCACTTTATTTCCATCTCTCCATGTGTTTGCTCCTCTGTTGGAAATACAATAGAATGATGGCTATAGCTTAGACATGCACTTGTCCTCCTACAGAGTGTGCTTGGCACAGAGAGAGGAGATTGGAGATGCTCCTGTAGCAAGAAAGTGGTAATCAGTTACATGGGAACCACAGGGGAGCATGGAGGTGGTCACTGGTTTTCCTTTCTCCTACAGGTACCCACAGCTCCCAGCAATGCGCGGAGAGGGTCTAGCAGGATGAGCCTGCCCACAGTAACTACAGTCAGGCTGCAGCCTGCCTCAGCTTCCCCCCTTGAGATGGAACCCAGCCACTTCAGAGGTAGCTCTTTGCACTGCGCTGTCCACATAAAGCACAGGCTCTCAGAAAACCTCAGTCACACTCTGTCCACTTTCCAAGGAGTGTTTTACACACACCACCTTTGTCCTGCAGGACATCCTAACCAGAAATTTTTGGGTTGAGATCTAGTTGGCTTGCACTTAGTCCAGAACTTCTTGGAACATTCCTAAATGTGGAAGGGGCACTTTTCCCATCTTCTCAGGGGACCCTTGCAGGTATCTAACCAGTAACACTGGTAGGGTATCATCCAGGTAGTTTCCCAGCCCTAGCAGGAACTAACCCTTTCCCTGAATGCAAACTAGTGCACACCTCTTGATTTCAAGAACTGCAGAGATAACTTATCATGATGGATCCATTAACCCCTCTTGGAGTTGCATAACCTGATGAACTATTACCATGCACAGAAAGCCAAGTAGGGTATTAGAAGAGATAAACTGCCAGGCAAAGACCATTGTTATGGCTCAGGAGTAATGTTCCCTGAGGGCTTAATACAGGTTGATCTAGGAAGGCATAAAAGACCATGCACTTCCAGATCAAATGAGGAGAACTTAGCATAGATGTCACAAAGCAGGTGGCTCAGAGTGGTGTAAAAGCATGGCCCCAAGTGTTTTATGAGGACCAGAAAAGACAGTAAGAGCTGTGTGATGAATTTCATAAAGGATATTGTCTCCTTCTGGGCTATCAGCATTAGGAAATACATACATTTTTTACACTGTGGAGCAGAACCAGACCGTGAGGAACTTGAGTCCATTCACTGTAATTTGGGACTCGCATTGAGGCAGAGAAACTATTCCATAGTCTGGGATTTCCTTCCTTCCTTCCCTCCTTGCCTCTACAGTGGTGGGTTTCAACCACTGGAATGGAGCGGTGGAAACCGTTCCACACCTCTGTGGGGAAATTTCCAAGACCTGCCACCCCAAACCACGGGAAGCCGGTGCCCTGCTGCCGGCAGCTCCGGGTAGGGCAGCCCGCGAGGGCTCCCTGGCCCCTGGGCAGCAACGCCCTAAGCCGCTCAAGGCGCTGGTGGCCCACGGGCGCGCCTTGAGGCTAGCACGGAGCAGCCCTTCCCGTGCGCGCAGCCCCCGCCGGAGCCCCCCGCGGGGGTCGCGGCGGGGCCGTCACCGCGCGGGGCGGTGCGCGGGGAGCCGGTGGCCGCGGGGCCGGGGCGGGGCCGGGGCGGTGCGCGGCGGGGCGCGGTGCAGGGCAGCCGCGGGCACACGTGGCTCAGCCCCCCAAAAAGGCGCTCCCCGGCGGCGGGAGAGGGCAGTTCGTCCCTCGGTCCCCCCAGAGCCACCGCCGGTCCGCTCCGTCCAGCCGTCGGTGGGTGCCGGTACCAGGAGCCGCCGCTGCGTTGTTTGCGAAGAGGCGGCTCCCGCCCCCTGCGGAATCAGCCCCAGGTCCAGGGCTGCCCTACCTGCCGGCACGATGAACCTCACCGCCGAGAGCCACCGCATTCCGCTGAGCGACGGCAACAGCATCCCGCTCCTGGGACTGGGCACCTACGCTGACCCGCAGAAAGTAAGTCCGGGGGTGCCAGGATGCTCCGCGCCGCGGGCGGGGGCAGGTGCCGGCTGCCCTCGCAGCAGCCCCCCGAGCCGCGGCTACCCTCCTCCTTTCCTCCCGTCCCGGCTACTTCTCTCTTTGCTCCTTTCCCCGTGCGAAGTTAAATACCCAGCTCTACCATGAGCAGCGCGGGCAGTGCGCGGCTCGCAAATGAGGAAAAGGTGGGAAGAAATAAGAAAAAAATCCCGCCTAGCTTGCGGTGTGAGGCAGCTTCCACTGTCGCCCACTGCCCGGCGCCGCTGGGCGCACGGGTAGGGGCGCGGGGGACCTGCATTCGGGATGGTGCCGTGCAATGCCTGGGTCGGGAAGGGATGGGACCCCCGGCAAAGGCGGCCGGGATCCCTCGGCCCCCCGGAGTCAGGAGGAACGGTGCCGTCATCTCCCCTGCCTAGACCCCTGCGACGAGCGTAGATAAGATGAGGGATTTCGGACCGCCTTGCGGCTGCCCCCGACACTTTCCAAGTAATGTTCCTGAAACAAAGACCCAAATTCCTGCATCCTGATTCCTGCGGCTCCCACAGCTGACTGCCAGCGGCCAAACCACTCTGAAATATTCTGCATCCTTCGGTTTTGCGCCGGGCAGGCATCCCATCTGACCGTGCCGGTCGGCTGCACCCGTGGAGGATGGGGAAGCACACCTGATGCTTCTCCCCTCTGCGGACCTGGGAGCGCAAAGGCAATTCAGTAGCCGCTGCCTTTCAAAGCTCTCCTAAACTGCCTGATCTTTCATCAGTTCTCTTTTTTGTTTGTTTGAAGAGTTGGAAAAGAGGCACCGTGGCCAGAGCCCTTCTCTTGTAATAGCTGCGATGCAATGTGTGTGTATGACTCCACAGATCACAAGGTATCTAAAAGTACCTTTGTAAAGAAAACTCTTGATTAAAGCCATTTACCAACCACTAAATGTACCATGGTACATCAATAACGGTGTGGAATTTTCAACAAACACTACTGCAGGCAATGCATGAGTGATGCAGAAAGGGTGCAAGACGTCCACAGGGCTGCAGATCTCACCGGTTAACGATGCTGGTTTACATGGGGAGAATCAATAGGAATTAATGACATTAGAGCCCGGGCATCGTCCCCCACATCTCTAAACTTTCAGGAGATATTTTCAGCTAGTGCATTCTTTGAATAATGGTTAGTGAAACAAAATTAAGGTCTCTAACAGTTTTGATATAGCAAAGCAGAATGTTGCATAATTCAGTGTCAAAATAGCTCTGAGTGAACTTGAAGCATCTTATTCCAGACTTGAACCATCTTATTCCATCATGCCCCCAACCCTCAAGTTGCAATTTTTGCCCTAGTTTTAAGAAAAATGCAGCTGCCAGCACAAGAGCTCCTACCCTGCTGCACTTCCTGCCTGCAGCCCGGACAAGCCGTGGCCCAATACGGTGGCATCAGGCAGGGAGTCCAGAGTGGCAAGTAACCTGAGGGAGCTGAGAGGGGAGTTGGATGGGATTGCCCTTGCAGAGGCAGCTTCTCAGCACTGCTGTTACCCTGCTAAGAATTCATTCTGCAGGAATTCAGCTGTCCCAAAATCAACAGAGCAACAGATCTGCTTCTTCTCCCCTCATCCTGCAAAATCCTGACGGTTCCTTCCTTTGCCCTCCCGTGGTGTGTGAAGTGCACAGCGAGCCTTTGCATGGAGCTCAATGAGCCAAAATGAATAATTTTTAGGTAGGGCTGGTTTTCAGCAGAATCAGCCCCAGGTAGTGGCTTTTTTGCTTTTTGCACATATGTCCCTTGTTTTCTGCTAACAAAAGGTAGGGAGGACAGGATAATGCAGGCAGGGCAGGCATTGCTGGGGCAACTCCAATTTAGAGCAATT